>NC_142439.1:54807878-55110909 GCF_059453495.1 Arachis ipaensis | reverse complement strand
ATAAAAGTAGTCCCTGAAAGAGACCTGACAAAGGTCCAAAAAAGAGGACTACAAAAATAACTTAGAAAGAGGACGATGCAAAGAAGTCGACCTCCTACAAACAAGTTATAAAAGTAATCCCTGAAAGAGATCTGACAAAGATCCAGGAAAGAGGATTACAAAAATAACTTAGAAGAGATCGACATAAAGAAGTCGGTCTCCTACAACAAACAAGTTATAAAAGTAATCCCTGAAAGAGATCCGACAAAGATCCAAGAAAGAGGATTACAAAAATAACTTAGAAAAGATCGACATAGCGAAGTCAGTTTCCTACAACAAACAAGTTATAAAAAGTAATCCCTGAAAGAGATCTGACAAAGATCCAAGAAAGAGGATTACAAAATAACTGAGAAAAGATCGACATGACGACGTCGTTCAACTACGAAACTATTTGGAAAAGGACAAAGAAGTCGGTCATACGACCTCCAAGTACAAAGCAGTTCAAAGAGGCTGAGCAACAAGGCTTCAACATTCTCGAAACATATAAAGAAGCTAAGATAGGCGCAAGCAATCATGACATAAAATAACAAAGCTTCAGGATCAGACCCAAAAGCTTAGAAGCTACTCGTTGTGTTTTTCAAAATAATGGGTTGCTAAACAAGTAACCAGAAAGAGTGTCAGCAAAATAAACCAACCACGAAATAAAGAGTTTTAAAGCCCACAAGCCGGACCAACTACACAAATATCCAAAATAAATCAGCTAAAGATTAGAAGACTTTTTAGCAGCATCAGTCTGAGGAGAAGGAGGGCGAGCCTGGAGAGGAACAGCATCCACAGTACCATCGTCCCGGTTTAAGATCTGGCAGTCAGGATCAGAAGCGGGAGGGCCGACCGCGGCAGGAGGAACAGCAAGAGCTGACACCTTGGCAGAAGACACAGGGAGGGGATCGACATCATCATCATCCTCATCATCAGGGACAATCTTACCATCCCTAACAACATTATCCAGGATGAAGAGAGTAAGGTCGGCCTCGGGAACAATAATCCGAACTTGCTCTTTCAAGTTCTCATAGGCAGCAGTTACGCTGCCAACAAGATGACCCTGGAGCTCGGAGTAATCAGCTCGGCATTCTCCAACTCCGCCTTCAGACGCATTCCCTCACGATAGGATGTAACATAGCTGTCTTTATGCCTTAGTGCCGTGTCCTCGGCCAGCCTCACAGAAGCCGCCAGAGAAAGTGAACTCGCTTTCTCGTTCTCCAGATCCTTCTCCAACTTGGCTACCTTTACTTCAAGCTCCTCCTTCAGGCCCTTCATCCGATCAAACTCTTGTTTAGCCTCCTCCATAAAGGCTTTGGTGGCGTGGAGAGAAAGATTTTGAGCAGTCCGGTATAGGGCAGCCCCCATATACGCCATTCTAGCACTACTTCGAGTTATAAAGTCCAGATGGCGAAGGAGCGACACATCGTCCATAGGAAGGGCACCGTAGGGACCGATTTGTTGATCCACAAATTCAATTGCGTTAAAGTCAGGAGCATCAAGGTTGAAAGGCTCAGCTGTTTTTTGTTTCTTGTTGGGAGGAGCACCGGAACTAGAGGTAGAAGTCGGTGGTGGTTCAACCAGACGAACCCGAGGAGTAGGGATCACCTTCCTCGGTCCAAGAGAACTCGGCACAGGTGGCTTTACTTCCACTTGGGAAGATCCCTCCCCGGCCGCCTTGGCCGAGATGTTCTGAGCAGCAGTCGCCTTCATTGCCCTTTTTGAAGGCCTTCATGGAATCATTATTTTTTGACATCTCTGCAAATACAAAATCATCCATAGTAAAGGGTTACAATCACAAGATGAGGAAGCCAAACTAAGAAACAATTATAGAAATAAGTCAGGCAAATACCCAAAACAACCCGGACCAGGGATGGGTCATTCAATAACCTTTTTGTATCAAGATGGGGTGGTGCTCCCCATAAATCCTCAAGAACAACAACAAAGGCACGCTCAACATCGTCAAGCATCTCCCAGGAATAGCGAGACACTCTCACATCCTTCTGCCACTCTAGAGGGAAATAAGGCTCATCATTTTCATCAAGAAAAAAGGGGCGGGCCCCCTCGGCAGCACGAACTTTAAAGAAGTAATTCTTAAAATCCTTAAAGGACTCATCATACATAGCAAACACTCTATGGCCCTGGGCAGACCTGAAAGAAACCCAGGAAGCTTTCTTTTTCGAAGAGCCACCAGGCTTGGCGGAAACAAACAGATAAAGGAAGAGAGCCTGAGAAGGTGTTACACCTAACTCTTGACAAAGTAGCTGAAAAATTTTGATAAAACCCCAGGAATTCGGGTGAAGCTGGGATGGGGCAATATTATACGACCACAACAGGTCGGTCTCAAAAGCAGTAGAAGGAAAAATAATGTCCAGTTGACTAAAGAAATATTCGTAGGCATAGAAGAAGGGACGCTCCCCCTCGATGGAGGTCGGAAAACAAACCCTCTCATCAGAATCAGGAGCAACAAGCTCATAATCCCTCTCCGAGGCACTGTTACCACAAATCCTATGACACTTCCTCAGCTCTATGCAAAATTCAGCATCCACAACAGAAACACACATCAAGAAAAGGGAATCCAGCCAATCGGACATCCCCTCGGGAACTCTGGAAGACATCTCTACAATGTTATTGCGAGAAGACATGAGGCCAACTAATCCTACAATAAGAAAAAGAGATGGGATTACTAAAAATATCTCGGACGAGGGATAAAACGACTCAATCAAAACGATACAGGCGAACAAACAGAAAAGGAAAATCCCAAGACTCAAACCAAAGTCTCGGGGCATCCTTTGGAGGCAGTAACAAAGCAAGGTTTTTAGGAAAAATCTATAGCTCGCACCCCAGCACCTCTCAAGCAAGAAAAGAAGACTGCAAACCGATGGCATTTTTCATCAAAGCAAAACACAAAAAGTCATCAAAATACTTTTGCCTGATGGTCTACCAGCAAAAAAGCATGCATCCCCAAACATCAAGGCACGCCAAGTAGAAACCATCAAAGGCGCAACCGTTTTCAGAATCAGACAAAAAGAAATCTTCAAACAAAGCAAGGAAAAGATGCAGATTTTCTGGGTATTGGTATCAGACAGAAACAACAGAATATGCAAAAGTCCTAAAAAGCATCAAGCAATAGGAAAGGCAAAAAGGATCATGCAGAAGATAAAGAAACTCCTAGAACACACATTTCAACAACAATTAGGCGCGACAAAACCAGAAAGATCCAAATTTTCTCTAAAGCAAAATCAAAACTTCATCAAAAAGCCAAAGCAACGAAAGAAAAAGAAAATACGGATGGAACTCACCTGGAGAAGGAAGAAGCTTCAAAGAAAAAAAGGAGACGTAAAAATGAAAGCTGCCCAGAAAATCGCCAAGCGACGCCGCAATGCAAGAAAAGCAGAAATGTGGGCGAAAGACAGAGAGCGAGAGAACAAAGGAAGAAATTGCGAAGAAGTTACAAAAAGAGCGAAGAAGAGAAACCGTTTCTGGGCTTTCGAAAATCAAAATAAAGAGCCAACAGAAAACGGGGCAATTAATACTAATTAATGAAAGTATTAAACCCTCACACGTTCCCAAAACGCTGATATTCAAGTGCGCGCTTTTAGAGGAAAACGTTCTACATTCAAAAGCTACTACAAAGGAATCGACGAAATGCTTGAGTTCGGATTCATTAGAGACGGACCAAAGTCAAAGGACTCGACCTCAAAAAAGAAGACCGAGCTCAAGCAGGGGTACTGTTCATACCCTGGGTCGAGCTATCCGACCCGGGATGATTGGCGACAAAGCGACCGACCTCTTCAGGTCAGACTATCCGACCTCTTCTTCTAAAGAGCTCGGCCAATCGACAGGAAAGCCCAATAAAGGGCACAAATAGAGGAACACGACCCAAATCCACAGGCAGTCCGAGCCTACAGAAATAAGGGCGGTTCCCTTGAAGATAAGTTGACCTCACCCAAAGATAAGATAAGATAAGATATGATAACTAACTTATCTTATCTAAAAAGGTCACTCCACACCATTATAAATACACTGGAGCACCCAGGTATAACTCATACTCTGATTCTACAAAAAACTTGTTTAATACCCACGCTAACTTAAGCATCGGAATCTCTTGCAGGTACCCCCCACCCTCTGGTGACGAAGGATCAGCAGTGCAGCCAGTCCAACAAGTCGGACACAACAGCTCCAGCCGCCACCAACCAGCCGGACACGTCATCTCCGACCAGGACAGAAGATCTCATCCGAGAACGACCTACAGTTTCAGGTAACCCTCGGAACAGTCACCTCTGAAGTGTTGGATGTGGGGATTAGGGACCTCCTCACAAATTCTAGCCACCCTCTAGCTTGGGGGCTCAAATCTCTTCTCCTCAAATGATTTGGTATTCCATCCTTATCATTTATCCAACGAACATGCATCACACAAATTTCATTCAAGATCTCCTCAAATCCAGGGTCTTGCTGCTTCATTCTTTCTTCATAGCTCCGAGTGGAGTTTATCCTCTTCACCATTAGCATTCTTTCTATGCTAGAGGGGCTGTAGTCGATGGACTTCCCCCTTAGATAGCTAATGTAGCCATATTGTTGCCCTGGTTGAGGTACTGCGTTAGCATAGAATTCCCTCACCAAGCTCTTTGCCACTTTCCTTGGTGGGTTACATAGAAGTGACCAACCTCTGTTGTTGATCTCAATGTTAATTTCAATATGCTCATTCCTCCCTAGTTGAAACCCAACTTCTGGAATGATCTCCCTCTCACTCACCCAACCATAGAATTGATTTTGGTTGAATGCAGAGAGGAACTTGTAGTCATTGAAAGAGCTTGAGGATCCAGAGGTTGGTTCCTTTATTTTTCTTTTTTTTGAGGCTGAGCTTTTTGGTGGTGCCATTAGGTTGAGAGAGTGTGTATGGGATTGTGAAAAAAATGTGTGGGGGTTGCAAGAAAGAGCAAGCAAAACAATGTTTTGCTCCAACACTAAACTTAGGACTTGATTATCCCAATCAAGAAAAAAGAAGAAAGAAAGAAAAGAAAAAGATGGTAAAAGTTGATAAGAGAAAGGAAGGTGACGAGTGTATGCTCTTCGTATGTGATTGGGGGTTGTTGAAGTGGGATAGGAGATGGGGAGGTGAGGCTTTTATAATGGGTGAATGGTGTGGTACGAAGGGTGGGAATTGAAAAGGGTTAAATGTTTTCCCACTTGAGGAGTGGCGCCTAGCGTGGGAAGAGGCGCCAACTCTTTTCTCACATGTCTTCTGCGTGTGTTGAGTTCCAAAGTGAAAGTACACTTTGACTTCCTTGCTTTGTGAGTTGTTTACCATGTGGGCCCCATCTTTTCTCCCGAAAATGAAACTGAACCCATTAGTAATGACAAAAGAATCCCTTCACATTCCCTCTCATCAAGAGTGATTTGGATTGCAACTGATGGGTGTCCCTTGGGACACCAAACTTAATTCTTTGGCATCTTAATAAATTGGTTCCATCATTGTGTATTCAATGTGTTCATAAGAATGGAGTAACATCAATCTTTTCATTTCTTTTGATTCCAATTCCTCTAAACTCATTAAACCACATTCATGTTCTTACCCAAAGCATTAAGTGCTTTCAAATTAGGTGACTTGGGCTGCTAGGTGATCCTTGGTGGTGGCCACACCAAACTTAATCTCTGGGCTTATTCTTCAAAATCAAGCTATTAATTGTTTGTAAGCCTAGATTAAGTGGGTGAGAGACCACACCAAACTTAGCAATTTAGCTAGTTCTCAGCCCATTCACTCATCATGATTTATGCCTTCACCAAGTTGCAATTCCAGAATAGAAAGAAATAAAAGAGTGTAAAACTAATTTAGCTACCAAGTCTAATATCAAACTTTATAATCTACAATTGTAAACTAATCCTAATTAGGTAATGCAACACAAATATGAGACTGAAAATTAAACTATCTAAAGCAATAGATTTTAAACTACTTCTAAGAAAAGTAATTAAATAAAAAAGGATAGAGTGTTGGGGTGCCTACCGACTAGCGCTTCTTTATTGTCATTAGCTTGACATTCCTTCATCTTTAGCTGAGCTTGTAGTTCACTCTCTGCTCCTCTAAGGAGCCTCCCAAGTAGTGTTTGAGTCTATGGCCATTGACAATAAAAGTTCTCTGAGTCTTGTCCTCTATGAGCTCCACATGACCATAAGGAAACACCTTGAGTTTGGTGTAAGGCCCTAACCATCGAGACTTAAGTTTCCCAAGGAAGAACTTGAGTCTTGAGTTCTAGAGTAACACCTTCTGTCCTTTAGTGAACTCCCTTCTTGCTATCTTTTGGTCATACCACCTTTTTGTGTTCTCTTTGTAGATTTTTGCATTCTCATATGCTTGATTTCTAAACTCCTCCAGCTCATTGAGTTGCATTAATCTCTTTTCTCCAGCAGCTTGCTCATCATAGTTTAACATTTTTAGAGCCCAAAATGCTCTATGCTCAAGTTCAACTGGTAAGTGACAAGCCTTGCCATATACTAGTTGGTATGGAGACATCCCAATGGGAGTCTTATAGGCTGTCCTGTAGGCCCAGAGTGCATCATCTAGCTTCTTAGACCAATCCTTTCTTGAGCTTCCAATAGTTTTTTCAAGGATTCGTTTTAGCTCTCTGTTGGAGATTTCAGCTTTCCCGTTGGTCTGTGGGTGGTATGGGGTTGCCACTTTGTGCTTTACTCCATATCTGAGAAGGAGTGTCTCGAGTTGTTTGTTGCAGAAGTGTGTCCCTCTATCACTAATGAGAGCTTTGGAAACTCTAAATCTACTGAAAATGTTCCTTCTCAAGAAGCTTATCACAACCTTGTTGTCATTTGTTGCAGTGGCTATGGCTTCTACCCACCTTGAGACATAATCAACAGCCACCAATATGTAGCTATTTGAGTAGGAGGTTGGGAAGGGTCCCATAAAATCAATCCCCCAGACATCAAATAGCTCCAACTCTAGTATGAATTGCTGTGGTATCTCATTTCTCTTGGTTAGATTACCAACTCTTTGGCATTCATCACACCTTGACACCATTTCCTTGGCATCCTTAAACATTGTTGGCCAGTAAAATCCGGATTGAAGCACTTTTGCTGCTGTTCTTTTTTCGTTGAAGTGACCTCCATATGCAGATCCATGGCACTGCCATAACACTTCCTGCCCTTCTTCATGGGATATACACCTTCTTAGGATTCCATCAGCACATTTTTTGAACAAATAAGAATCATCCCAGATGTAGTGTTTTGCATCCTTAATTAGCTTCCTCCTCATGTGCTTATTGATGCTAGTTGGTAGCTCCCCAATAGCTTTGAAGTTAGCTATGTTTGCAAACCAAGGGGCTACTCGAATTATCATTAATTGTTCATCAGGAAAGCTTTCATTCACTGCTACTTACTGCATTTCTTCTTCTTGTGGGATCCTTGAGAGGTGGTCAGCTACCTTGTTCTCTGCTCCGCTCCTATCTTTAATCTCAATATCAAATTCTTGGAGCAGCAGAATCCACCTTATTAGTCTGGGCTTAGATTCTTGTTTGGTAAGCAAGTATTTGAGTGCTGCATGATCAGTGAACACAATTACTTTTGAGCCAATAAGATATGATCTAAACTTATCAAAAGCAAAAATTATGGCTAAAAGTTCTTTCTCCGTGGTGGTATAGTTCCTTTGGTTCTCCTTAAGAACCTTGCTGGCATAATAAATAACATGTACTAGCTTGTCTTTCCTCTATCCTAGAATAGCACCAACAGCAAAATCAGATGCATCACGCATTAGTTCAAAGGAAAGATCCCAGCTTAGTGGTGCTATAATAGGTACAAAGGAGAGTTTCTTCTTAAGTCCATCAAAGGCTACCATGCACTCTCTATAAAAAACAAAGGGAGTATTTGAGACAAGTAGGTTGCTAAGGGATTTTGCAATCTTTGAAAAGTCTTTGATAAACCTCCTACAGAACCCAGCGTGTCCCAAAAAGCTTCTGATTGCTTTGACATTGCATGGTGGAGGTAATTTTTCAATTACTTCCACTTTTGCCTTGTTCATTTCTATCTTATCTTTTGAAATCTTATGACCAAGAACCACCCCTTCAGTCACCATAAAATGGCACTTCTCCCAGTTTAAAACTAGGTTGGTTTCTTGACACCTTTTTAGCACAAGAGCAAGATGGTATAGGCAATCAGAATATGAGTTCCCAAATAGAGAGAAGTCGTCCATGAATACTTCTATGAACTTCTCAATCATGTCTGAAAAAATGGAGGGCATGCACCTTTGGAATATTGCAGGTGCATTGCACAATCCAAAGGGCATTCTCCTATAAGCAAAGACACCATATTGACAAGTAAATGAAGTCTTTTCGTGATCCTTGGGGTCTACAACAATTTGATTATAGCCCAAATACCCATCCAGGAAGCAATAATACTCATGTCCTGCCAATCTTTCAAGCATCTGGTCCATGAAAGGTAAGGGAAAGTGATCCTTCCGGGTGGCTTCATTAATTTTTTGGTAGTCAATGCACATACACCATCAGGTCACTGTCCTTGTGGGTATCAATTCATTCTTCTCATTTGCCACAATAGTGATCCCTCCCTTCTTAGGAACTACTTGCACCGGGCTTACCCAAGGGCTGTCTGAGATGGGGTAGATCACCCCTGCTTGCCACAATTTCAGCACTTCTTTCTGAACCACTTCATTCATAGTTGGGTTCAGCCTCCTTTGTTGTTGTCTTGATGGTTTGGCATATTCTTCAAGTAAGATCTTATGCATACACATTGAAGGACTGATCCTTTTTAAATCTGCAAGTGTCCAGCCTATGGCATCCTTGTGTTGTCTCAGCACTTGGATAAGCTCCTCTTCTTGTTCCTTGCTCAGACTTGAATTTATGATTACTAGGTGAGTGTTGTTAGCACCCAGATATGTATATTTCAAGCTGGGTGGTAAGGTTTTCAGCTCTAGTTTTGGTGACTTTGCATCTTTGTTGTCTGTGGTGGTTGGCATGATTGAGTTTCTCATGGTTGCTTGTGGTGGTTCTCCATTTGATGCTTGTTCCAGCTCAATGGTTCCTCCACATTATTCTTCTTCCAAGACTTCTTGAACTATATGTTCCATGGTGTCTACCAGCATGCATTCTCTTATGGATTCCTTGGGGGTAACTCATTGCTTTAAAGACATTGAAGACCATTTTCTCTTCATGCAACCTCAAGGCTAGTTCCCCTTTTTGCACATCAATGATGGCTCCAGCAGTAGCTAGGAATGCTCTTCCTAGGATAATTGATGTGTTGACCTCTTCTTCCATGTCCAGCACAACGAAATCAGCAGAGAAAATAAATTTTCCTACTTTCACTAGCAAGTCCTCTACCACCCCATGTGGAAACTTAAATGTTCAGTCAGCCAATTGGAGTGCTATCCTTGTTGGCTTGGCTTCCTCAATCTTCATCCTTCTCATCATGGTTAGGGACATAAGATTTATGCTAGCTCCCAAATCACATAAAGCTTTCTCAATGGTGATGTCCCCTATGATGCAGGGGATTTGAAAACTCCCTGGGTCTTTCAGCTTTTGAGGTAGCTTCTTTTGTATGATGACGCTACATTCCTCAGTCAATATTATGGTTTCTTTTGCCTCCCAGTTCCTCTTTTTGGTTATAAGCTCCTTCAAAAATTTGGCATAGAGTGGCATTTGTTCTAATGCCTCAGCAAATGGTATGTTAATTTGGAGCCTCTTGAAGATCTCTAGGAACTTAGAAAACTGGCCATCCTTCCCATCTTTTCCCAGTCATTGTGGGTATGGTACTTTTGGCACATAAGGCTTCAAGACTGGTTTTGGTGAAGGTGGAGCAGGGATCTCACCTTCATCCTTGTTCACATGCTTTGCTGCAGCTTTTTCATGCTTGTCTTTGCTTGGGGTTCCTTCTTCTACAACCTTCCCACTTCTTAGAGTAATGGCTTTGCATTCCCCTCTTGGGTTAGCCATGGTATCACTGGGAAATGTGTGTGTGGGAAGTGGGATTTGCTTGGATAAAATCCCCACTTGTGCTTCTAACTTTGAGATTGCTGCGCCTTGATTTTTCAGATTTGACCTGTATTCTTCTTGATTAGCGTCTATCCTTCTTTCAGTTTGTGCTTGTCTATCCATGAGGGTGGAGACTGCCCCTGTAATCTGTGAGGACAGTTGTGCTATTGTAGCCTCTATCTTCTCAAAGTTACTCTTGATTTCACATGGTTGCATAGTTGAAGATGGTGCATCTTGATTGAGGTTGTTGTGTATGGGTTGGTTACAATGGTATGATGTGTTTTGTGAGTTATAATAGGGTCTATGGTTCCCTGTTTGATGGTTGGGGTTGTGGTTGGAATGCTGATTTGATGAATAAGGCTTGTTGTGGTCCTGGTTGTGGTTTTGTTGATTTCCCCACCCAAAGTTTGGGTGGTTCTTCCAACCTGGGTTCTATGTCTTAGAGTGTGGATCATATAGTGGTCTAGATGAATTGTTCACATAATTGGCTTGTTCCTAGTCACCTTTAGATTCTGGTGCATTCCCTTCTTGTTGAGGGGTTTGGTCTTGAATGACTGAGGCTTGATTGGCCTCCATCCTTTTGGTTAGAGCTGCCGTTTAAGCTACAATTGCCTTGTTCTGAGCTAACAATACATCTACAGAGTTGAGTTCTAGCACTCCCTTCTTCTGAGTCCTTTCTGAAGCATAGAAATACTCATTTAAAGCTACAGTCTCAATGATATATATGGCATCTTCAATGGTTTTCTTTTTGTCGAGTGAGCCTCCTGAAGAATGATCCACAGCCTTCTTTGCTTCATAGGATAGTCCCTCATAAAAGATATGTAGTTGTACCCACTCATTGAATATTTTTGGTGGGCATCTTCTTGTCAGATCTTTGAATCTCTCCCAGGCCTCATAGAGTGTTTCTCCATCTTGTTGTCTGAAAGTTTGCACCTCAGCTCTCAGCCTATTGATTCTTTATGGAGGGTAAAATCTTGCAAGGAATCTGTTCACTGCCTCCTCCCATGTAGTTAGGCTATCCTTGGGGAATGATTCTAACCACTTTGCTGCATTATCTCTGAGTGAGAAAGGGAACAAGAGTAGTTTGTAGATGTCAGGGTGTATCCCGTTGGACTTTACAGTATCACATATCCTCAAGAATGTGCTGAGATGTTGATTAAGGTCTTCTTGGGCACTTCCTCCATATGAGCAATTATTCTGAACAAGTGTGATGAGCTGAGGCTTCAGCTCAAAATTATTAGCATGAATTGTTGGCTTCAGGATGCTGCTGCCACAATTTCCTGGGTTTGGGTTTATGTAGGAGCCTAAGACTCTCCTTTCTTGCCCATCATGATTTACTGGGCCTTCTCTGGCATGGTTGTGAGCTTCTTCTTCATGGTGGTTCTCCATATTCTCCTCCATGTCTGTTTCAAAATACTCTTCCTCTTCCTCAGCACCAATGACTCCCTTCCCTCTTGCTTCCCTCCTTAATCTAAGGAAAGTCCTCTCAGGTTCAGAATCAAAGGAAGTTGAAGCCCCGCTTCTTCTACCTGTCATACAACCAACAAGGCAAAAGCAAGAAAGAAAATGAATGAAGAAGTTACTCTTGTTAGAGTGTTTGTTAGTGTGAGTGGTGCAATTAATCAAACAGTTAGAAGAGTGGAAATATGGAGGATGAATAAGAATAATCAAAAAAGAAAGAAATGGAACTCAAAAATAAAAAATAAAATAAGAAAAATATAAAAGGCGCTAAATAAAAGAAACTTAAATAACAAGGAATTTAAATTGATTAATCTAGCTCTCCAATCAATTTAATCACTGTCAAATTTAAGCCAATCCCCGGCAACGACACCATAAAACTTGATGAATCCAATTCACACCCCTATTCAAAAATTGGTGAATTAGTTCTTTTGGCAAGCGCACCAAAATTATCGTCAAGTAATAACCCACAGTAGAGTGGGATCGTATCCACAGAGATTGGCAAATTCGAGCAGTTTTAATTAATTGATGAATTAGTCAAGCGGATCAATAGGATTGTGAAGTGCAGAATTGTAAATGACATAAATGTAAATGACTAGAATATAAAGAAAAGCAATAAAGTGCAGAAATATAAATGGCAGAATGTAAAGTGCAGAATCATAAATGACTTGAATGTAAATGGGAATGGGGAATTGCTGAATATAAAATTAAGCTATAAAGAAATTGATATATAAGAATGGGGAAATTCATTGAGATTGGGAGATGTTGTCTCTTTGGATCAAATCTAGCTTATATCCTCTTCAATCATGCAACTCATTGACCTCTTGGCAATCATGATTGATTGAGCCCCAATCCCTTGGTGACTCAATCTCTCAGATCTTGATCAATAGCCAATTCCTTGGTCTAATTGCTCATGAAGAGAGATATGCTTAGTCCCTGATTATACCACACACCATTATAGGTCCAAGTAGAGGGAGGATTATATGTCACATATCCAAACACCAAAACCCAGATTCTACTCAAGTGTGAGAAGGGATTTCAAGCATGGTTTCATGTTTCCTTACCCAATGTTCCCATGAAACCCAATTGCATTCAATCTCTTTCCCAAGATAATTGAATGCTAAGCATTAAGAACGAAATTCCCTCTAGCAAATCAAAGAGAAGATGAAGAGTAGAAGAATTTCACTATTATCAATCCATCAAGTACAACAGAGCTCCCTCTCTCAATGAGAGGGAAGTTAGCTACTCATAGCTCAAAAAGTACTCAAAAGTGAAGTGTAATAGTGGATCTAAAACTGACTACTTAACTCCCTCTTCAGTACTCCTTGGCGGTATTTATAATACTCCTAGTAAAATAAAAAAATTATAAAAGTAAAAAAGGAAAATTATATTTTGGAGGGAAAAGAAAACACTCAATAAGCGTGACTTCCCAGCTGGCGTGTGGCTGGCGCTTTACTGACATGTCACGTGGCCTTCATTCATAGCTTGGCGTGCCACGCCCAATCCTTCAAGTGGCACGCTCATATCTCTATCAACCTTGGCGTGCCACGCCTTCGAACTCAAGTGGCACGCCATAGTGGAATGCTTGTGTTGGCGTGCCACGCCTTCGAACTCAAGTGGCACGCCCCTTGCCTTTTTCCACCTTTCTTTGCCTCTGGAAACTTGAACTGGCGTGCCACACCCAGGGTCTGGCGTGCCACGCCCTTGCTCTATGCTTGGCTAAGCTTCTCTGGAAAGTTGCACTAGCGTGGCACGCCCAGGGTCTGGCGTGCCACGCCCCTTTTGTGAGTGAGTGGTTCCTCTGTTTGGAGTGCCACCCCA
Source organism: Arachis ipaensis (assembly GCF_059453495.1). NCBI lineage: Eukaryota > Viridiplantae > Streptophyta > Magnoliopsida > Fabales > Fabaceae > Arachis > Arachis ipaensis. Next base: position 55,097,623 of record NC_142439.1, on the reverse strand, counting down.
CGAACTCAAGTGGCACACCCCAATGCTTCTTTGCTCTCTGAATGACACTGGCGTGCCACGCCTGGGGTTCAACTGGCACGCCCAAGTGAAGAAAAGTGAGTGGCGTGCCACGCCTTTGATATCAAGTGGCACGCCCCATGTAATTGGCCTCCTTCATCCTCTCTGGAAACTTATACCAGCATACCATGCCTAAAGGCTGGCGTGCCATGCCCATGATCTTGTCCTGGTTCCAGTAGTTGGTGTGCCACGCCTCAGCCTTCAAGTGGCACGCCATAGTGAAATGCTAAGGTTGGTGTGCCACGCCTTTGATACCAAGTGGCACGCTGATAAACCCATATTTCATGAGTTATTTTATACTTAGTTTGAGTGATTTATTCTATCCTTCACCCACTTATTCATATTAATTGCATGGTTTTACTTTCCCTTCCTTATTATGTGATGTATGTGAAAAACATGTTTTCTATTCTTTAATATTAATTATTTTAATTACTTTTATTTCCATTCGATGCCGTGATTAGTGTGTTGAGTAGTTTCAGATCTTCTAAGGTAGGAATGACTTAAAGGATGGAAAGGAAACATACAAAAAATGGAAGGAAAGCACCAAACGGAGCTTCTGAAGAAACTGGTATCCACGCGATCGCATGGACGAAGCGATCACGTGCCAAGCGCGAATCAGCAGCGACGCGGCCGCATGACTGACGCGACCGCGCGCCTTAAGCAGAACGTACATGATGCAGTCGCATGACTGACGCAACCGCGTGGCAAGGAAATGCTCCGAATGACGCGAACGCGTGACAGAGGCCACGCACCAGAAATTGCAGAAAATGCTCATAGCGAATTCTGAAGCCCTTTTTGGCCCAAATCCAAGCCCAGAAGGCATAGACCAGAGGTTACAAAGTGAGGGAACGCATCCATTCAGAGGGAGCTCGCCAATTTTCACTTTGAGAGAGGTTCTTTCCTTTCTCTCTTAGGATTAGGATTAGGATTTAGGACTTCTCTTAGTTTGTAAGAGTGACTCTCGAACCAGGTTTAATATTTACTTTAATGCTTTTATTCGTATCTATAAATGTTGCTAACTTGACTTATGAATCCTTCCCATGTTATGATTTGACTTAATGATTATTTGAGGTATTTCAGTTATTGATTGCTTTCTCTTTAATTTGTGTTACCATTGTTTTCCATCTAAGGACATTTTTATTCCAACAATTTTACTTTTTCCCTTTTGGTCTTGGTTAAGAAATCAATAACTCAACATTATTAAACTCAGCATAATTGATAATTGTTATCTTGCTAATTGAACTGAACTTCAATAATCCCAACTTTTTCTTAGGAAATAAATAGGATTCGAAGATCAAACTAATTAGTCCCTTGACTTTCCTTTGCTTTAGAAAAGGTTAACTAAGTGGGATTTAGATTCAACTTTCATTATTGTTGAGAGAGATAACTAAGTTGGACTTCCAATTTTTCTTATCTTGCCAGAAGTTTACTTTAGAGTATTCATTTACTTTAATTGCCATCTACTTCACCTGTCATTTAAATCACTTACTTCTCACCTTCTAAACCCCGATTACAACCTTTATAGCCAATAATAAGAACATACTTCCTTGCAGTTCCTTGAGAAGATGAACCGAAGTTTGAATACTCGGTTAACAATTTTTAAAAGGGGTTTGTTACTTGTGACACCCAAAACCTTTGTATGAAAGGACTTTTGAAGGTTTAGAAACTATACTTGCAATGGGGATTTATCCGCAATTTTCTAGACCACGCAAAAGTTCTCTCATCAATTTCCAGCGATGCGACTGCGTGACCCACGCGATCACGTCATCCCCTCTTCCCACCCTTTCATGCGATCGCACGCCCCACACGATCGCGTCACTCCCATTTTCACCCCAAACACGCGACCGCGTGCCCCACGAAGCCGCGTGGATTCGAAAATATAACCCCCCAGCCACGCGAACCCGATCAGTCGCGCAGCCCCCCAACCCTCTTCTCCCTCTCTTCTTCTTCTTCTCCCAACCTCCACCCAGCCACCACCCAGCACCACCCAGCAACCACCGCGCCACCACCCAGACGCCGCCGCCGTCCAGACACCACCGCTGTACCACCCCCTCCCCTTCTTTCTTCTTCTTTCTTCCTCTCTTCTCCCCTCTCCGCCACTGCCCTCCGCGACCACCACCCACCACCGCCGGCCATCCAGCCGTGCCCCTCTGCCACCCACCCGCAACCCCCCTCCCTTCCTCTATCAATTACCCTAAACCCTATCCCCATTACCCCCTTCTCCACTGCCCCCTCAGTCGCCACCGCGCCGTCGTACCCCGCCACCGCGCCAGACGCCGCCGCAGCCACCACCCAGCCGCTTTCTTACCCCATTCTACTCCTCACGCCTACCAGGTTCCGATGAACGCCGCTTTCCTATCCTTCGCAGTTATTTTACAATTTTTTCTATTTCTGTTTATAATTAGGTTAGATAGATATGCATGCTGTAGTGGATTTTTAGGTTGTTAGGTAGCTTAGGCTATGGTTAGTGGATCTAGGTTTGTTTACTTGCACTGTTCATGCTTCTGTTTTATCAAAACTGCAATTCTGCTGTTCCTGTGACCTTGTTCATATGCTGTGATTTCCTGCATTTGCCGCTTGTTAATCTGACTTTTCATGTTTCTATTAATTATAGATAACTGCAGCAAGTTTTTTTAATTCATATGAACTGCCTTGTTTGCTGTTTATTTTCTGAGACAATCCAAGTTTAGCCGGAATGCTGCCCAAATTTTTTTTTTTAATTGTTTTCATTAATGTTTTGGTTTGGCAATCTGAACTCTATTGGGAACATGGATGATAGAAATAAAAGGTAGAAAAGTTAAAAGAAATAAAATAAAAGTTTGGGAAGCATGCTCATAAAAGAATCAAAGTGATTCACTTACCATGTGCAAAAAAAAAGAGTTATTTTTCAGAATTTAATAAAAGGGGATACAAAAGAATTCCCCAATGCAAAATAAAAGCAATGCACATGGGATAAAAATAAAAATTGAAATATGAGCATGTAACAACGAGTGGTATAATATGGGAAAATTGGTAAAGAAGCTTGTTCTACTAAATATGTATGTTAGGTGAGATCTTAGTCTAATTAAGGATTCACTTATTAGCTCACTTAGCCTTATACATATATCCTTACCTTTACCTTGGCCCCATTACAACCTTAGTTAAAGACCTCATGATTTTTGGTATAACTATACTCTATAATTGTTGATTGGTTAGATAAAGAACAAAGTTATAGAAAGTAGGAATAAAAAGAAAAGTAGAGTGAATAAACCCAATAAACACTGAGTGACTAGAGGGTAAACACAAAATCCAGTGAGGGTTCAATAGCTCATCAACATATATCTGTGCTTAAATTACTAATTGTTTTGCAAGTTTGTACAATATTTTTATTTTCCATCTCATTTGCTAAAATGCTTTATTATTTGAGGGTTGGCTATATATATATATATATATATATATATATATATATATATATATACATGACCCCTTGAGAATGTGAATTAATTTGACTACATGTAAGCTTTATATATGAGTGGATAAATTGGAATTGCATGACTCATTTAGGTAGATGCATTTAGAATAGGTTGCATTGCATAACATTCCACCACTTTAACCTTACTTTTTACCTTGGATTTGGCATGAGGACATGCTATTGTTTAAGTGTGGGGAGGTTGATAAACCCATATTTCATGAGTTATTTTGTGCTTAGTTTGACTGATTTATTCAATCCTTCACCCACTTATTCATATTAATTGCATGGTTTTACTTTCCCTTCCTTATTATGTGATGTATGTGAAAAACATGTTTCCTATGCTTTAATATTAATTATTTTAATTACCTTTATTTCCATTCGATGCCGTGATTAGTGTGTTGAGTAGTTTCAGATCTTCTAAGGTAGGAATGACTTAAAGGATGGAAAGGAAACATACAAAAATGGAAGGAAAGCACCAAACGGAGCTTCTGAAGAAACTGGCATCCACGCAATCTCATGGACGAAGCGATCGCGTGCCAAGCGCGAATCAGCAGCAACGCGGCCGCATGACTGACGCGACCGCGCGCCTTAAGCAGAACGCACATGACGCGGTCGCATGACTGACGCGACCGCGTGGCAAGGAAATGCTCCGAATGACGCGACCGCGTGACCCACGCGGACGCGTGACAGAGGCCACGCACCAGAAATTGCAGCAAATGCTCATAGCGAATTCTGAAGCCGTTTTTGGCCCAAATCCAAGCCCAGAAGGCATACACCAGAGGTTACAAAGTGAGGGAACGCATCCATTCAGAGGAAGCTCGCCAATTTTCACTTTCGATGATTTAGATTTAGTTTGAGAGAGGTTCTCTCCTCTCTCTCTTAGGATTAGGATTAGGATTAGGATTTAGGACTTCTCTTAGTTTGTAAGAGTGACTCTCGATCCAAGTTTAATATTTACTTTAATGCTTTTATTCGTATCTATAAATGTTGCCAACTTGACTTATTAATCCTTCCCATGTTATGATTTGAATTAATGATTATTTGAGGTATTTCAGTTATTGATTGCTTTCTCTTTAATTTGTGTTACCATTGCTTTCCATCTAAGGACATTTTTATTCCAACAATTTTACTTTTTCCCTTTTGGTCTTGGTTAAGAAATCAGTAACTCAACATTATTAAACTCAGCATAATTGATAATCGTTATCTTGCTAATTGAACTGAACTTCAATAATCCCAACTTTTTCTTAGGAAATAAATAGGATTCGAAGGTCAAACTAATTAGTCCCTTGACTTTCCTTTACTTTAGTAAAGGTTAACTAAGTGGGATTTAGATTCAACTTTCATTATTGTTGAGAGAGATAACTAAGTTGGACTTCCAATTTCTCTTATCTTGCCAGAAGTTTACTTTAGAGTATTCATTTACTTTAATTGCCATTTACTTCACCTGTCATTTAAATCACTTGCTTCTCAGCTTCTAAACCCCGATTACAATCTTTATAGCCAATAATAAGAACATACTTCCTTGCAGTTCCTTGAGAAGACAACCCGAGGTTTGAATACTCGGTTAACAATTTTTAAAAGGGGTTTGTTACTTGTGACACCCAAAACATTTGTATGAAAGGACTTTTGAAGGTTTAGAAACTATACTTGCAACGAGGATTTATCCGCAATTTTCTAGACCACGCAAAAGCTCTCTCATCACACGCCCAATCCTTGCTTTTGGTCCATAGTGCATTGGCGTGCCACGCCTGGTTGCTCAAGTGGCACGCCCAAGTGAGATTGAGGAGTTGGCATGCCACGCCTTCGTCTTCAAGTGGCACGCCCAGTCTTCAAGTGCCTTCAGCCCCTTCTCTGGATTGTTGTACCAGCGTGCCACGCCATGCTGTTCAAGTGGCACGCCCATGGATTTGTGAACTCTTCAAGCTTGGTGTGCCACGCCTGGGTCCTCAAGTGGCACGCCCAAGTGGCTTCTTGGAGCTGGTGTGCCACACCTTCGACACCAAGTGGCACGCCATAGTGGAGGTTCTTCTTGGAATAGTGAGTTGGTGTACCACGCCCCTTTGCTCAAGTGGCACGCCCATAGTAGTTGGTGGGTCAGGCGTGCCATGCCCAATCTGGTGTGCCACGCCCCTTTTGTGTCCTCCATTGTAGCTCTCTGGAAAAATGTATTAGCATGCCACGCCCAGTCCCTGGTATGCCACGCCCTCATGCATGGTTGGACTTCTTCTCTGGACTTTAGTACTGGCATGCCACGCCTAGCTTCTAGCGTGCCACACCAGTGTATTTTCGTGGCATTTGCTCCCAAGTGGCACGCCAATTTCACACGCCCACCTTCTTGTTTGTCTTCGACCCATTTTTGATGCCTTTTTTACCTGAAATTCAGCACAACTCATCTCAAAGTAGTGTACCATAATATTCATCAAATAATGCATGAATTGTACTGATCAAATGAGATTTATGCTCTTTTATGGTCTTCTTTATGCAAGAAAGAAGGGTAGATGAAGCAAGTCTAACTATCTAGAACAATCAATAAACTAATGGAAAATAAAACAAAGAAAACAGAATGGGAGCAGAGGTAGGGGAGTAACCTGGAAGCAGAGGTGCAGGGTAGAAATGGAGTGGCACTAGAGGGAGAAAATAGGAGGGGGAACGCAGCCCTGGAAGGTGGTGGCGCAGATGTTCACGGCAAAGGATGGTTCGCCGGCGGTGGCTAAGGCAAAGAGAGTGAAAAAGTGAGAGTGAAAGGGTGAGGGAGAAGGAACGAGCGAGAAAGGAAGAGATAGGGGAAGACGAAGAGGGAGGGTGATGGCCGTGGCTGGGCACCGGCGGGCGGTGGTCAGAATTGCTAATGGGGAGAAGGGGGAGCATTAGAAGAACGTTGGAAGAGAAGGAGGGGCTGGGGGTGCATCTGCATGAGTTCTCGTCGCGTCCTTATGGTTATCCAAATTTTGAATCGATGCGGGCGCGCACAGCATACGTCTGCGTGCATTGATCGATTTAGGGATGGACGCAGGAGCGTCCCGTGCGCTCACGTGTGACTGGGAAAATTTGTGAAGACGCGTGCACTTACTGTACACATCCGCGTGCTACGAGCTGGGCTGAAAGCTTAGTGCTGGCCCAATGCCATCATAACTCTCTGGAAAAATGTATGGGCTGGTGCCAGCAGCTTAGGGACGCGCACGCAGGAAGTGCGCGTCCGCGTGCATGGCCATCTAGTCTAGCGGCGCGCAAGCACGATGCGCGCGCTCGCGTGCCTTCCCATAAAGGTGCATGGACACACACGCATGCTGTGCACATCCGCGTAGGACGAGTTGGGCTAAAAGGTTAACATTCGCACAAGAAAGGCCCAACTATCTGGAAAATATATGGGGCTGCATCTGCTCATGGACGCGTGTGCGTACAGCGTGCACGCGCGTCTTCCTCCTCTTTTCTTTTACTTTTTTTTTTTAGAAAAGCTAAAAGCTTAAAATGCCCAAAAACTCCCTAACAACACCTACAACTTCTAACCAATCAAAAAGTACACAATTCACAAAGATTAATCTTGGTTATGAAATTCATTCAACTACTAACAAGCACAACATACATGTTAGAATGCTAACAATCAATTTATTGAAACAACTGAAATGAAATGGAAAACTACCTACAATGGTAACTCAAATCACTTATTAATGAAATCTGCAAGAGTGTGGAAAGTGTATACCATGGTGGGGTGTCTCCCACCTAGCACTTTCAGTTTAAGTCCTTAAGTTGGACATTTGGAAAGCTCTTGTCATGGTGGCTTATGCTTGTACTCATCTTTGATTCTCCAAGGATCTTTGTGCCTCAAATGGTTGACAGAAATTCTAACCTTCTCCACCAAGTTTGGATGGAGTTCCACCCAAGATATGAGCTTCCTTGGTTGGTCTTTATGCTTTGATCCGGGGTCCCATATCTTATTTTGGCACCCGTCTTCTAGTTGATCTTCATGAACTTTCCGTTTAGGTGGTTGGCAAGTAGAACAAGAAAAATTCCCTCTAGCATTGCAAGCCTTCTTCCTAAACCCATGTAAAGTAGCATTCATCCAATCATAGTTCCCATATCTTAAGATCTTGGCCTCAATGAGCTTAATTCCTAACTTCCAACCACTACACAACTCCTTTCCACTCTTAGTTCCACAAAGAGCTCTAAGTTGCCCATCCGTTTCAATCAAGCCATATTCAAGGGAGTAAGTGAAGATTAAGGGTGAGAGTTTTATCCACTTGAATGTTATGTTGGATAGTGACTTAGGAAGGGGAACCTCCCCACACTTAGACAATGCAAGGTCGATTTCCTTATGCTCTTCCTTGAGTATTTCCAACTCTTGGCAACTTCTTTCATCTTCTTCATGCTTGTTGACTTCTTCCAATTCCTCCTCATCATCAATCAAATCAAACTTGGGAGGTTGTGTGAAATCTACTTCCATATCAACTTCACATTTGATAGAAGAGTCTTCAATGAGATCACCAACATCATTTGGTGTTGAGTTGTCTTCAAGGGCTTCAATTTCATGTCCCATGGAAGAGGATTCAATATTTGATAGAAAATCATTGATGATTGAATCCATCTCTTGATCAACCTTTTCATATTCTTCAATTTTGATATACTCCGAAGGTTGTTGAGACGTCCATGGTGGTTTTGCATCTCCTAGATCTTCAACCACCTCTTCCTTTTCTTCAATAACCATAGGCTTCTCCAATTGTTCATACACAAAATTCAACCCTTCCTTCTTCTCCATCAGATTTTATAATTTCTCCTTCATACTTTGCTCTTCTTTTGCTTTTTCATATGTGGCCATGGAAGCACCTTGAGTATTCAAGCATTGGTAGGCTAAAGTATGCACTACCTTGGTCAAGTTAGTTACAAACTCTAGGGTGTTCCTTTGCATATCCGCTTGTCCTTGAAATAACAAGGTAAGAGAATCATCTATTGGGGCTTGTGGTGGATAAGAGGGTTCATTATCTTGGAGAAAGGGTTCATAGTAGGAAGGTGGTTCTTCTTGGTAAGGGTAGGGAGATGGTGTGCATTGAGGTGGTTCTTGGTAATAAGCACAATGGAATTGTGGTGGCTCCAAAGGTTCTTGCTCATAATGGTCATAAGAACATGGTATAGGTGATTGATTATATGATGGATGTGGATCATAGGAACGTGTTTGGTATGGAAAGGCTTGTGAGTATGGTTGAGGTTCATGTTGAGGACAAGATTCATAGGCATATGATGGTGGTTGTTGATTGTCACAAGAATATTCACCATAGCCATTGAATTGACATGTATTAGGATGGTAATTATACCTATAAGTATCCGAAGGTTGTTGCCAATAGGAGTGATCAATTCCTTGAGGCTCCTCCCATCTTTGTTGGTTCCATCGTTGACACATGTTGTCATTACAGTCCACATTTCCTACAACACAATTAGAACCAAACTCATAGCCAAAGTGAGAATTCATGATAGCAAGAGAAAATGAAAACAAAATCAAATAAGAAGAAAGGAATTTAAATCCTAAAACTATCAAGAACTAACAAAGAGGCAAAAGGCAAACATATTCACAATATTCACGTATATACAATAACCAATAACACAACACCATTGCAATTTCCTCGGCAACGGCGCTATTTTGATGAGAGGACTTTTGACGGTTTAGAATTCACAGATGAAGTCTCGTTGTAAAGTATAGTTTCTAAACCAACAATAATCCTTTCATGCAATTGTCACTAGTACAAACCCCTAAATTTATAAACTGAAGTATTGAACCTCGGGTCATTCTCCCTAGGAATTACAATAAAGTGTTCTTGTTATTGGTTATGGTTTGTTTTGGGGCTTTTGAGATAGGAGACAAGAAATGTAAAATGCAATGAAAATAAACTAGCAACTATGAAAAGCTCTTGGCAAGGTTATGAGAATTGGAAGTCTCATCCTCGTCATCTTCCTCAATTGTGACCAAAATCGTCCATTGCTACCACTTAGTTAACCTCTAATCATGGAGGAAAATCAAGTGGATAAATTAACTTGACTCCACAAGTCCTAGCCAACTCCCAAGGGAAAGACTAGCGTTAGTGTTATCACTCAACAAAGGAATTAGATAACTCAAGCATCACTAATTACTCCACCTAGGCCAAGAGGGATAAAAATCTATACTAAAATCTAACCAAGCATTTCATCAAACACTTGGGAGGAACAAAAGAAAAGCATAGTAAATTGATAACAAGAATAGAATCTAACAACAATTGAATGTAAGAAATCAACAACAACAATCAAAGGAAACAAGATCTACATGAATTACCTCAATTTTCATTAAAAGAAAAAAGAAGGAATAAAAGTAAATCTACAGACAAAGTAGAAGAAATTATAACAAACAATAGAGAATGATGAGTGTAACAACAAGGAATTAAGAAGAAGAAGTAGAAGAGAGCATGAATTAAAACCTAGATCTAAGAACTAAACCTAATCCTAATCCTAATTCTAGAGAGAAGTGAGAGCTTCTCTCTCTAAAACTAAAACTAAACTAGCCTAATGTGTGTGTATGAATCTATGATGCCTTCCCCTTCATTCCTTCGTCTTTTTAGCTCTTTTCCCGCCAAAAGCTCAACTCCAAATGGGGTCGAAAACCCTCCAAAATCTCCAGGTACGTGGTCTATTAAAAAAATCATATATCAGCACCGACGCGTACGTGCACAGCACGCGTACGCGTCCATGGGCGACTTCGCAAGGTGCGCGTAAGCGCCTGGTGTGCGCGCGCGTACATGGGCGAGTTCAATTCTTTGGCTTTCCATGATCTTCTCCACTTGAATGCTTCCTTCCTTGCTCCCTTGATCTATTCCTAGCCTTTTTCAATTTTGAAATCACTAACAACTATATCAAGACATCTAGTAGAATCAAAGGGAAATAGAAATTCATCAAATTATAGGTCTAAAAGCATGTTTTCACATTTAAGCATAAATAAGGGATCAATAATAGAATCATGCTATTTCATTGAATAAATGTGAAGAAAGGTTATCAAAATGCTCTAAATTCAACACAAGATAAACCCTACAAAGAGGGTTTATCACAGATCTTCCGGATTAGGGAACGCTGCTTCTCAGACTCTAGCCTTAGTGCCACAAAGACCTCACTTACCCATGGTCAACGAGATTTTATGTCACGTATCCAAAGTTGTCCAGGTACACTATTGGATTCCGCAATGCAATCTCTAGCTTTGATTCAACGCTATCTGGGTCAGGACTCGCACGGAACCCATGTAGAACAAGGGTGATTGTCACGGGTCACGCTCAATTCATGAGATGATGAACGAGAATGCATAAGAGAATAGAATCAGACATATTGAACTAGAACAGTAATATTATTAATCCATGAAACTCAATAGAGCTCCTAACCTTAACCTTAGGAGGTTAGTGACTCATACTGTACATAATAGTGTTTGAAAATAAAATGGGGGAGGAAGAAGATCAAAAGTTCTTAAACAAGAGTGATCTCCTCCTATATATATTAATCTGTTAACTAAGAATTACAGAAATGATATAAACTAGTCTTGTAGTGCAAAAATTGATTTTTCAGGCCCACTTGGTAAGTGTTTGAGCTAAGCCAAGGGTGTCTCCACGTGCTAGTACTCCTTAGGGGCATTGAACGTTGGCTTGGGACTCTGTTTTGGGCATTGGACGCCAGCTGTTCCCCTGTGGGCGCTGGACGCTAGGAATGGGGTTGGTGGCTGGCGTTGAACGCTAGTTTTGGGTCTTCATTTTCAAAGAAAAGTATAGACTATTATATTCTTCTGGAAAACTCTGGATGTTAGCTTTCAATAGCCATTGAGAGCGTGCCATTTGGATTTCTGTAGCTCCGAAAAAGCTCCTTTGAGTGCACGGAGGTGAGATCCTGATAACATCTACAGTTCTTTCTTTGTCTCTGAATCAGAATTTTGCTCAAGCTCCTCAATTTCAGCCAGAAAATATCTGAAATTACCGTAAAACACACAAGCCAATGGAGTGCATGATTTCTTCTATGTCATGCCCATGCCTTTGTTGTTCTCCCCTCACAACTCTTTGTTCTTCCCTCATGGCTCTTTGATCTTCTCTTATGTCATGGAGGACAGTGGAGTGCTCTTTATGTCACATCCCTAGTTGATCCATGCTAGAGCTCAATTCTCCTAGAGAAGTGTGCAATTGGTCCTAATAGCCTTGAGGAGGAAAATGTATCCCTTGAGGCATCTCAGGAATTTCTTGTTGAGGCAGCTCCACATGCTCTTGCTGTGGTCCATGTGCTGGCTCTCTAATTTGCTCCATCCTTCTTTTAGTGATGGGCTTGTCCTTCTCAATAGGAATGTCTCCTTCTATGACAATTCCAACTGAATTGCATAGATGACAGATAAGGTAGGGAAAGGCCAACCTTGCTAAAGGGGAAGGCTTTTCATCTTTCTTGTACAACTCTTGAGGTATTACCTCATGTACCTCCACATCACTTCCAACCATGATGCAATGAATCATGATGGCTCTGTTAATGGTCACTTCTGATTGATTGCTAGTAGGGATGATAGAGTGTTGGATAAATTCCAACTATCCTCCAGCTACGGGCTTGAGGTCAAGCCTTCTCAGTTGGATAGGCTTGCCTTGAGCATCCCTCTTCCACTAAGCTCCTTCCACACAAATTTCTGAAAGGACATGGTCCAGCCTCTGGTAAAAATAGACTCTTCTAGTGTAAGGATGTGGGTCTCCTTGCATCAGTGGCAAATAGAGCCCCAACCTTACACTCTCCAAGCTGAAATCCAAGAGACGCTCTTGGACCATGGTATGCCAATTTTTGGGACTTGGGTTCACGCTTGTATAATGGTTTTTTGTGAACCATGCATAGACATAGAACTCTTGTACCATCAAGATCTCAACTTCTGGGATAGGATTGGTTAGGACTTCCCAACCTCTCCTCCGAATTTCTCTTTGGATCTCTAGGTACTTATTCTTTTTTAGCCTAAAGGGAACTTCAGGAATCTCCCTTTTCTTTGCGACTACTTCATAGAAGTGGTCTTAATGAGCTTTGGTGATGAATCTCTCCATCTCCCAAGATTCAGAGGTGGAAGCAACTGTTTTCCCTTTCCTCTTTCTAGAGGATTCTCCGACTTTAGGTGCCATAAGTGTGAATGGAAAGAAAAAAGCAAGGCTTTCTCCAACACCAAACTTAAAAGCTTTACTCGTCCTCGAGCAAAATAAGAACACAAGGGAAGAAAAGGGTAGAAGAAGAAGAGAATAGAGGAGATAAAGGGAGAGAGTGATTTTGGCCAAGTGAGGCTTTAGTGTATGAATGGTGTGTGCATGAAGGGTAGGAAGAAGGGATATTTATAGGGGCAGGAAGGGAAAAATGGGAGGAAAAATTTGAATTTTAAATGGGTGGGGGTTGGTAGGAGTCATGATTGTTTTGGTAAGTGATATGGATGTGATTGGGTTAGGGTTTATAGGGAAGAGTGTGTGGGAAAGAGGGAAAGTAAGAGAGAGTAGAAGGCGGGGTAGTGGAGATTCTGTGGGATCCACTGATCATGAGAGGCTAGGGAATTCGAGTTCCCTACACCCTTCTAGGCGTTGAATGCCCAGCTCTTGCTCCTAGCTAGCGTTCAATGCCAGTTATGTGCTCCTCTTGGGCGTTGAACGCCCATTAGGGTGCTCCTTCCTGGCGTTCAATGCCAGGTCTCTGCCCCTGGCTGGCATTCAACGCCAGCAATATGCTCCCTGGCTGGCGTTCAATGCCAGTAATGCTGCTCCTCATCGGCGTTGAACGCCCACTCTGGCCTCCCTAGCTGGCGTTGAAGGACCTACTCTAGGGTGTTCTATTTTCAGTTCTAACTATTTCTATTTCTGTTCTTACTACTAAACATGATCACAAACTTAAAAAAATATGAAGATTAAACTGATATAACTGAAATAAACGTAACGAAAAACAAAAATAACTTTAATTATGGTTGGGTTGCTGGTGCACGAATCCCCACACTCCGTACAGCTGTACTAGCAAGTGCACTGGGTCGTCCAAGTAATACCTGAGTGAGTTAAGGTCAATCCCACGAGGATTGTGGTTTGAGGCAAGCTATGGTTATCTTACAGGTCTTAGTCAGGCGAATCAGAGGGTTGTGTTTTTATGAAAAGGGGAAACTATTCATAATTTGTGTTTGTAAATTGGAATTAAGTCAGTTGGATTGATTTAAGGGCAATCAATAATAGGAATATAGTTGAGGATTGGAGTTGCTTTGTCTTTCTGAATCAACTCTGGTATTTCTGTCTCCTTTGTTTGTGAGTGATCTCTTTTATGGCAGGCTGTATGTGATCAACGTCATTGCCCATGGTCATTAATCTCCTCTGCTTCAGATCAAATGCCATTACCCGTGGTCATCCAATGTGAGGGAGGTTTAAGCTCTAGCAGTTCATTCTCTTGGCGATCCTACTCAAAACGCCACAGACATGGTCGAATCTTCCGGATCAGAGAATGCTGCTTCTTTGGATTCTAGCCTCTACCACAGAGACCCTAATCTCCAGGGAAATCTACTGAACTGGTGTCTCGAGAAGTCCCCAACGAAGTTGTGGATTAGCCGTCTGAGAGATGTATAATCAAACGGGTGGTTCGTGCTTTCCAGCCACGTATTCACACGAACCAAAGTAGACACAGTTGTTTGTCAGGCACGCGGTCCTAGTATGATGAACAGAGCTAATTGTCACTGATCATCCTATTCACCATGTCGAAGAACGAGTATACATCTTACAGTTAAATCAAACACGGATCGAAGAAGAAACATTAATACTTTTATTAATTCATAGGACTCAGCAGGGCTCATCCTCTCAATGTAGGAGGTTTAGAAACTCATACTGAAAGGAAATACAATGGAAAATGTGTAAAGTTTGTAAAAAGATGGTTAATGGTTCGAATAACATAAATCTAATCCCTTAATTACTAAACAAATGACTAGTACGGGTAAAATAGTCTTTTTAGTGATAGAATCCACTTCTGGGGCCCACTTAGTGAGTGTTTAGGCTGAGCTTTGATGAGATCCACATGCTGTGAGGTCTCTAGGGTGTGAAACACTGGCTAGGAGGTCCTCTCTGGGCGTTTGGACGCCTGAAAGGGGGCAGGAGGCTGGCGTTGGACACCAGTTTTAGGCCATCAAATCTGAAGCAAAGTGTAGACTATTATACATTGCTGGAAAAACTTAATAAAAACTAAACAAAATATACTAAAAATTATATGAAAATGATGTCAAAAAGTGTATAAAATATCCGCTCATCACAACACAAAAATTAAACTATTGCTTGTCCCCAAGCAACTAAAAACACAGTAGGATAAAAAAAGAAAATTAAGGTACAATAAATTTTAGAGTTTCAAATGAAGCTCAGTTATAATTAGATGAGCGAGACTTAATAGCTTTTTGCTTCTGAATAGTTTTGGCATCTCACTATCCATTGAAACTTAGAAGTGTTGGTCTCTTTAGGAATTTAGAATCCAGATGATATTATTGACTCTCCTAGTTCAGTTCTTTTTTATTCTTGTACACAGCTTTTAGACTATTATACATAAATGCCTGGATTATGTTTCAGCTTTGCTAGAATCCCCTGATAGAGGTGTCCAGAGTTCTTATGCACACTCTTTCTGCTTTGGATCACGACTTTAACCACTCAGTCTCAAGCTTTTCACTTAACACCTTCATGCCACAAGCACATGGTTAGGGACAGTTTGTTTGAGCCGCTTAGGCCAAGATTTCATTCCTTGTAGGCCCTCCTAACCATTGATGCTCAAAGCCTTAGGTCTTTTTACCCTTGCCTTTTGGTTTAAAGGGTTATTGGCTTTTTCAATCTACCCTCCTTTTCCTGCATTTTTGGGCAGTAATGGATTTTTCTGCTTTTTATATCATTTTTTTGTTTTTTTTTTCGCATGCATATATATGTTTTTTCTTTTGCAACATACTTTTTCTCTCTATTTTTTTTTCTGCTTTTTCTTGCTTCAAGAATCAATTTTTGGATTTTTCAGATTACCAATAATACTTTTCCTATTTCCTTATTCTTTCAAGAGCCAACATTCTAAAATTCCAACTTCAAATATGCACTGTTCATTCAGACATTCAGAAAACAAAAGCAATGCAACCACATCAACATAATTAAACTATTCTTATTTTAAACTTGAAATTCATGTATCTCTCAATTCTTTTCAAATAAAATTTTCTTTTAAGAAGGGTGAGAGATATATGGAATATTTTACATCCTTAACACATCAATGAAAATGATCATGCAACAAGAACAAGAGAATAGATAACACAACATGACAAAAAATAGAAAAATAATAGGAAAGGGGTGTAAAGAGAACGAATCCACCTTTAATGGTGGCAGCTAATACTCCTCCTTGAGGATCCAATGTGATACTTGATCTCTTCAATGTCACTCTTTTGCCTTTGTTGCTCTTCCCTCAAAGCCCTTTGTTCTTCCCTGATGGCTCTTTGGGCTTTAGGTCAAGCCTTCTCAGTTGAATGGGGTTGCCTTGGGAATCTCTTTTCCACTGTGCTCCTTCCACACAGATATCTGAGAGCACTTGATCCAGTCTCTTATCAAAGTTGACTCTCCTAGTGTAAGGATGAGGATCTCCTTCCATTAGAGGCAAGTTGAATGCCAATCTAACACTTTCCGGGCTCAAATATAAGATTCCCCCTCGGACCATGGTGATCCAATTTCTTGGATTTGGGTTCACACTAGTGTCATGGTTTTTAGTAACACGTGCATTAGCATAGAACTCTTGCACCATTAGGATCCCAACCTCTTAGATAGGATTGGTTAGGACTTTCCAACCTCTTCTCCAGATCTCTCTTCGGATTTCTGGATACTCATTTTTTTTAGCTTGAAAGGGACCTCAGGGATCACTTTCTTCTCAGCCACTACTTCATAGAAGCGGTATTGGTGGGCTTTGGTGATGAATCTCTCCATCTCCCAAGATTCAAAGGTGGTGGCTACTGCCTTTTCTTTCCTCTTTCTATAGTGTTCTCCAACCTTAGGTGCCATGAATGGTAATGAAAAGAAAAAAGCTATACTTTTCCAACGCTATACTTAAAACTTTGCTCGTCCTCGAGATAAAATAAAGAAAAGAGAAGAATGGAGTAGAAGAAGAAGAAAATAGAGGAAGTTAGAGGGAGAGAGAGAGGGCTTGGCCGTGGGATGTTTTGGGGTGTATGAGAGGTGTGTGTATGAAGGGGTATGAAGAGGGGTATTTATAGAAAGGGGGGGTAGGTAAGGTTCGATCATGGGTAGAGTTTTGGGTGGGAAATTTGATTTTGAATTGGATGAGGGTTGGTGGGAGTTATGATGGTTGTGGGGAAGTAGTATGGTGGTGATTGGGCTAGGGTTTCTAGGGAAGAGTGTAAGGAGAAGTGTGAAAGTAAGTAGGGTAAGTAAAGATACTGTGGGACCCACTGGTCCTAAGAGGCTAGGGAATCCAAATTCCCTACTTCTCTGCACTAGCGTTTGAACACCTAGGGGCTGCTCCCTGGCTGGTGTTCAACTTTTAACAACACTCCATCTAGAGTGTTTTGTTTTCTCTACTTTAACATTTCTGCTTCTGTTCTGACTGTTGCATATGATCATGACCCTAAATTATAATTCAAAAAAAATAAAAGAAAAGAAAATAAAAATAATTAATTAAGGTTGGGTTGCCTCCCATCAAGTGTTTCTTTAACGTCATTAGCTTGACAGTTAGCTCCTTACGGAGGTGAGTATGGGCTCAGAGATTCGCCCCTTACAGCGAACTTTCTTCCTGTCTTCTCATGAATGAGCTCCACATGCTCTAAAGACAGGATACGACTCACTGTATGGGGGGTAAGACTTGCTTCATAGTGAAGACAAGTCCCATGCCAGGTGAGAGGCCTTCTGTTGGGACTTTCTTGTCCCTCCAGCTTTTAGGTACTTTCTTCTTAGTACATTTGTGCTTAGAGTTTGTTGGTGGCTGCGTAACATCAAACTTAGAATTGATGTTTGGGGGCTCTGCAAAGCTCTGCATAGAAAGAGAGGGTTGGAACACTAGGTGTTGCACAATTATCTCTCTTTTATTAGAGGGAGAGTTAGGATGAGGCATCTTGAACAAGATGTGATCCTCCCTATTTGTAGTGTCAGTTCTCCCTTAGCCACATCAATGATAGCATTGGTAGTGGCTAGGAAAGGTCTTCCAAGGATGACAGAGTCATCCTCACCCTCTCCAATATCCTAGACTTTGAAGTTTGCAGGGATGTAGTGGTTTTCAACCTTCACCAAGACATCCTCTACTAAGCCATAGGGCATCTTCATTGTCTTGTCTGCCATCTCTAGTGAGATGTTTGCAGTTTGTACCTCAAGGATGCCAGCTTCTCCATTACAGAGAGTGGCATGAGATTTATGCTTGACCCTAAGTCACACTGAGCCTTCTCAAAGGTCACAGTACCTATGGTGCAAGGAATCTGAAAGCGTCCAAGATCTGGAAGCTTTTGTGGTAGCCTCTGCTAAACCAAAGCATGGAGTTCTTTGGTAAGTAGTGGAGGTTCGTCCTCCAAAGGCTTTGTAATTAATAATTTGGCATTCAGCCTCATAAGAGCTCCTAGATACCGAGAAACTTGCTCTTTCCTAGTGTCTTCATCCTCATCAAAGAGTGAGTATTCATCAAAACTCATGCACTGCAGAAGTGCATTCAAAGGAACCTCTATGGTCTTTATGTGAGCTTTGGCTTCCTTTGGTTTTGGGATAGAGGGTTCTTGAGTGGGTTTTGAGCACTCAGAAGGTATGCTTTCACTGGCGTTTAACGCCAGCTCTGTTAACTTATGGGGCGTTGAACGCCCTTGCTGTGCACCCTTACTGGCATTAAACGCCAGTCCCTTTAGCATTTTGGGCATTGAACGCCCAATAGGGATGATCTTGCTGGCGTTCAATGCCAGCTTCCCTGGGTGTGTGGGCGTTGAATGCCCAGTGAGGGGTTCTTCACTTGCATTCAGCGCCAGAATGCCTGCCTGGTTGGGCGTTGAAGGCCCAATGAGGTGTTCCTCACTGGCGTTCAGCGCCAGAGTGCCTGCATGTTTGGGCGTTGAATGTCCAGCCAGTGCTCCCTGGCTGGCATTCAATGCCATCTCTGCTACCAGGATGGGCGTTGAACGCCCAGTGAGGAGCTCCTCACAGGCGTTCAGCGCCAGGCTTGCTACCAGATTAGGCGTTGAATGCCCAGTGATATGTCCTTCACTGGCGTTCAATGCCAACCCATTCTCTCCAGATTTGGCCTCTACCTCCATGGTTATGGCCTTGCACTCTTCTCTTGGATTAACCTCAGTGTTATTGGGAATAGTGTCAGGAGGAGTCTCAGGGATCCTCTTACTCAGTTGACCAACTTGTACCTCCATATTTCTAATGGAGGACCTTGTTTCATTTATGAAACTATGAGTGGTCTTAGAGAGGCTGGATACCAAAGTAACTAAGTCAGAGATGCTTTGCTTAGAGGTTTCCATATTCCCTTGAGAAGATGGGAATGGTGGTCTATTGTTGAACCTATTCTTGTTCCTTCCACCTTGATTGTTATTGAAACCTTACGGAGGTTTCTGTTGATCCTTCCATTAGAGGATAGGATAGTTCCTCCATAAAGGATTGTAGGTGTTTCCGTAGGATTCTCCCATGTAATTCACCTTCTCCATGGTGGGTTGATAAGGATAATAGGCTTCTGTTTCAGAAGAAGCTTCCTGACTACTGCCAGCTGTAGTTTGCATTCCAGTCAGATGCTGGGAGATCATATTGACCTGTTCGGTCAAGATCTTGTTGTGAGCCAGTATGGCATTCAGAGTATCAACTTCAAGAACTCCTTTCTTCTGAGAGGTCCTATGGTTTACAGGATTTCTTTTAGAAGTGTACTTGAACTGGTTGTTTGCAACCATCTCAATGAGTTCTCTATCTTCTACAGGCATTTTCTTTATATAGAGTGATCCACCTGTAAAACTATCCAATGATATCTTGGATATCTCAGATAGACCATCATAGAACATGCCTATGATAGACCATTCTGATAGCATATCAGGAGGACATCTCCTGATCAGTTGCTTATATCTTTCCCAAGCTTCATAGAGGGATTCACCTTCTCTTTGTCTGAATGTTTGAACTTCCACGCTAATCTTGCTCATCTTTTGAGGGGGAAAGAATTTAGCTAGAAAAGCATTAACCATCTTTTCCCAAGAGTCAAAACTCTCTCTAGGTTGGGAATCCAACCATAACTTAGCTCTGTCTTTTACAACAAAAGGAAAGAGCATAAGTTTGTAGACTTCAGGATTTACTCCATTGGTTTTAACAGTATCACAGATCTGCAAGAGTTCATCCAAGAACTGATGTGGATTTTCCATTGGAAGTGCATGGAACTTGCAGTTCTGTTGCAGAAGAGAGACTAACTGAGTCTTAAGCTCAAGATTGTTAGCTCCAATGGCAGGTACAGAGTTACTTCTGCCACAAAAGTCAAAAGTAGGCATGGTGAAGTCACCAAGAACCTTTCTGACATCTCCTTCAGGTTCGGCCATGTCCTCCCTTTTTTGTTCAAAATTTTCTGAAAAGTTTTTTCTGGAGTGTTGTGCTTTAGCTTCTTGCAAGCTTTTCTTCAGAGTCCTTTACGGTTCAGGATCAAGATCAAAGAGGGGTTCTTTATCCCTGTTCCTGGTCATTAACAAGAAAAGAAGAAAAGAGAGAAATGAAGCTTCTATGCCTAATTTGTTTATAGAAGACTCCCAGTGAGAAGTGAAGAAGGAAGAAGAAGATAGAGGAGTGAAGATGGAAGATGAATATAAGTGAATAGAAGAAGAAGTATAAATAGAAAAGATAATTAAGAATTAAAAAATTTTTATTTTTATTTTATTTGTTAATTAATTTCGAAAATTTAGTTAACAATTTAAAAAGAATTGAAAATTTGATAGTGATTTTTCGAAAATAGAAGAGAGAGAAGATGAATAGAATTTTCAAAAATTAAGAGAGAAGAGTTAGTTCCAAAGTTTTGAAAAAGAAGAGAGAGAAGAGAAGTAATTAATTAAGAAAGATTTGAATTTTAAAATAAGATAAGAAATAAGATAAGAATTGAAATTAGAATTTGAAATTAAAAAGATAAGAAAAGATAAGATGAAAAATTAAAAAGATTTGAGAAAGATTTGATTTTTAAAAATTGAAATTAGAAAAGATAAGAAAAGAAACAAAAAAGATTCGAAAAAGATTTGAAAAAGATAAGATAAAATTTGAAAAAGATTTTGAAATTCTATTTTGAAAAAGATTAAATTTTAAAATTTGAAATTTGAATTCTTAAATTATAAAATTGAAAAAGATAAGATAAAATTTGAAAAAGATAAGATTTTTAATTTTGAAAAGATTTGATTTTTAGAAACTTGGAGACTAAGATAACATAAAAATTTAAAATTGAAATCTGAATTTTTAATGTTAATTTTCAAAAATTAAGTTAAAATAAAAATAGAAAGATATTTTTTTATTTTTAAATTTAATGAAGAAAGAGAAGAACAAGTAAAGGACACAAAACTTAAAATTTTTAGATCTAATGCTCCTTATTTTCGAAAATTTGGAGGAAAAACACAAAGGAACACCAAACTTAAAAATTTTAATATCAAAACCAAAAAGAAACACAAGAACACTTTGAAGACTAACAAGAACACAAAGAACAAGACTCAAGAAATTTAAAGAACACAAGAACACACAAAGAACACCAAACTTAAAATTTTTAGAAAACTAAACACAAATTTTCGAAAAATATAAAGAAAAAAAAGAAGACACCAAACTTAAAGATTAAAACAAGACTCAAACAAAAATACTATTTTTGACAATTTTTAGAAAAAGACTCAAAGATTTTCAAAAATTTCACCAACAACATAAACAACAGACTCAAACAGAAAGCTAAGGATTCTTGAAACTAAACTTTTTGAAAAGGTTTTTGGAAAAAGTTTTAAAATTTTTGGAATTGAAAAAAAAGAACAGGTAAGACTCAAACCAAGAACAAAGATTAAACAAAGAAAAGAAAAATATTTTTGAAAAAGTTTTTAAAATTTTTAAAAAAAGAGAGAAAGAAAATAAAAATAAAAGACTCAAATAAAATAAAAATTACCTGATCTAGGGAGCAAGACAAACCGTCAGTTTGTCCAAACTAGAACAATCCCCAGCAACGGTGCCAAAAACTTGTGCACGAATCCCACACTCTGTACAGCTATACCAGCAAGTGCACTGGGTCGTCCAAGTAATACCTGAGTGAGTCAGGGTCGATCCCACGAGGATTATGGTTTGAAGCAACCTATGGTTATCTTGCAGGTCTTAGTCAAGCGAATCAGAATTTGTATTTGTATTTGTATTTGTTAATTGGAATGAAGTCAGTTGGATTGATTTAAGGGCAATCAATAATAGGAATATAGTTGAGGATTGGAGTTTCTTTGTCTTTCTGAATCAACTCTGGTATTACTG
Source organism: Arachis ipaensis (assembly GCF_059453495.1). Lineage (NCBI taxonomy): Eukaryota > Viridiplantae > Streptophyta > Magnoliopsida > Fabales > Fabaceae > Arachis > Arachis ipaensis. The sequence goes on along the minus strand of NC_142439.1, from coordinate 55,075,663 downwards.
TCTCCTTTGCTTGTGAGTGATCTCTTCTATGGAAGGTTGTATGTGATTAATGCTATTTCCCGTGGTTATTAATCTCCTCTGCTTCAGATCAAATGCTATTGCCCGTGGTCATCCAACTTGACGGAGGGTGAAGCTCTAGCAGGTCATTCTCTTGGCAATCCTACTCAAAACGCCATTGACAAGGTCGAATCTTCTGGATCAGAGAATGATGCTTCTTTGGATTCTAGCCTCTACCACAGAGACCCTAATCTCCCCGGAAATCGGCTGAACTGGTGTCTCGAGAAATCCCCAATGAAGTCGTGGATTAGCTATTTGAGAGATGTATAATCAGGCTGGCGGTTCGTGCTTTCCAGCCACGTATTCACACGAACCCAAGTAGACACAGGTGTTTGTCAGCCACGCGGTCCTAGTATGATGAACATAGATGATTGTCACTGATCATCCTATTCACTATGTTGAAGAACGAGTATATATCTTAGAATTAAATCAAATACGGATCGAAGAAGAAATAGTAATACTTTTATTAATTCATAGGAAATACAATGGAGAAACTCATACTAAAAGGAAATACAATGTAAAACGTGTAAATTCAGTAAAAAGCTGATTAAAGGTTCGAAGAACATAAATCTAATCCTAAATACTAAACAAATGACTAGTAAAGGTAAAACAGTCTTTTTAGTGCTAGAATCCACTTCTGGGGCCACTTGGTGAGTGTTTGGGCTGAGCTTTGATGAGATCCACGTGCTACGAGGTTTCCAGGGCGTGAAACTCTGGCTAGGGGGTCCTCTCTGGGCGTTTGGGTGCTGGTCTCTGCTCTTTGGGCGCTGGACGCCTGGAAGGGGGCAGGAGGCTGGCGTTGGACGCCAATTTTGGGCCTTCTAATTTGAAGCAATGTATGGACTATTACCATTGCTGGGAAGCTCTGGAAGTCAGCTTTCCATAGCTGTTGAGAATGGTCCATTTGGACTCCTATAGCTCCAGCAAAGCTCTTCCGAGTGCAAGTAGGTCAGATCTGGACAGCATCTGCAGTGCTTTCTCTGTCTTTGAATCAAACTTTTGCTCCAGCTCCTCAATTTCATCCAGAAAATACCTGAAATTGTACAAAAAAAAAAACTCGAAGTAGAGTCCAAAAATGTGAAATTAACACTAAAACTTATAAAAACTTAATAAAAACTAAACAAAACATACTAAAAATTATATGAAAATGATGTCAAAAAGTGTATAAAATATCCGCTCATCAGTTGCCTCCCAATGAGCGCTTTTTTAACGTCCCTAGCTAGACGGTTAGCTGATGCATTCGCATATTTGCTATTCTAACTAGTTAGTTTAGTTGGTTTTAGCTTAATTTCATTTATTATTACTAGAATAAACAAGCAATTTTGTGAGTTTTCTCTACATGCATTCATAAACCAAGAACTAGGTGAAATTTGGCATACTTCATGCAAATGAATTAAGAGGTTTATAAACAAGTTGATTTGAATGATGTTCTTGAAATTCATTGCATAAGATGGCAAAACTTTGAGGAAGATTCTTTGGTTTATGTTACGTGATGAAGAAAGAAGATGATGGAGCAAGAATTAGAGCAAAAAGGGTTGAAGATGCATCAATCTTGACAAGGAAACAGAACAAGGAAAGAAGCTTGAAACAAAGCAAGGAGAGAAGCTTGAAATAGAGCCACAAGATGAGGGTCGAGGGCGTTGCCAGGCAGGGACTGAACTGGCGTGTTCCCTGGCAACGCCCATAATAACGCCAAGACAAAAAATGTTGGCAAAAGGAGCTCACTAGCACGTTGTTGGTGCAGTGTTTCTTGGCAACGCCAGCAACAACGCTGGCCACTTCAAATTCACCCCTAGAGAAGGCTCGAGAGCGTTGCCTAGTGAGAAATGAACTAGCGTGTTCATCAATAACGCCAGCAATAACGCTAGTCCCTGCAAGGTGGCTATGAAAAATGACCTTGGACGTTGCCAACTTGAAGTTGAATGTGCGTGTTCCTTGGCAATGCAAGGCCAAGAAATTGAGCCAAGGAGAGCTCGAAGGCATTGTTGCCTTGAAGTTGAAGTGGCGTGTTCATCAACAACGCCAGCAACAATGCCAAGGCTAAGAACTTGGGCCAGGGGAGATTGGGCGTTGTCATGGGCGTCTTTGACAATAACTTCAACAACAACTCCAACCAAGACAGCCTAACCTCACCTCTTTCAAGGATAAATAACTTGAGTTACAGAGGTCCAATTTGAGTGCTTCTAGTTGCGTTGGAAAGCTGACATTTAGAGCTTTCCAACGATATATAATAGTTCATAGTGAAGCATGAAATGGAAGCTCAAATCAGCGTCATCTTTAGGCCCCAAAAACAAGGAAATGAGGTTGAAATTTAAGGAAGCATGAATGGGCCAAGAAAGGGGGGTCGAACACGTTGCCAAGGCTAAAATGGCCTGGCGTGTTCCTTGGCAACTCCAGCAACAACGCCAGGCCAAGAAATTTGGGCTTGAGGAGTTGTTGAGCGCGTTGTCATGGGCGTGTTTGGCAAAAACGCCCATCCAAGGCAGCCTAACCTTGCCCTCTTCAATGGAGCATAACTTGAGCTAGGAAGGTCCAAATAAGGTGATTCTAGTTGCGTTAGAAAGTAGACATCAAGAGCTTTCCAACCATATATCATAGTTTATAGTGGAGCACAAGATTAAAGCTCAAAGCTTAGGCAACATCAAGCATAAAAAGTGAAGAACAAGCAAGTGTTTGGCAACAACTTGGGAAACAACTTGGGCAACAACTACCAAGCACCATGTCCCACTCCCAGGAAAATGCCTTGCACGTTGCCAACGTTCACCAAGGCTAGCGTTATTGGCAAACACGCCAGGCCATTGGGCCAGAACAATGAAAATGAGTCCTATTTCCTCTGTTTGACAAGAATTCTTTCATGAAGCAAAATCAACAAGAGCAAGGCCCAAATTGCTAACCCAAAAGGAGAATTTCAAGGAGTTTTAGGAATAGTATAAATAGAGAATAGTTTTGTACTTGAGAGGAGGATTTTTTGAACATTTTTACCTTAGACACTTTTACTTTTACAATTAGACTTTTTCTGTTTACTACTTGTCAACCATCTTCTATTTTGTTTTCTTTTAGCAATTTTGAATTTCAGTTTTCAAGAACTTTTTCTTCATTCTTCATTACTCTTCTCTATTCAATTGGAATGTTTACTTTTGCACTTGTTGTTGAATTTAGAGCCATGATTCACTAAACTCCATTTTCATTAGGGGGAGGAGCTCTGCTCATTTGAATGGGTTGATAACTTTTCTTTTCCTTCTCAATTCAAGTGGTTCATCTAAGAGAAAACTCTTGTTCTTCACAGATTTAATCACCATCGAGAGAGGGATTGAATCTATATGAATTATGTGGTGAGCTTGAGAAAGGAGCTACATGATTCAGTTTAGAGTTCATCCTTTCATGATTTCTTTGATCAATACACTTTGGGTTGGATTAGAAATTGAACTTCATCTCTTCTCATGAACAATTAGATCACGAGAGTGGCAATTGGTTGTGTTGAGAGAAATTGAGTTACCAAGAGATTAGGACTCAATTACCCACAATCTGCCATGGATCTATACCCATGATTGAGAAGGGATTGATCAACATCAATTCATGAGAATTTGCATCTCTGATCCCTAATGATATTTTCCATTGTTAATTCTCATTTCTTTTGCTCTTTAGTTGTTTCAATATCCATTACCCAATTCCTTTCTACATTCTTGCAATTTATCATTCTTGCCATTTACATCCTGTTTCTCTATTTCATGCAATTTACTCTTCTGCTCTTTAAAATTCTGTAATCTTTACTTTCTTGCAATTTATTTTCCATGTCATTTAAGTTTCTTGCATTTTAAGTTTCAGTTATTCACTTTCATTTTCTTTCTCTATTCTAGTTCTTTAAATTCCTTGCCATTTAAATTTTTGCAATTATGTTCAAAAATCACAAATCTCATGAAATCAAAACCATGTTTGCTTGACTAAATTTACCATTTAACTAAAGTTGCTTAATCCACCAATCTCCGTGGGATCGACCTCACTCTTAGTGAGTTTTATTACTTGATACGATCCGGTATACTTGTCGGTTACGCGTGAATTCTTAATTTTTGCGTATCAAGTTTTTGGCGTCGTTGCCGGGGATTGGAAAAGATTGACAATGATTACGTGAATGGTAGTTTAGATTAAGCATTTTTCTTTTCTTTGTTAAAGCCCACTAACTCTTTGATATTTTGTTTGCTAACTTTAACTTCACTCTAGCAATAGAGTGTTTCATTTGTGTTGTTAGTTTGTGTGTTTGTGTATGTCAGAGGCAAGGAAATTTAATCCTGAAGACAAGAGAACCCTCCGAAGGTTAAGAAGAAAAGCAGCAGGAAAAGGGATAATTGGTGAGGATGATTCAGAAGGAGAAGACCAAGTCATGGAGGGCAACTCACATAACCCTGCTGAGGGAGTTGCCAACAATAACAACCCTCTTCAAAGGAGAGTTCTAGCTTCTTACACTCTCCCAAATCCAAGACACTGTGGGAGCAGTATACTCGCTCCCAATGTTCATGCAAACAACTTTGAATTGAAGCCTCAGCTCATCACTCTCGTGCAAAACAATTGTTCCTATGGAGGAGGCCCCCTTGAGGATCCAAATTAACACCTATCTGACTTCCTAAGAATATGTGAAACTGTAAAGACAAATGGTGTGCATCCAGATGTTTATAAGCTGCTATTATTCCCATTTTCTTTGAGGGACAAGGCATTTCAATGTCTGGAGACATTTTCCAAAGAAAGTATCAACACTTGGGATGATCTGGTGAATAAATTCCTATCCAAGTTCTATCTGCCTCAGAGGATCATTAGGTTGAAAACGGAGGTGCAAACGTTCACTCAAATGGATGGGAAATTATTGTATGAGGCATGGGAAAGATACAAAGCTCTGATTAGGAAATGTCCACCTGAGATGTTCAGTGAATGGGATAAACTTCAAAATTTCTATGAAGGGTTGACTCAAAAATCTCAAGAGTCCTTGGATTACTCTGCAGGAGGCTCGCTACAATAGATGAATACAACCGAAGAAGCTCAGAATCTCATAGACATGGTGATAAATAACCAATACTTCTTTGCTCATCAGAGGCAACGCCAACCTATTCAGAAGAAGGGTGTGTTGGAACTAGAAGGAGTGGACACAATCTTGGCACAGAACAAGTTGATGCACCAACAAATCCAGCAACAAATGGAAATGATGGCTAAGAGAATAGATGGCCTCCAACTAGCTTCAATGAGCACAACAAATCAAGCTTCAATTGAATGGGGTCAAAATGAAGTAGGCAATGTTGAGCAGCAACAAGAACAAGTTCAATACATGCAAAATACCTCAAGTTCATTTCAAAATGACTTCCATGGTGACACATACAACTCATCCTGGAGGAACCACCCCAACCTGAGATGGGATGATAATCAAAACCAGTGGCAGAAGAACAACAACTCCAACCATTCCCGCAACACACACAACCAAAGTCACTCATCTAACCACACTAATCAATACAAAAAACCACAAAACCCATATCAACCACCTCACAACAATCCACAAACTCATCAAAATAACATTCCCACGCCAACATCTAACCCACAAAACTACCACACTAGACCTGCAAACAACTTCCAGTACCAACAATCCATCCTCATCATACCACCAATTGACCATCATGAAAATAGGATTTCAAGTCTTGAGGCAGCCCTACAAACAATTGCTCAATCCACTCAAAGCTTGATCAAAGGACAAGAGAGAAATGAAGTCACCATGAAGAGCCTTGAACGGCAAGTGGGACAATTGGCCAAACAAGCTGAACGGCCGACCAACATCCTCCCAAGTGATACAATACCCAACCCAAGGGAATAATGTAAAGCTCTGTAGTTAAGAAGTGGCAAAGTAATCAGAGAAAGTTCTAAAAAGGAAGCAACAAAACTCAAGGAGGAAGACACAGTAGACAAGCAAGATGAAGAAAAGGCATCAACACTTCAAAAAAGCAAAGAAGATGAAAAGCCACAAAGCAAGACACCCATTCAAGAAAACCACTCCAATAACAAGGATGATGTAAAGCCACAAAAAGAGAGCAAGAATGAAGGAGTTAAAGCCTATGTACCCAAGCTTCCATACCCAACCAGGATACACAAAAGAACGAAGGATCAACAATTTCCAAGGTTCTTGGAAATCTTTAAGAAAATTGAAATCAACATTCCATTGGCAGAAGCTTTAGAACAAATGCCATTATATGCAAAGTTTCTTAAAGAATTAATCACCAAGAAAAAAAGTTGGCAAGAAAAAGAAACAGTAATTCTCACTCAAGAGTGTAGTGCCATTATTCAGAGGGAACTGCCACCAAAACTCAAAGATCCAGGCAGCTTCCTCATACCATGCACAATTGGGAATATAGCCATTGACAAATCACTCTGTGACCTGGGAGCAAGCATTAACTTAATGCCTCTTACCATGCTAAAGAAAATGATGATAGAAGAGCTGAAACCCACAAGGATGTCACTCCAACTTGCTGACAGATCTATCAAAATACCAAATGGTGTGGTTGAGAACCTCTTGGTGAAAGTGGGGAATTTTATATTCCCAGCCGATTTTGTGGTCCTAGATATGGATGAAGAGGGGAGCAACTCAGTTATCCTTGGTAGACCCTTTTTTGCCACAGCCAGAACAATCATTGATGTGGAAAAGGGAGAGATGATTTTCAGAGTACATGATGAGCAAATGACTATAAATGTCTTCAAAGCAATGCAGTATCCCGCTGAGAAAGAAAGTTGCATGAGGGTTGATGTGGTGGATTCTTTGGTTGAAGAAGTATTTGAAACAAACCATCAAGTGAAACAGGAGGAAGTCCAGGACATTCAAAGACAAGAAGAGAACAAATTGGAAGCACCAGAGGAACCAAGTGAAGCCAAGAAAGAAGAGGCACCACAACAAGAGTTGAAACCATTACCCCCTCATCTTAAATACGCATTCCTTGGTGAAAAGAACAGCTTCCCAATGATCATCAATTCTACATTGAGTGCAGAGGAGGAAGAAAAACTTCTTGTAGTATTGAGAGCTCACAAGGATGCATTGGGGTGGACCATTGATGATTTGAAAGGCATAAGCCCTGTCATATGCATGCACAAAATACTCTTGGAGGAAAATTCTAAACCAGTGGTACAACCTCAAAGAAGATTAAATCCCACAATGAAGGAGGTTGTTCAAAAGGAAGTACTGAAGCTATGTAAAGCTGGGATCATTTACCTTATCTCTAATAGTCCATGGGTTAGCTCAGTGCATGTAGTACCCAAAAAAGGTGGGATGACTGTCATTGTCAATGAGAAGAATGAGCTTATTCTAACAAGAACAGTGACAGGATGGAGGATGTGCATTGACTATAGGAGGCTAAATGATGCCACACGAAAGGATCATTTCCCTCTCCCTTTTATTGACCAGATGCTCGAAAGGTTGGCTGGCCATGCGTATTACTATTTTTTTGATGGATATTCTGGGTATAATCAAATAGTGGTTGACCCCATGGATCAAGAGAAGACCTCCTTCACCTGCCCCTTTAGAGTTTTTGCTTACAGGAGAATGCCATTCGGATTGTGTAATGCCCCAGCTACCTTTCAGAGATGCATGCTGTCAATCTTCTCAGACATGGTAGAAAAATTTATTGAAGTCTTTATGGATGATTTCTCCATTTATGGTGATTCTTTCAATGATTGCTTACACCATCTTACTCTAGTCTTGAAAAGGTGCCAAGAAACCAATTTGGTTTTGAACTGGGAGAAATGCCATTTTATGGTACCCGAAGGAATTGTTCTTGGTCACAAAATTTCAAGAAAGGGTATAGAGGTGGACAAGGCAAAAGTAGAGATTATAGAAAAGCTTCCACTGCCAACAAATGTAAAAGCTGTTAGAAGTTTCTTGGGCCATGCTGGGTTCTATAGGAGGTTCATCAAAGATTTTTCTAAAATAGCAAACCTACTAAGCAACTTGCTTGTGGTGAGCAACCCTTTTTACTTTGATGATGAATGTAAACAGGCCTTTGAAACTCTAAAAGCTAAACTCACCACAGCACCAATTATCACACCCCCAAGTTGGGAATTACCTTTTGAACTTATGTGTGATGCAAGTGACCTCGCAATTGGTGCTGTGCTGGGGCAGAGAAAGGACAAGAAGCACTATGTCATCTACTATGCAAGCAAAGTATTGAATGAAGCTCAAAGAAATTATACCACAACGGAGAAAGAACTACTAGCTGTGGTGTATGCTTTTGATAAATTTAGGCAATATTTGATTGGATCCAAAATCTTAGTTTACACTGATCATGCTGCTCTCAAGTATCTAATGTCAAAACAGGATGCCAAACCAAGGCTAATTAGATGGATATTGCTTCTACAAGAGTTTGACATTGAGATCAAGGATAGAAAGGGTAGTGAGAATCAAGTTGCTGACCACCTATCAAAGTTGCCACAAAGGGACAAGTCAAGATACTTCTCAACCAGTAAATGAGAATTTCCTAGATGAGTACCTCTTGCAAATCCAACAAACTCCTTGGTTCGCAGACATGGCCAACTACAAAGCAGGCAGGATCATCCCACAAGAGTATACAAAGCAACAAGTTAAGAAGCTGTTACATGAGGCTAAGTTATTCTTTTGGGATGAACCATTTCAATTCAAAAGGTGCCCAGATGGAATGATAAGAAGGTGTATACCGGAGGTTGAGATGAAGGACATACTATGGCATTGTCACAACTCAAGCTATGGTGGCCATTTTGGAGCCGAAAGAACTGCTGCAAAGGTGCTTCAAAGTGGTTTCTACTGGCCTTCCATCTTCAAGGATGCTAGAGACTTTGTGAGCCATTGCAATGAATGCCAAAGAACAGGAGGTTTAAAAAGGAGAAATGAGATGCCTCAGAAGTTCATTTTGGAAGTGAAACTCTTTGATTTGTGGGGAATAGACTTCATGGGACCTTTTCCTCCATCCTACACATTCAAATACATTTTGGTGGCGGTGAAATATGTTTTAAAATGGGTAGAAGCAATAGCCACCATTACATGTGATACCAACGTGGTCTTGCAATTCCTAAAGAGAAACATCTTCACTAGATTTGGAGTGCCCAAAGGACTTATAAGTGATGGGGGAAGCCACTTCTGCAACAAGCAATTAAATTCTCTTCTCCATAAATATGGAGTTACGCACAAAGTGGCCACACCCTATCACCCACAGAAAAATGGGCAAGCTGAACTTGCTAACAGAGAGCTAAAGAGGATTTTGGAGAAAACTGTGGGAGCAACAAGAAAGGATTGGGTTAGGAATGTAACGACCCAATTTTCAATATGTCTAGATCATACCGAAAACTGAGCGCTACCAATTTGTCTTCCTAATTATTATCTATTATTTATCATATGAGCCTGATTCGTTGTTAAACGCGTAGTTAATTCGCGTGGTGTATTTTTTTTTTTTGAAAACGTTTGGATTAATAGACAGAATCATTTATAATCAATTCACAAGTAATAACAGACAAAATAGTTATAAACAACCACACAAAAATACATCACAAGTAGTTGACAACATTCGGTGATTCAGCCTTTATTAGCATATAGACTGTTAGTTAGAACACCCCTAGATATAGCTAAATAATATCTATATACATATATATACATACAACATCCTAGGTCCTGACCTGTTCAAGAGGTCCCTAAGCTGGCACCTAGGCTAGCCTAGACTCTATACTCACCTAGTCCCTCTAAACTACTAAAGCAAGGGAAAGTACGTTCTAGGTCTTCAAAACTCAAGTCAAGTGGAATGTCATCAAAAGATAGAACTTCATCTGCTACTCCTCTGCACGATCAGACCTTTCCACAGGACGTCTCTCTGGTACCTCATGAAGTAGTCACACAATAGGAATCTCGTACACAGGATTTAGGTTAAAGTACGCATAGAAACGGGGTGCAGACGTTGGCTGGTCTCACAGTATATACATATAATCAGAGAACGATATTCACCTTAGACTCAGAAGACTATCTAGAGCAGAATCCTCTTCTTGCGAATGGTCATCAGCGAACTATGGTAAGGTACTCTTACTTCCATCTGAAGGGGGAAGGGAGAGAGAAGGGGTAAGAACTGGGGAGTTCTTAGTAGGGCCGGGGTTACTAGTTACGTTCATTTATTTGGGGTCGATTAGTAGATGAATAACGTAATATAGCGAAGCAGTAAACAGAAGATAAAGATAGAAAGAGAAAGTATAGACAACAGAAAGCAGAACACAAACAAAAGAATACAAGAAAATAAAGCACAGAAATAGCATACGAGCAGACAAACATAAAGAAGTAGATCACACACAGAAAGGAATGCAATAGAGAGTGATACATAGACAAGAATGATGCATGTCTAGCCCTAGCGCAGGCCATGAGCTCATGTGTCGGGTGGCTGCCCGCAATCCCGACATTTATCCGGTCACGAGTAATCCCGATTTCCCGAATACGATTTTCCGTTCCTAAATAAATGCGCATATAATAATAGCCGCTCATTTGAGACAGCCTCTGCTTACTGCAGAAAAGTATATATATACTCTGCTCTACTCTGGGAAAGCGGAAAATAGCTGTAGGTAACTTAGTTTCCCTACAGAAGCTCTGGGTTGCATTAAGCAACTAATATATATTAAATATAGCTCTGGGTTGCATCAAGCAACTAATATATATATAAATATAGCTCTGGGTTGCATCAAGCAACTAATGTATATATATAAATATAGCTCTGGATTGCATTAAGCAACTAATATAAATATATATATATATATATATATTACTCTTCTCTTTATATCTCTTTACTCTGTTATGGTTTCTCTTTTCTCTGTATCTCTTTACTCTGTTTTAATTACTCTGTTCTCTGTATCTCTTTTCTCTTCTCTGATTACTCTTTTCATCTGTATCTATATTACTCTTTTTCTCTTTATCTCTTTACTTTACTCTGGATACTCTGTTTTCTGTGTTTCTCAACTCTGCTCTGATTTCTCTGCTTAACGTATGTATTTAAAGTTTATCTAAATTTCGGTATGAATAGTTTGCCTGTCCCAAGTATAGGTTCATTAAGTCTATACTGAAACAGTTTAACTTTTCATATTATACCTAACCCTAGTCGCAACTCAAGGACTAACTATGTTACCCTAGTTCGTTCACTAATTTCTGTCTGTTTTTCTGTTATTAAAACCTTACAGACTTTTCTTTAGTTTTTATCCTTTCTTCAACTTTTTATTTTTCTTTTATCTTTGCCTCACTAATATGTTCTTGCCACTCCCTAAGTGTTTTATGAAGGTAATTATGAGATTCTGCACTTAAAGTTGTCTTTCTAAAGCTTTTACAGAAAACTGCCTTTCCCGTATTATTTTATTATTTTTATTAAAATATTATTTTTAATTAAATATTATTATTTAATATTTTATTATTATTTATTATTTTATTAATATATTTTCGAAAATTACCTTAACTTTACCTTTAACCTTTAAAATTCACTTTTTACCACCCGTAACTTTTAATATTTCTACTTTTACCACCCTAACTTTCAGAAATTACCAAACAACCCCTTAAACACAAAAAAATTTACTTCCTTGCCCTTTTTAAGATCTAAAAGGTGTTCTTCAATGTTCTTCACCACACTCAAAGTGTTCTTCGTGTTCTTCGTATATTCCTCAGATTCTTTCTCTGTTTTTACCCGTTTTTCAGTCTTTTCAGCAACCGATTTTTACCATAATTCATAATAAATTTGCAGCCACTAAAACTCCATCTTTTATACATGATTTTAACACAAATTGAACTCCAATTTAAGGTCTAGGGTTCGTTTTTCCAGCAGCCATGAAGAACACAAATTCAAAGTTGAATATCATCAAATTTCATCAAATTTTCACCAAAATTTCAACAAGAATTACTCATACAAACAATCAATTTCAAGCACAGCCAAACCATATCATAATCACACAACTCAAACACAATCAATCAAGATTAAATTCATCAAACCCTACCTTGATTTGCTGCTCCAAATCCGGTTACTCTTTGAAGTGTTCTTAAAGCACTTTTTCCTCCTAAAACACATCAAGAACAACTTTAAATCCAAAAACTCTCAACTGACCAAATCTCACTCAGTATGTTAGGAAGAGATATCTCACCTTAGACTTTCTGTAAATTCACGTTTCTTGGCCCTCAAGTCAAGTTAAGCATGATTCCTAAGGAAGAACATCAAGAAAACACATGTTTTGCATGGTTTTCCTTGAAAACCGAATTGAAATGGGAGGGAGACAGCCATCTCACCTTATTTCCATCCTTGATAAGTTACATGGTTATGTAGAGGAAGAAGAGAGGATCATTTTGGTGAAATCGGAGTTTTGATTTGAGTTTTAGTTCAGAAGAAATCAAGCTTTGAAGATTAAGTGTTCATAAAAGTTTCTCTTTTTTCTCTCTTGTTATTTTCGGCCAAAATGATGAAATGAGACAGCCTTGGAGGTCTTGGGGGTGTAAGGTGAGTTGTGATTGGTTGGCTTGGAGGTGGATTAAAATAATATTAAAATATCTCTGGTGTACAACTACTAAAACTAGGTGTACCGGAACACTCGTAAAAATATCTCTAAAAATTATTTTCTGAGCTACTAGCATAAATGACACTAGTAACATATTTATTATAAGAATAGAACATGTATAATGAGGCCTTAGCATTGCTAAAGTCATCAGAGAGTGCTGGTGCTAAGCTGTACCAGTAAACCGTAAACCCGTTTAAACCGATTTTCTGTTTTTAACAAAAACAGACCAGGTAATCTTATAATATCATTCAAGCATTTTCTAATACTAATATAATGATAATATTATACTATTATCTCTCTCCTCTCATGAATCGAGTCCGGTTCATCAAACAGAGACTATTTACGAAAATCAGAATCAAAACTGCCAACCGATACGGTTCAAAAACTAGGTTCTTCGCGATTGCATTATCGAGCTTGCCTCAGAGGAGGTTCTAGCTTAAGGATGACATAATGATAATGAGGATTGAGATACTTGATGATATAGCAGAGGTGTTCCCTTTACTGATATTCCGGAGAAATCCGTACTTTCAGAAAAGATCTCATGTACTTGAAAATCAGGGTTGTTACAAGGAAGCTGGATGATGCACTTTGGGCATACAGGACAGCATTCAAAACACCCATAGGAAAATCTCCATTTCAACTAGTGTATGGGAAAGCATGCCATCTCCCTGTGGAGCTTGAACATAAGGCCTTTTGGGCCACTAAACTCTTGAATTTAGATGTTCAAGCAGCAGGAGAAAAGAGGTTACTACAACTCAATGAATTAGAGGAGTTCAGACTTGAGGCCTATGAAAATGCCAGAATATACAAGGAAAGAGCAAAAAGGTGGCATGACAAGAGGATTTCACCAAGAACATTTGAACCAGGCCAAAAGGTGTTGCTATTCAACTCAAGACTAAAGATTTTCCCTGGGAAGCTGAGATCTAGATGGACTGGTCCATACACCATCACTAGAGTATCCCCTCATGGCTATGTGGAATTACTTGATAAAACTTCAAAAGAGACTTTCACAGTCAATGGACATAGGGTGAAACTTTATCTTGGTGGCCCCTGGAGCAAGGAAGAGAGTGTGCAACTTTTAGCATGAACAAGGAAGCTGCATTGTCAAGCTAAGAACAATAAACAAGCACTTCATGGGAGGCAACCCATGCACAGGAGTTTTCTTTTACTCTTTTATGCTTTAGTAGTCAATAATGAGAGATTGCATCATATTCATTTAAAAAAAAAAGAGAGAGAAAAGAGGTTGAATTAGCATGGAGTGTATGCAAGACACTAAGTTTGGTGTGGCCAACTTTGAAGCAAATGGTAAATTTTAATTCTGTTATAACACTTAGTCACAAACTAAGTTTGGTGTCCTCACATACATAAATAATGCTAGAAAAAGAGAGAGAGTGTAGTTTTTTCTTTTTAGCATATGAAAACAATCATTAGATTTTAATTTTTGTTATTATAGTCAATTTTTGTCATTATAGTCAATTTTAATTTGTTAGCATAAGTAAAAGAACTTCAAGAATCTCAAGGTTTTGGAATTTTGTTGCAAGGAAATGAAAGAAAGAAGTGATGGGGAATCTTGGAAGAGGAGTCATGGACACACGCACAAGGAAAAGGAAGTCACATGAGCCTTGAAGTTTGTGCATTGGAAAGAGCAAATCAACATGCATTAGCTAGAAGAATCATGCTTCCCATAACGCCAAGACAAAAAATGTTGGCAAAAGGAGCTCACTAGCACGTTGTTAGTGGAGGGTTTCTTGGCAACGCCAGCAACAACGCTGGCCACTTCAAATTCACCCCTAGAGAAGGCTCGAAAGTGTTGCCTAGTGAGAAATGAACTGGCGTGTTCATCAACAACGCCAGCAATAATGTTGGTCCCTGCAAGGTGGCTATGAAAAATGACCTTGGACGTTGCCAACTTGAAGTTGAATGTGCGTGTTTCTTGGCAACGCAAAGCCAAGAAATTGAGCCAAGGAGAGCTCGAAGGCGTTGTTGCCTTGAAGTTGAAGTGGCATGTTCATCAACAATACCAGCAACAACGCCAAGGACAAGAACTTGGGCCAGGGGAGGATTGGGCGTTGTCATGGGCATGTTTGACAATAACTTCAACAACAACTCCAACCAAGACAGCCTAACCTCACCTCTTTCAAGGATGAATAACTTGAGTTACAGAGGTCCAATTTGAGTGCTTCTAGTTGCGTTAGAAAGCTGACATTCAGAACTTTCCAATGATATATAATAGTCCATAGTGAAGCATGAAATGGAAGCTCAAATCAGGGCCATCTTTAGGCCCCAAAAACAAGGAAATGAGGTTGAAGTTTAAGGAAGCATGAATGGGCCAAGAAAGGAGGGTCGAACACGTTGCCAAGGCTAAAATGGCATGGCGTGTTCCTTGGCAACTCCAGCAACAATGCCAAGCCAAGAAATTTGGGCTTGAGGAGTTCTTGAGCGCGTTGTCATGGGCGTGTTTGGCAAAAACGCCCAACCAAAGCAGCCTAACCTTGCCCTCTTCAATGGAGCATAACTTGAGCTAGGGAGGTCCAAATGAGGTGATTCAAGTTGCATTAGAAAGTAGACATTAAGAGCTTTCAAACCATATATCATAGTCTATAATGGAGCACAAGATTGAAGCTCAAAGTTCAGGCAACATCAAGCATAAAAAGTGAAGAACAAGCAAGTGTTTTGCAACAACTTGGGAAACAACTTGGGCAACAACGCCTAAGCACCATGTCTCACTCCCAGGAAAATGCCTTGCACATTGCCAACGTGCACCAAGGCTGGTGTTATTGGCAAACACGCCAGGCCATTGGGCCAGAACAATGAAAATGAGTCCTGTTTCCTCTGTTTGACAAGAATTCTTTCATGAAGCAAAATCAATAAGAGCAAGTCCCAAATTGCTAACCCAAAAGGAGAATTTCAAGGAGTTTTAGGAATAGTATAAATAGAGAATATTTTTGTACTTGAGAGGAGGATTTTTTGAACATTTTTACCTTAGACACTTTTACTTTTACAATTAGACTTTTTCTGTTTACTACTTCTCAACCATCTTCTATTTTGTTTTATTTTAGCAATTTTGAATTTTAGTTTTCAAGAACTTTTTCTTTATTCTTCGTTACTCTTCTCTATTCAATTGGAATGTTTACTTTTGCACTTGTTGTTGAATTTAGAGCCATGATTCACTAAACCCCATTTTCATTAGGGGGAGGAGCTCTGCTCATTTGAATGGGTTGATAACTTTTCTTTTCCTTCTCAATTCAAGTGGTTCATCTAAGAGGAAACTCTTGTTCTTCACAGATTTAATCACCATCGAGAGAGGGATTGAATCTATATGAATTATGTGGTGAGCTTGAGAAAGGAGCTACATAATTCAGTTTAGAGTTCATCATTTTATGATTTCTTTGATCAATACACTTTGGGTTGGTATGTGAGATGTAACCTCCCTTAGTTGAGATTCTGGAAGTTGTATGGCTTGGATTAGAAATTGAACTTCATCTCTTCTCATGGACAATTAGATCACGAGAGTGGCAATTGGTTGTGTTGAGAGAAATTGAGTTACCAAGAGATTGGGACTCAATTACCCACAATCTGCCATGGATCTATACCTATGATTGAGAAGGAATTGATCAACATCAATTCATGAGAATTTGCATCTCTGATCCCTAATGATATTTTCCATCATTAATTCCCATTTCTTTTGCTCTTTAGTTGTTTGAATACCCATTACCCAATTCCCTTCTACATTCTTGCAATTTATCATTCTTGCCATTTACACCCTGTTTCTCTATTTCATGCAATTTACTCTTCTGCTCTCTAAAATTATGCAATCTTTACTTTCTTACAATTTATTTTCCATGTCATTTAAGTTTCTTGCACTTTAAGTTTCAGTTATTCACTTTCATTTTCTTTCTCTATTCTAGTTCTTTAAATTCCTTGCCATTTAAATTTTTGCAATTATGTTCAAAAATCACAAATCTCATGAAATCAAAACCATGTTTGCTTGACTAAATTTACCATTTAACTAAAGTTGCTTAATCCACCAATCTCCGTGGGATCGACCTCACTCTTAGTGAGTTTTATTACTTGATACAATCCGGTATACTTGCCGGTTACGCGTGAATTCTTAATTTTCGCGTATCATTAGCTCCTTATGCACATGGATAGGTGCTCAAAATTTTGCCCCTTACAGTGAACTTCTTGCTTGTGCTCTCATAAATAAGCTCCACATGTTCCAGAAATAGGATCATGTTCACTGTGTGTGGGATGACTGGGTTGTCTGTGAAGACAACTCTCATGCCAGGTTAGAGGCCTTCATTGGAGACTTTCTTGTCCCTCCAGCCTTTAGGTACTTTCTTCTTAGTACCTTTGTTCTCAGTGCTTGATAATGGCTGCCCAAAACCAAACTTAAAATTGGTGTCTGGGGGCTCTGTATAAATTTACACTGAGAGAGAGGGTTGGAACATTATGTGTTGCACAACTGTCTCTCTTTTGTCAAAGGGAGAGTTAGGGTTAGGCATCTTCAACAAGATGTGGCCCTCTCATAACTGTAGAATCATCTCTCCCTTTTCCACATTAATGATGGCATTGGCAGTTGCTAGGAAGGGTCTTTCGAGGATGATGGATTCATCCTCCTCCTCCCCAGTATCCAAGATTACGAAATCTGCAGGGATGTAAAGGTTCTCAACCTTTACTAAGACATCCTCGACTAGATCATAAGCCTTTTTCATTGACTTGTCTGTCATCTCTAATGAGATTCTTGCAGCTTGTACCTCAAAGATTCCCAACCTCTCCATTACAGAGAGTGACATGAGGTTTATGCTTGACCCTAGGACACAGAGCCTTTTCAAAGGTAATGGTGCCTATGGTGCAAGGAATTAAGAAGCGTTTGGGATCCAGTAGCTTTTGAGGTAGTTTATGTTAAACCAAGGTATTGAGTTCCTTGGTAAGCACTGGAGGTTCTTCCTCCAATGGCCCTGTGCCAAACATCTTGGCATTCAGCTTCATGAGGACTCCCAGGTACCGAGCAACTTACACTTCCCTGGTTTCTTCTTCCTCATCAGAGGATAAATACTCTTCAGGTTCTAAAATTTTCAACCAAGCATTTATGGGAACTTCAATGGGCTCCTCATGAACCTTTGGTTCCATCAGTCCTTCAATAAGAGAGTTCACAATGGGCTTAGGGTACCCAACTACTCCTATTGTGGCATTCAATTCCAGGACTTCTGTTTCATTAGGAGTTGAACGCCCAGCTTGAATACCTTCACTGGCATTCAACGCCAGCTTTTGTGCTGCCTTGGGCATTGAATGCCCAGTAAGGACCTCTTTAATGGCGTCAAACGGCAGTGATGATGGCTTTTTGGGCGTTGAATGCCCAGTAAGGACCTCCTTACTGGCGTTCAAAGCTAGTGATGGTGGCTTGTTGGGCATTGAACACCTAGTATGGACCTCCTTACTGGCGATCAATGCCAAAGATGGCTCACCCTTGGGCGTTGAACGCTTAGTAAGGACTTCCTTACTGGCGTTCAATGCCAGATTATCCCCTTTAGATTTGGCCTCTACTTCTATAGTGATGGCCTTGCACTCTTCTCTTGGGTTAACCTCAGTGTTACTAGGAAGAGTGTTAGGAGGGGTCTCAAGGATTCTCTTACTTAGCTGACCAACTTGTACATCCAGATTGCTGATGGAGGATCTAGTTTCTGTTATGAACCTGTTAGTGGTCTTAGAGAGTTCAGTGACTATGGTTGCTAAGTCAGAAAGACTCTCCTTAGAAGTTTTCATCTGTTGCTGAGAAGATGGGAATGGTGGTCTATTGTTGGACCTATTCTAGGTTCTTCCACCTTGATTATTATTGAAGCCTTGCTGAGGCTTCTGTTGATCCTTCTAAGAAACGTTAGGATGATTTTTCCGTGAGGAGTTGTAGGTGTTTCCATAGGATTCTCCCATGTAATTCACCTCTTCCATCATGGGTTGATCTGGATCATAGGCATATCAATCGTAGGAGTTGTCTTTAGTGCTGTCAGCTGCAGCTTGCACTCCAGCTAAGTGCTGAGAGATCATATTGATCTATTGGGTCAAGATCTTGTTCTGAGCTAATATGGCATTCAGAGTGTCAACTTTCAGGACTCTTTTCTTCTGAGCTACCCCATTGTTCACAGGGTTTCTCTTAGAAGTGTACATGAATTGGTTGTTTGCAACCATTTCAATGAGTTCCTATGCCTCTTCAAGCATTTTCTTCAAGTGGAATGATCCACCACCAGAATGGTCCAATGACATTCTGGACATCTCAAATAGACAATCATAGAAGATTCCTAGGATAGAACATTCTGAGAGCATGTCAGGAGGACACCTCCTGATCAGTTGCTTGTATATTTCCCAAGCTTCATAGAGGGATTCACCCTCTTTTTGTATGAAGGTTTGAACTTTCACCCTGAGCTTGCTCATTTTCTGAGGTGAAAAGAACTTGGCCAAGAAAGCATTGACCAACTTTTCACAAGAGTCTAGGCTTTCCTTAGGTTGAGAATCCAACTATATCCTAGCTTTGTCTCTAACATCAAAGAGGAAAAGCATAAGTGTGTAGACTTTAGGATCCACTCCATTGGTCTTAACAG
Source organism: Arachis ipaensis (assembly GCF_059453495.1). NCBI lineage: Eukaryota > Viridiplantae > Streptophyta > Magnoliopsida > Fabales > Fabaceae > Arachis > Arachis ipaensis. The sequence goes on along the minus strand of NC_142439.1, from coordinate 55,056,464 downwards.
TATAACAGATTTACAAGAATTCGGATAGGAACTGATGTGGGTCTTCCAGTGAAAGTCCATGGAACTTGCAATTCTGTTGCATTAGAGAGACTAACTGAGGCTGAAGCTCAAAGTTATTTGCTCCAATGGCAGGTATGGAGATACTTCTTCCATAGGGGTCAGAAGTTGGTGCAATGAAGTCACCAAGAACCTTTCTTGTGTCTCCTCTATTGTTCTGTTTGTTTGCCATGTTTGTATTTTCAGTTTCTTGTTCGAAAAGTTCTGTGAGGTTTCCTCTAGAGTGTTGTGCTTTAGCTTGTTGTAAACGTTTCCTTAGGATCCTCTCAAGTTCAGGATCAGGATCAAAGAGAGGTTCTTTATCTCTGTTCCTGCTCATAAACAAGAAAGAAAAAGAATGGGGGCTCTATGCCAAAGGATAGAGAACTCCCTGTGAGATGTGAAGAAGAAAGAAGAATGAAGATAGAGGAATGAGATGAAGAATTCGAATAGAGGGGGTAAAGAATTCAAAAATTAAGAAGTAAAAAGAGAAACTAGAATTAAAATATTTTTCTTTTTATTTTATTTATTTATTAAATAGGAAATTAAAATCTAATTAACTAAAAAGATTTGAAAATTAAAGGATGATTTTCGAAAAAGAAGAGAGAGAAAGAGTTGAGAAGTTTTTGAAAATAGAAGAGAGAGGAATTAGTTAGGAAATTTTGAAAAAGAAGAAAGAGAAAACAAGTAACTAATTAAGAAAGATTTGAAAATTAGATAAGATAGGAAATTTGAAAAATATTTTATTTTAAAATATTAAAAGAGATAAGATAAAATTGAAAAGATTTTGAAAAAGATTTGATTTTGAATTTTGAAATTGAAATAAGATAAGATAGAGATTTGAAAAGGATTTGATTTTTAAAAAGATTTCATTTGAAAATTTAAAACTAAGATAAGATAAGATAATGATTTAAAATTTAAAAGCAAGATAAAAAGATAAGATAAAGATTTGAAAAAGTTTTGAATTTTAAATTTTAAAAGAAAGAAAAGATAAGAAAGAATCAAATTAAAGGAATAGATTTGAAAAGAATTCAAAAAATAAGATTTGAAATTTGAAATTTGAAATTTTGTTGAAATTTTCGAAAATTTTTTTGATTTTTTTTAAATTAATGAAGAAAGAGAAAAACAACCAAAAGACACCAAACTTAAATTTTTTAGATTAAAAGACACAAAATTTTCGAAAATTAAGAAGACAAATACCAAAAGACACCAAACCTAAAAATTTTAAGATCAAAACAAGAAAAGAAACAAGAACAACTTGAATACCAAGATAGAACACTAAGAACGATTCAAAAATTTTAAAGAAAACAAAGAACACACAAAGGACACCACACTTAAGAACTGACACTAGACTCAAACAAAAGACACTATTTTTGAAAATTTTGGCAAAAGACTCAAAGAAAAGACAAAGATTAATAAAGAAAAGAGAAGGTTTTGAAAAATTTTTGAAAAGAAAAAAAATACTCAAAACAAAAGTAAAGAGTACCTAATCTAAGCAACAAGATAATTCGGTAGTTTGTCAAGTATATTTGGTCGTCCAAGTAATACCTCAGGTGAGTGAGGGTCAATCCCACGGAGATTCATGGTTTGAGCAAGCAGTGGTTACCTTGTAAATCTTAGTTAGGCGGATAGAAATTATAGTTTGTCATGAAAAACATATAAAATAGATAAATAAATAAACGTTAGTGGATAGGTGTGAAATCAATGGTATGAGACCGATTGAGGCTTTGGAGATGCTTTGTCTTTCCAGATTAACTTTTCTTACTGTCTAGTTCAATAACTTTCTGATTCCTTTAATGGCAGCCGTAAGGGATTAACTCATGTCCTCTCATCAAGTTAACCTCCTCCACTGCAGCAATCCACCATGTTGAAAGTGACTCATGTCCTCTCATCAAGACACCTCTAGGTTTCTCACTTTAGCAGAAGATGAAGCCCTAAGCAACCTACTCCCCTTCATGATCCTACTCAAGGTGCCAAAGACAAGGTAGATCTTCCAGATCAGGGAACCCTACTTCTCAAACTCTAGCCTTAGTGCCATAGAGACCTCACTTACCCACAGTTAACGGGATTTCATGTCACGTATCCAAAGTTGTCCATGTACTATATTGGAATCCACAATGCAATCTCTAGCTTTGATTCAATGCTATCCAGGTCAGGACTCGCACGGAACCTATGTAGAACAAGGGTGATTGTCACGGGTCACCCTCAATTCATGAGATGAAGAACGAGAATGCATAAGAGAATAGAATCAAACATATTGAACTAGAACGGTAATATTATTAATCCATGAAACTCAGCAAAGCTCCTAACCTTAACCTTAGGAGGTTAATAACTCATACTGTACATAATAGTGTTTGAAAATAAAATGGCGGAGGAAGAAGATCAAAAGTTCTTAAACAATGGTGATCTCTTCCTATATATGCTAATCTGCTAACTAAGAATTATAGAAATAAGATAAAATAGTCTTCTAGTAAGAAAATGCACTTTCCGGGCAAACTTGGTGAGTGTTTGGGCTAAGCCAAGGGTGTCTCCATGAGCTAGTACTCCTTAGGGGCGTTGAACGCTGGCTTGGGACTCCCTTTTGGGCGTTGGATGCCAGCTTCTCCCCTGTGGGCATTGGACGCAAGGAATGGGGCTGGTGGCTACCGTTGAATGCCAGCTTTGGGCCTTCATTTCCAAAGCAATATATGAACTATTACATATTTCTGGAAAGTCCTAGATATTAGCTTTCCATAGCCGTTGAGATTGCACCATTTGGATTTCTGTATCTCCAGAAAAGCTCCTTCGAGTGCACGGAGGTCAGATCCTGACAGCATCTATAGTCTTTTCTCTGTCTCTGAATCAGACTTTTGCTCAAGCTCCTCAATTTCAGCCAGAAAATACTTGAAATCACCATAAAATACACAAACTTAATGTAGAATCCAAAAATATGAATTTTGCACTAAAACCTATGAAAACTTAATAAAACTTAAACAAAACATAATGAAAACTATATGAAAATAATGCCAAAAAGCGTATAAAATATCCACTCATCAAGCTTCCTGAGGATTGCCAAGAACCGAGCAATTTGATCTTCCTTAGACTCCTCATCCTCGTCAGAAGAAGATTATTCTTTAGGTTCCTCTCCCAACAAAGGGGCGTGCAACGTGACATTATCATTCTCCTCATGAGCTCTGATTTCCATGAACTCCTCAATAGCAGGCTCCTCTTTAGGTTCGGTCACAACCTCCACCATGAGGGCCTTGCACTCTTCCCTTGGATTTATCTATGTGTTTCTTGGAAGAGTGTTGGAAGGGATCTTTGGGATCCTCTTGCTCAGCTGACCAACTTGTATCTCGAAGTTCTGGATGGAAGACCTAGTTTCAGCCATGAAACTATACGTGGTCTTAGAGAGGTTAAAGACTATGGCAGCCAAGTTAGAGAGGCTCTGCCTGGGTATCTCTAATTGTTGCTGAGATGGTTCATAGGGTCTACTGCTGAACCTATTCTAGTTCATTCCACCCTGATTGGTATTGAAGCCTTGTTGAGGCTTTTGTTAATCTCTCCACCCTAAGTTAGGGTGGTTCCTCCATCCCTGAGAATAGGGATTATTGTTGGATATTTTGGAGGGGTTTCCCATGTAGTTCACCTCCTCCATGGTGGTCCAGGCGTTATCACCTGCGTTTATCTCATAAGCTGTCTCCGGACAGTAAGCTTCTGAGCTTTGTGTCCCACTCAAATGTTGAGTGATCATGTTAATTTGCTGGAACATCATCTTGTTATGAGCCAAGATGGCATCTAAGGTGCCTACATCTAGGACGCCTCTCTTCTGAGTAACCCCATTGCTCACAGGGTTCCTTTCAGAAGTGTACAAATGCTGGTTGTTGGCAACCATGTCAATAAGCTCTTGCGCCTCTTCAGGCATCTTCTCGAAGTGGAGGGATCCACCTGCAGAGTGGTCCAAAGACATCTTGGACGCCTCAGATAGGCCATCATAGAAGATGTCTAGCATGGTCTAATCTAAATTAAAATCATGTCAGGAGGACATCTCCTGATCAGCTTCTTGTATCTTTTCCAAGCTTCATAGAGGGATTCGCCCTCTTTCTGTCTGAAGGTTTGTACTTTGGAGCACGAAATTGTGATCCCCGGTAACGGCACCAGAAACTTGGTGCACGAAATTGTGATCTCAGGCAACGGCGCCAAAAACTCTGTACGCACGTCTTAATAAATCGTTTTTCATTCACAACTTCGATACAACTAACCAGCAAGTGCACTGGGTCGTCCAAGTAATAAACCTTACGTGAGTAAGGGTCGATCCCACGGAGATTGTTGGTATGAAGCAAGCTATGGTCACCTTGTAAATCTCAGTCAGGCGGATATCAAATAGTTATGGAGTTTTCGAATATTAATAATAAATAGAAAATAAGGATAGAAATACTTATGTAATTCATTGGTTAGAATTTCAGATAAGCGTATAGAGATGCATTCGTTCCTCTGAACCTCTGCTTTCCTGATGGCTTCATCCAATCAATCTTACTCCTTTCTATGGCTGGCTTTATGAAAGGACATCACCGTTGTCAATGGCTACTTTTAATCCTCTCTGGAAAATGGTCCGATGCGCTGTCACTGCATGGCTAATCGTCTGGAGGCATCACCCTTGTCAATGGCTGCATCCCATCCTCTTGTGAAAATGGTCCAAATGCTCTGTCACAGCACTGGAATAGGATTCACCCTCCTTTTACGTCTATCACTACGCCCAGCACTCGCGAGTTTGAAGTTCGTCACAGTCATTCAATCCCAGAGTCCTACTCGGAATACCACAGACAAGGTTTAGACTTTCCGGACTCTCATGAATGCCGCCATCAATCTAGCTTATACCACGAAGATTCTGATTAAGAGATCCAAGAGATACTCATTCAATCTAAGGTAGAACGGAAGTGGTTGTCAGGCACGCGTTCATAGGGAATGATGATGATTGTCACGTTCATCACATTCAGGTTGAATTGCGAATGAACATCTTAGAAGCGGAATAAGTTGAATTGAATAGAAAAACAGTAGTACTTTGCATTAATATTTGAGGAACAGCAGAGCTCCACACCTTAATCTATGGAGTGCAGAAACTCTACCGTATGAAAATACATAAGTGATAATGGTCCAGGCATGGCCGAATGGCCAGCCCCCATGAAGGTCTAAGATAGCATAAAACTGATCAGAGATGTCTAATACAATAGTAAAAAGTCCTATTTATACTAAACTAGTTACTAGGGTTTACAGAAGTAAGTAATTGATGCATAAATCCACTTCCGGGGCCCACTTGGTGTGTGCTTGGGCTGAGCTTGAATGTTACATGTGTAGAGGTCAATCTTGGAGTTGAATGCCAGTTTGTAACGTATTTCTGGCGTTCAACTCAGGCTTGTGACGTGTTTCTGGCGTTTAACTCCAGATAGCAGCGTAGAACTGGCGTTTAATGCCCTTTTACATCATCTAATCTCAGCCAAAGTATGGACTATTATATATTTCTGGAAATCCCTGGATGTCGACTTTCCAACACAATTGGAAGCGCGCTATTTTGAGTTCTGTAGCTCCAGAAAATCCACTTTGAGTGCAGGGAGGTCAGAATCCAACAGCATCAGCAGTCCTTCTTCAACCTCTGAATCTGATTTTTGCTCAAGTCCCTCAATTTCAGCTAGAAAATACCTGAAATCATAGAAAAATACACAAACTCATAGTAAAGTCCAGAAATATGAATTTAACATAAAAACTAATGAAAACATCCCTAAAAGTAACTAGATTCTACTAAAAACATACTAAAAACAATGCCAGAAAGTGTATAAATTATCCCCTCATCACAACACCAAACATAAATTGTTGCTTGTCCCCAAGCAACTGAAAATCAAATAGGATAAAAAGAAGAGAATATACTATAAATTCCAAACTATCAATGAAACATAGCTCCAATCAGATGAGCGAGACTTGTAGCTTTTTGCCTCTTGAATAGTTTTGGCATCTCACTTTATCCATTGAAGTTCAGAATGATTGGCATCTATAGGAACTCAGAGTTCAGATAGTGTTATTGATTCTCCTAGTTCAGTATGATGATTCTTGAACACAGCTATTTTATGAGCCTTGGCCGTGGCCCTAAGCACTTTGTTTTCCAGTATTACCACTGGATACATAAATGCCACAGACACATAATTGGGTGAACCTTTTCAGATTGTGACTCAGCTTTGCTAAAGTCCCCAATTAGAGGTGTCCAGGGTTCTTAAGCACACTCTGTTTTTGCTTTGGACCTTGACTTTAACCGCTCAGTCTCAAGTTTTCACTTGACACCTTCACGCCACAAGCACATGGTTAGGGACAGCTTGGTTTTGCCGCTTAGGCCAAGATTTTATTCCTTTAGGCCCTCCTATCCACTGATGCTCAAAGCCTTGGGATCCTTTTTATTACCCTTGCCTTTTGGTTTTAAGGGCTATTGGCTTTTTGCTCTTGCCTCTTGGTTTTAAGAGCTTTGGCTTTTTCTACTTGCTTTTTCTCTCTATTTTTTTTTTTTTTTGCTATTTTTTTTCTGCAAGCTTTGTTCTTTGCTGCTTTTTCTTGCTTCAAGAATCATTTTTATGATTTTTCAGATTATCAAATAACATGTCTCCTTGTCATCATTCTTTCAAGAGCCAACATATTTAACATTCTTAAACAACAACTTCAAAAGACATATGCACTGTTCAGGCATTCATTCAGAAAACAAGAAGCACTATCACCACATTAATATAATTAAACTAAGTTCAAGGATAAATTCGAAACTCATGTACTTCTTGTTCTTTTGAATTAAAACATTTTTCATTTAAGAGAGGTGATGGATTCATAGGACATTCATAACTTTAAGACAAAGTTACTAAATACTAATGATCATGTAGTAAGACACAAACTTAGATAAGCACTTAACATAGAAAACGAAAAACAGAGAATGTAAGAATAAGGAATGAGTCCACCTTAGTGATGGTGGCGTTTCCTTCTTGAGGAACCAATGGTGTCCTTGAGCTCTTCTATGTCTCTTCCTTGCCTTTGTTGCTCCTCCCTCATTGTTTTTTGATCTTCTCTAATTTCATGAAGGATAATGGAGTGCTCTTGATGTTCCACCCTTAGTTGTCCCATGTTTGGAACTTAATTCTCCTAGGGAGGTGTTGATTTGCTCCCAATAGTTTTGTGGAGGAAGATGCATTTGAGGCATCTCCGAGATCTCATGGTGATGAGCTTCATGCGTTTCTTGAGATCCATGAATGGGCTCTCTTGCTTGCTCCATCCTTTTCTTAGTGATGGGCTTTTCTTCCTCAATGGGAATGTCTCCTTCTATGAAAGCTCCAGCTGGGTAACATAGATGGCAAATAAGATGAGGGAAAGCTGGCCTTGCCATGGGGGAGGACTTTTCGGCTATTTTGTAGAGTTCAAGGGAGATGACTTCATGAACTTCTACTTCCTCTCCAATCATGATGCTATGGATCATGATGGCCCGATCCACAGTAACTTCAGATCGGTTGCTAGTGGGGATGATGGAGCATTGGATGAACTCCAACCATCCTCTAGACACAAGCTTGAGGTCCAGTCTTCTTAATTGAACCGGCTTGCCTTTGGAGTCAATCTTCTATTGAGCTCCTTCCACACATATGTCCATGAGGACTTGGTCCAACCTTTGATTAAAGTTGACCCTTCTAGTGTAGGGGCGCGCATCTCCTTGCATCATGGGCAAGTTAAACGCCAACCTCACGTTTTCCGGACTAAAATCTAAGTATTTCCCCCGAACCATGGTGAGATAATTCTTTGGGTTCGGGTTCTTACTTTGATCATGGTTCCTAGTGATCCATGCATTGGCATAGAACTCTTGAACCATTAGAATTCCGACTCGTTGGATGGGTTTTGTTAGAACTTCCCAACCTCTTCTTTGGATTTCATGTCAGATCTCCGAATACTCATTTCTCTTGAGCTTGAAAGGGACCTCGGGGATCACCTTCTTCTTGGCCACAACATCATAGAAGTGGTCTTGATGAGCTTTGGAGATGAATCTTTCCATCTCCCATGACTCGGAGGTGGAAACTTTTGTCTTCCCTTTCCCTTTTCTAGAGGATTCTCCAGTCTTGGGTGCCATCAATGGTAATGGAAAAACAAAAAGCTTATGCTTTTACCACACCAAACTTAGAATATTGCTCGCCCTCGAGCAAGAGAAGAAAGAATAGATGAAGAAGAAGAAGAAATGGAGAAGAGGGAGAGAGAGATGTGTTTCGGCCAAGGAGGGGAAGAGAGGGTTGTTTTGTGTGAAAATGAAGAAAAATTGAGGGCTATATATAGGGAAGGAAGGGGGGTAAGATTCGGCCATAAGGGTGGGTTTTGGGTGGGAAATTGATTTTGAATTTTGAAGGTAGGTGGGGTTTATGAGGTAGGTTTATGGGGAAGAGTGGATGGATGTGAGTGGTGAAGTGGTGATAGGGAAGATAGATTGAGGTGATTGGTGAAGAGTTTTGGGGAAGAGTGTTTATTGGGAAGAGAGGATGAACATTGAGAAGAGGGAAGAGAATGAGTGGTGGTAGGTGGGGATCCTGTGGGGTCCACAGATGCTGAGGTGTTCCAGTGGGGTCCACAGATCCTGAGGTGTCAAGGAATTGCATCCCTGCACCAATTAGGCATGTAAAATGCCTTTGCTTGCAATTCTGGCGTTTAAACACCGAATTGATGCTTGTTCTGAGCGTTCAACGCCCAGATGCTTGTTTATGGCGTTCAGCGCCAGCTTTCCTCACTGTGCATTTCTGGCGTCTGAACGCCAGGATGCTGCTTGTTTCTGGCGTTCAACGCCAGAAACATGCTCTGTTCTGGAGTTGAATGCCAGACAGATGCTCCTTACTGGCGTTTAAACGCCAGTAAGCCCTTCCTCCAGGGAGTGATTTTTCTTCTGCTGTTTTTGATACTGTTTTTAATTTTTTTGATTTATTTTGTGACTCCACATGATCATGAACCTAATAAAACATGAAATAACAATAAAAATAAATTAAAATTAGATAAATAAAAATTGGGTTGCCTCCCAACAAGCGCTTCTTTAATGTCAATAGCTTGACAGTGGGCTCTCATGGAGCCTCACAGATGTTCAGAGCATTGTTGAGACTCCCCAACACCAAACTTAGAGTTTGGATATAGGAGTTCAACACCAAACTTAGAGTTTGGTTGTGGCCTCCCAACACCAAACTTAGAGTTTGACTGTGGGGGCTCTGGTTGACTCTGTTTTGAGAGAAGCTTACTGTGCCTCTTTTCCATGTTTACAGAAGGATGTCCTTGAGTTTTAAACTCAAGGGAGTCCTCATTCAATTGAAGGACTAATTCGCCTCTGTCAACATCAATCACAGCTCTTGCTGTGGCTAGGAAGGGTCTTCCAAGGATGATGGATTCATCCTCATCCTTCCCAGTATCTAGGATTATGAAATCAGCAGGGATGTAAAGGCCTTCAACCTTTACTAATATGTCCTCTACTTGTCCATAAGCCTGTTTTCTTGAATTGTCTGCCATCTCTAATGAGATTTTAGCAGCTTGCACCCCAAAGATTCCCAGTTTCTCTATTACAGAGAGGGGCATGAGGTTTATCCCTGAACCAAGGTCACACAGAGCCTTTTCAAAGATAATGGTGCCTATGGTACAAGGTATTAAGAACTTTCCAGGATCCTGTTTCTTCTGAGGCAATGTCAGTTGATCCAGATCACTTAGTTCATTGGTGAACAAGGGAGGTTCATCTTCCCAAGTCTCAATACCAAATAATTTGGCATTCAGCTTCATGATTGCACCAAGGTACTTGGTAACTTGCTCCTTAGTATCATCCTCATTCTCTTCAGAAGAGGAATACTCATTAGAGCTCATGAATGGCATAAGGAGGTTTAATGGAATCTCTATGGTCTCTAGTTGAGCCTCAGATTCCTTTAGTTCCTCAAAGGAAACTCCTTATTGATCACTAGACGTCCTAGGAGGTCTTCCTCCTTGGGATTCACGTCCTCTCCCTCCCTTACAGGTTCGGCCATGGTGGTTATATTAATGGCCTTGCACTCTCCTTTTGGATTTTTTTCTGTATTACTTGGGAGAGCACTAGGAGGAGTTTCAGTGATCTTCTTACTCAACTGGCCCACTTGTGCCTCTAAATTTCTAATTGAGGACCTTGTTTCATTCATGAAACTTACAGTGGCCTTGGACAGATCAGAGACTAAGTTTGCTAAATTAGAGGTATTTTGTTCAAAATTCTCTGTCTGTTGCTGAGTGGATGATGGAAAAGGCTTGCTATTGCTAAACCTGTTTCTTCCACCATTATTAAAGCCTTGTTGAGGCTTTTGTTGATCCTTCTATGAGAGATTTAGGTGATTTCTCCATGAGGGGTTATAGGTGTTTCCATAAGGTTCACCCATGTAATTCACCACTGCTATTGCTGGGTTTTCAGGATCATAAGCTTCTTCTTCAGAAGATGCCTCTTGAGTACTGTTGGATGCAGCTTGCATTCCATTCAGACTCTGAGAAATCATATTGACTTGCTGAGTCAATATTTTATTCTGAGCCAGTATGGCATTCAGAGTATCAATTTCAAGAACTCCCTTCTTCATAGGCGTCCCATTACTCAAAGGATTCCTCTCAGAAGTGTACATGAACTGGTTATTAGCAACCATGTCAATGAGTTCTTGAGCATCTGCAGGCGTTTTCTTTAGGTGAATGGATCCACCTGCAAAAGTATCTAATAACATTTTAGCCAATTCAGATAGACCATCATAGAATATATCCAGGATGGTCCATTCTGAAAGCATGTCAGAAGGACACTTTTTGGTCAGTTCTTTATATCACTCCCAAGCTTCATAGAGGGATTCACCTTCTTTCTGTCTGAAGGTTTGAACATCCACTCTAAGCTTACTCAGCTTTTGAGGAGGAAAGAACTTCGCTAAGAAAGCCTTGACCAGCTTATCCCAAGAGTTCAGGCTATCCTTAGGTTGAGAGTCCAACCATATTCTAGCTCTGTCTCTCACAGCAAAAGGGAAAAGCATGAGCCTGTAGACTTCAGGATCTACTCCATTAGTCTTAACAGTATCACAGATCTGCAAAAATTCAGTTAAGAACTGAAAAGGATCTTCAGATGGAAGTCCATGAAACTTGCAGTTCTGTTGCATCAAAGAAACTAATTGAGGTTTTAGCTCAAAATTGTTTGCTCCAATGGCAGGAATGGAGATGCTTCTTCCATGTAAATTGGAATTAGGTGCAGTAAAGTCACCAAGCATCTTCCTTGCATTATTATTATTTTCAGCTGCCATCTCCTCTTCCTGTTCGAAAATTTCTGAAAGGTGCTTGCTGGATTGTTGTAATTTAGCTTCTCTTAGTTTCATCTTCAGAGTCCTTTCAGGTTCTGGATCTGCTTCAACAAGAATGTTCTTGTCCTTGCTCCTACTCGTATGAAAAAGAGGGACAGAAAAATAATAATAGGGATCCTTTTTACCACATGTATAGAGGTTCTCCTGTGTGAGTAGAAGAAGAAAAGAATGTAATGTAAAGAAAGAAACACGAGGGTAAGGAGAGCAGAGATGTGGGGTGAAGTGAGGTGTTAGTAGATGAATAAATAAATAGAAGGAGATGAGAGAGAAGGAGAATTTTTGAAAATTATTTTTGAAAAAGAGTTAGTGATTTTCGAAAATAGTTTTCGAAAAAGGTTAGTAATTTTTCGAAAATTAAAATCAAAAATTAAAATAATTAGTTAATTAAAAAGAAATTTTGAAAAAGAGGGAAGATATTTTCGAAAATTAGAGAGAGAGGGTTAGTTAGGTAGTTTTGAAAAAGATAAGAAACAAACAAAAAGTTAGTTAGTTAGTTGAAACAAATTTGAAAATCAATTTTGAAAAGATAAGAAGATAAGAATTTAGAGAAGATATTTTAAAATCAAATTTTTGAAAAAGATATGATAAGAAGATATTTTTGAAAAGATATGATTGAAATTAGTTTTGAAAAAGATTTGATTTTTAAAATCACAATGAATGACTTGATTCACAAGAAATCACAAGATATGATTCTAGAACTCAAAGTTTGAATCTTTCATAACAAGCAAGTAACAAACTTGAAATTTTTGAATCAAAATATTAATTGATGATGTTATTTTCGAAAATTAGGAGATAAAGATAAGAAAAAGATTTTTGAAAAATATTTTTAAAATTTTCGAAAATAAATAAGAAAAATGAAAAAGATTTGATTTTTGAAAAAGATTTTGAAAAAGATAAGATTTTTAAATTGAAAATTGGATTTGACTCATAAAAACAACTAGATTTTAAAAAGTTTTGAAAAAGTCAACTCAAATTTTCGAAATTTATGAGTGAAAAAGGGAAAGATATTTTTTTGATTTTTGATTTTTTTAATGATGAGAGGGAAAAACATGAAAAAGACTCAATGCATGAAAATTTTGGATCAAAACAATGAATGCATGCAAGAATGCTATGAATGTCGAGATGAACACTAAGAACACTTTGAATGTCAAAATGAACATCAAGAACTTATTTTTAAAAAAATTTTTAATGCAAAGAAAACATGCAAGACACCAAACTTAAAAATTTTTCATGTATAGACACTATGAATGCAAGAATGCATATGAAAAACAAGAAAAGACACAAAACATGAAAACATCAAGATCAAACAAGAAGACTTACCAAGAACAACTTGAAGATCATGAAGAACACTATGAATGCATGAATTTTTCGAAAAATGCAAGATGAACATGCAATTGACACCAAACTTAAAATCTAACTCAAGACTCAAACAAGAAACACAAAATATTTTTTATTTTTATGATTCTATAAATTTTTTTGGATTTTTGTATATTATTTTCGAAAAACATATAGAAAAAAAAGAAAATAAGGATTTCAAAATTTTTAGTATGAATTCCAGGAATCTTGTATTCTTAGTCTAAAGCTCCAATCCGAGGGTTAGGCATGGCTTAATAGCCAGCCAAGCTTTAGTATGTAACTTAGACATGCAACAGCTGACATACCAATTAACTTGCCTCTATGCTGATGGTTGGAAGCCCCAATCCAAAAGAATTAGACATGGCTTTACAGCCAGCCAGGCTTCAACATGCTTCATGAAACTCTAGAATTCATTCTTAAAAATTCTGAAGAAAAATATATTTTTGAAAACATTTATTTTAAAAATTTTTTTTTCGAAAACAAAGGAGAAAAATTTTTTTTTTGAAAACTTTTTGAAAATAAGAAGAAAATTACCCAATCTAAGCAACAAGATGAACCGTCAGTTGTCCAAACTCGAACAATCCCCGGCAACGGCGCCAAAAACTTGGTGCACGAAATTGTGATCTCAGGCAATGGCGGCAAAAATATGGTGCACGAAATTGTGATCTCAGGCAACGACGCCAGAAACTCTGTACGCACGTCTTAATAAATCATTTTTCATTCACAACTTTGATACAGCTAACAGCAAGTGCACTGGGTCGTCCAAGTAATAAACCTTACGTGAGTAAGGGTCGATCCCACGGAGATTGTTGGTATGAAGCAAGCTTTGGTCACCTTGTAAATCTCAGTCAGGCGGATATCAAATAGTTATGGAGTTTTTGAATATTAATAATAAATAGAAAATAAGGATAGAAATACTTATGTAATTCATTGGTTAGAATTTCAGATAAGCGTATAGAGATGCATTCGTTCCTCTGAACCTCTGCTTTCCTGCTGTCCTCATCCAATCAATCTTACTCCTTTCTATGGCTGGCTTTATGTAAGGACATCACCGTTGTCAATGGCTACTTTTAATCCTCTCTGAAAAATGGTCCGATGCGCTGTCACTGCATGGCTAATCGTCTGGAGGCATCACCCTTGTCAATGGCTGCATCCCATCCTCTTGTGAAAATGGTCCAAATGCTCTGTCACAGCACGGCTAATCATCTGAGGTTCTCGATCATACTGGAATAGGATTCACCCTCCTTTTGCATCTGTCACTACGCCCAGCACACGCGAGTTTGAAGTTCGTCACAGTCATTCAATCCCAGAGTCCTACTCGGAATACCACAGACAAGGTTTAGACTTTCCGGACTCTCATGAATGCCGCCATCAATCTAGCTTATACCACGAAGATTCTGATTAAGAGATCCAAGAGATACTCATTCAATCTAAGGTAGAACGGAAGTGGTTGTCAGGCACGTGTTCATAGAGAATGATGATGATTGTCACGTTCATCACATTCAGGTTGAAGTGCAAATGAATATCTTAAAAGCGGAATAAGTTGAATTGAATAGAAACACAATAGTACTTTGCATTAATCTTTGAGGAACAGCAGAGCTCCACACCTTAATCTATGGAGTGCAGAAACTCTACCGTATGAAAATACATAAGTGATAATGGTCCAGGCATGGCCGAATGGCCATCCCCCATGAAGGTCTAAGATAGCATAAAACTGATCAGAGATGTCTAATACAATAGTAAAAAGTCCTATTTATACTAAACTAGTTACTAGGGTTTACAGAAGTAAGTAATTGATGCATAAATCCACTTCCGAGGCCCACTTGGTGTGTGCTTGGGCTGAGCTTGAATGTTACACGTGTAGAGGTCAATCTTGGAGTTGAACGCCAGTTTGTAACGTATTTCTGGCGTTCAACTCTAGCTTGTGACGTGTTTCTGGCGTTTAACTCCAGACAGCAGCGTAGAACTGGCGTTCAACGCCCTTTTACGTCGTCTAATCTCGGCCAAAGTATGGACTATTATATATTGCTGGAAAGCCCTAGATGTCTACTTTCCAAAGCAATTAGAAGCGCGCCATTTTGAGTTCTGTAGCTCCAGAAAATCCACTTTGAGTGCAGGGAGGTCAGAATCCAACAGCATCAGCAGTCCTTCTTCAACCTCTGAATCTGATTTTTGCTCAAGTCCCTCAATTTCAACCAGAAAATACCTGAAATCAAAGAAAAGCACACAAACTCATAGTAAAGTCCAGAAATGTGAATTTAACATAAAAACTAATGAAAACAATGCCAAAAAGCGTATAAATTATCCGCTCATCATACTTCCGCTCATCATACTTCCATTGACCACCTTCTCCCATGTATCTAGGTTCTCTTTAGACTGAGAATCCAGCCATATCCTTGCTCTGTCTCTTTCTGCAAAGGGGAAGGGCATGAGCTTGTAAACTTTTGAATTTACTCCATTAGTCTTGACAGTGTCATATATATGTAGGAAGTCAGATATAAATTTGTTTTGATCTTCCTGTGGAAGTCCATGAAATTGGCAGTTCTGTTGTACTAGAGTGACCAGTTGAGGTTTCAACTCAAAGTTGTTTGCACCAATGACAGGAATGGAGATGTTGCGCCCATAGAAATTAGAATTGGGTGCAGTGTAAGATCCTAAGACCTTTCTTGCGTCACCCCCATTATCTGGGTTCTAGTGCTCTTGTAAGATTCCTTACGACTTTGATTGCCTAAGCTTGTTGCAGATGTCTTCTTAGAGTCCTTTCTGGTTCAGGATCTGGATCAAAAAGAGGTTCTTTGTCCCTACTCCTGTGCATAAACAAGAAGAAAGAAACCAAGAAAAGAAAAAAAAGGATTCTCTATGTCAGAGTACAGGGGTCCTTTGTTAGAGAGATAGATAAAGAGAAAAGAAAAATAAAGGTATCTTTTAATTAAAAGAGTTTTCGAAAACAAAGAGAGAGAAAGAAATATAGTATTTTCGAAAAAAGAAGGGAGAGAAAGAGGTAGAAGGTTTTCGAAAAAGAAGAGAGAGAGAATTGAAGAGATTTTCGAAAAAAAAAAAAGAGAAAGAAAAATCAAAGAGATACCAAACTTTTAAAATTAGAATAAGATAAAATAAATAACTAACTAAAAGGATTTGAAAATAAAATAAAAGATTCGATTTTGAAAAATTTTTGAAATTTAAAAAGACAGAATCAATTAAAGATTTGAAAAATTAAATTTGAAAAGAAAAAGTAAAAAAAAAGATAAGATAATATTTTAAAAATTTAAAAAGTTTTGAAACTAAAAGGAGAAAGTCAAAGAAAGATTATAAAAATTTAAAGATTTTAAAATTCAAAATTAAAAGAAAGAAAAACAAACAAAATACTAAACTTTTAAAATTTGAATTAAAAAAGAAAGATAAGATAACAAAATTTTGAAAATCAAAGAAAAAGATAACATACAGATTTAAAGATAGACAAGATAGACAAGAAAGACAAGATTACTAAACAAGACACCAAACTTAAAATTTTAAAAAGTTTCCGAAAATATTTTTTTGAAATTAAGACACCAATTTTCGAAAATTTTAAAAAGAAAAACTCTAAAAGACACCAAACTTAAAAATTTGGAAATCAAAGAAAGAAAAATATCAAGAAAATTTTGACCACAAAGAAAGAAAAATAAGAACAATTTTCAAAAAAACTCGGGAAAAAAAATGAAAACCAAAGGGACACCAAAATTAAGACTTGACACAAGATTCAAACAAAAGAAAGAGATGACTAAAGATGAAAATATTTTTGAAAATTTTTTAAAAGAAAAATAGGAAAAGTACCTAATCTAAGCAGCAAGAAAACCGTTAGTTTGTCAATCTCAAACAATCCCTGATAACGGCGCCAAAAACTTGGTGCCAAAAATTAGAACTCACACAACTGAACCGGCAAGTGTATTGGGTCGTCCAAGTAATAACTTAGGTGAGTGAGGGTCGATCCCACGAGGATTGTCGGATTCACCAAGCTGTGGTTATCTTGCAGATCTTAGTCAGGTGAACAGAAAAGATAGTTGGTGATGTAAACGCATAAAAGAAAATAATAGAGAAAGCAATACTGAATTGGCATAGAAACGATGATGGAGGAGTAGTTAAGGCTTCGGAGATGCTTGTTCTTCTGGATTAACACTTCTTACTGTTTACTTCAACAACGAATGATTCATTGAATGGCAAGGCTGTAAGTGACTAAAGTCAGGGTCAGTGGTCATTAATCTCCTCAGATCCAAACCAAACGCCAGGGTTAGTGGTCATTCAATCTGGACGAGCGTGAACTCACAAATTCAATCTCTGCTAATTCTACTCAAAACGCCACAGACAATGTCGGATCTTCTGGATCAGAGAATGAAGCTCTATGGTTCTAGCCTTAGCGCTACAGAAATCTCAGTTACCCATGACTAATGAGATTTTATGTCACATACCCCAATTAGCCCAGATACGTATTGGAATATGTGATGCACTCTCAAGCTGCAGCTCAATACTATCCTATTAGGGACTTGCAAGAACTCATGTAGGATCAGGGGTCATAGGTCAGTTCCATCCCAGATCCATAAGGATGAAGAACGAAAATACATCATAAAATAGAATCAGACATAAATTAAAGTAGAAAGGTAATTGTATTAATCCATTAGAATCAACAGTTATGGAGCTTTGAAGATTAAAAGGGGTTTTAGGGTTTCTCTCTTCTTCTTCTCCCAATTTCAGTGTGTTTCTCTCTCAAAACGGGGGAAATGTGTTGTGTTGTGCTGAAATGGATTCTTATATAGTGTGGGCTTGGACCCACTTGAGCTCGGTTCACTTGGTTTAGCCCGTTGGCCCAATTTAGGGCAAAAACCTTTAAGATTATGTTTACCATCTCAATTATAAATATTTAACTTTTTAAACTTTCTCACTCAAAATTATTTTTCTCAGATGCACTACTTGATAGATCTTAGCCGGTAGTGCCAGTCAAATTTTCAGTGCGCCTTTTTACCTAGAAAACTATGTTTCTCGACTCAGAAAATCCAATGAGTCCAAATATCATATTTAAATTGTCAAACTCTGATTGCTATATTTTCTAATCATTTTCTTCCATATTCAATTAATTTCTTAATTAATTATGGTTTAACCAGGTTTTACACACACATACTCTCTCTTTCCCCTCTTATTCTGATTTTCTTTGCTCGGGGACGAGCAAAATTTTTAAGTTTGGTGTTGTCGCACCGCTTGTTTTGTGATTTCTATATGTGGCACCAAAGGGAGGAGAGTCCTCTTCAGGGAAGAGGAAGGAAAAGACCCTTCAGGCCAGTTCGTTTGATGCCAACCTGTTTAGCTCTAAAGTGGACAAAGAGCACTTCTTTAAGATCACCAGTAAGAAGAAAGTGATTCCAAAGTCTGGTTTGATCTCAAGCCTGATAAGTATCCAGAGATTTAGGAGTAGATACAATGAATAGGTTGGAGAACATTATGTAACCCGCATACTGAAGTGGGCCAGGCTGAAGGCCTAAGAGTTTTATAGAATTGCATGGGTAATATACAAGCATTTGCGGAGTGTGAATCCTAGTCCCAAGAGCTACCACACTATGGTAAGAGGGAGGATTCTAGACTTCGGCCCGAGGAGTCTGAGGGAGGCACTCCAACTGCAACCTCTGAGGGATGGTGATCACTCCTACAGTGAGAGGATGAGTGGCGATCGGAGGTATGATCAGATTCATGCAGACATATGCCTTTCGGGAGTCCAATGGAGGCTAAATTCAGAAGGGCAACCAAATCAGCTATGGCAGCATGATCTGAAGCTGGTAGACCGAGGCTAGTTCAAGTTTATCCAACGCTCCATCATTCCGACTAGTAACCTTTGAGGTTACCGTGGACTAGGATGCTATGATCCACTACATCATGCTAAGGAATGAGGTGGAGATGGAGCTTACAATTCCACAACAGATATACAGCATTGCCTCCAATGCCACCACACACACCTAGGACGTAAATCAGAGGTGTCGAGGCGCTACGACCTCTAAAGTAAAAATATGTATATAATACGATCAAAGGAAAAAGAATAGCTAGGAGCCTTGAAAAAGAAGTTAAACAAAGGCGTAGAAGAAATCGCATCCCACTCGTATGCATAAGCGTAAAGCAGATATAAAAATTGAAAGGGAGGATGAACAATACAAATTTACCGCTTACTGAGCTTGAATCTAAAAAGAAAAGAAAAAGAAGTGATGTACTTCATGAGAAATTGAGTTATTTTTAAGAGTAGTCTTATTTACTTAAATGTGGTGGCATTATCTGTGATTTTGGATGCATGATATGAATAGTACATATTTGAATTTGAATCAAAGGATGTTGATACATGAGGAACAGGAATTTAGAGAACCATTATGAATTCTCTAAAATAAACAAAAGCTTAATCCTTGAAGCAAAAGAAATAGTACAAGGAAAATAAACAAAAGCAAGGTCCAAGGCTCTGAGCATCAATGGCTAGGAAGGTCAAGTATGGTTAAAAGCTCACAAAGTTATTTTCCTAGTCATATGCTTGTAGTGTAAATGTGTCAAGTATCCCTTGAGCAGAGCACTAAGAGTCGAGATCAAGTGCAACTAACAGAGTATACCAAAGGCTTTGAGCACCACTGTTCGGGAGTAATTAAAAGAAAAATCAAAACTCTATGAGAGTTCCCCAGTTAAGTGCTTGTGGTGTTCTTGTGTCAAGTAAAACTTGGGACAAAATATTTAAGGTCACGGCTAGGCTCAAGATGCAAAGCTCCAAAGAAAAGAGTGAAAGAAAAGTTTCTATGTCCAAGCATTAATCCAAAATAAAAGGTCAAAGAATTCATAATATTATCCAGATTCTAATTTCGAATGACAGTGACATTCCTGAGATTCAACGGATTGTGAGATGCCTAAACTACTTAGAGTTTCAGTGTTATAAACTCCACTTTGAGACAAACAGGAGCTTAATTGAGTACTCACTTCTTATTGGTATGCGAATCCCCACGCTTCGTACAACTGAACCAGTAAGTGCACTGGGTCATCCAAGTAATACCTGAGCGAGTTAAGGTCAATCCCACGAGGATTGTGGTCTGAAGCAAGCTATGGTTTTCTTGCAGGTCTTATTTAGATGGATAGAAGAATTGGTTTGATTGTTTGATAGAGTAAAAAGAATAAAGAAAAGGGCATAAAATACTTTATGAATTGGAATGTGAACAGTGATAAGAAATTGGTTAAGGTTTGGAGATGCTTTATTCTTCTGGAATAACTCTAGTCTTATTGTCTCCTTCAATTGTGAATGATTTCTTCAATGGCAGGCTGTATGTGATCAACGCCTTTCTTGAGAGGTCGTCAGTGCTCCTCCAGATCTGAACACCAGGGTTAGTGCGCATCCAGTCTGATTGAGGGTGAAGCTCCTGCAGTCCATTCTAATTAATGATCCTACTCAAAACACCACAAACAAGGTCGGATCTTCTAGATCAGAGAATGCTACGCCTTTGGATTCTAGCCTCTACCACAGAGACCTAATCTCCCCCTAAATTGGCTGAACTGGTGTCTCGAGAAGTCCCCAACGATGTTGTTGATTAGTCATCTAGGCGATGTGTAATCAAGCTGGCGGTTCATGCTTTCCAGTCACATATTCACACGAACCCAAGAAGACACGGATGGTTGTCAGGCACGCGGTCTTATTATGAAAAATAGAACTGATTGTCACGGATCATTCCATTCATCATGTTGAAGAACGAATATACATCTTAGAATTAAATCAAATACGGATTGAAGAGAAATAGTAATACTTTTATTAATATTCATAGAACTCAGCAGGGCTCCTCCCCTCAACCTAGGAGGTTTAGAAACTCATACTGATATGAAAACATAATGAGAAATGAAAATATGGCTTACCTCCCTCACTGAGACGTGTAAAAGTTCTTTAAATACTAAGCTAATGACTAATGATTACATAAGAAAGGGTAAAATAGTCTTTTAGTGCTAAAATCCACTTCTAGGGCCCACTTGGTGAGTGTTTGGTCTGATCTTTGATGAGATCCACGTGCTATGAGCCCTCCAGGGCGTTGAACGCTGGCTAGGGGGTCCTCTCTGGGCGTTTGGATGCCTGGTATGCTCTTTTTGGTGCTGGATGCCAGGAATGGCGCAAGAGGCTGGCGTTGGACGTTAGTTTTGGGCCTTCTAATCTGAAGCAAAGTATAAACTATTATACATTTCTGGAAAGCTCTGAAAGTCAGCTTTCTATATCCGTTTAAAACGTTCCATTTGGACTTCTGTAGCTCCAGAAAATCTCTTCCAAGTGCAAGGAGGTCAGATTTGGACAGCATCTGTAGTGCTTTCTCTGTCTCTGAATCAGACTTTTGCTAACTTTTGTTCCAGCTCCTCAATTTGAGCCAAAAAATATCTGAAATTGCACAAAAATACAAAAGCTCATAGTAGAATCCAAAAATGTTAATTTAACACTAAAACCTATAAAAACTTAATATAAATTAAACAAAACATGCTAAAACTATATGAAAATGATGCCAAAAAGCATATAAAATATCCGCTCATCACAACACTGAACTTAAACTGTTGCTTGTCCCCAAGCAACTAAAAACACAGTAGGGTAAAAAGAGGATTAAGATACAATAAATCTCAGAGTTTCTAATGAAGCCCAGTTTCGATTAGATGAGCGGGACTTAGTAGCTTTTTGCTTCTTAATAGTTTTGGCATCTCACTATCCATTAAAACTCAGAAATGTTGGTCTCTTTAGGAACTTAGAATCCAGATGATATTATTGACGCTCCTAATTCAGTTCTTTTTTATTCTTGAACACAACTTTTAGAGTCTTGGCCGTGACCCTAAGCACTTTGTTTTCCAGTATTACCACTGGATACATAAATGCCACAGACACTTTAACTGGGTGAACCCTTTCAGATTGTGATTCAGCTTTGCTAAAATCCCCAAATAGAGGTGTCCAGAGTTCTTAAGCACACTCTTTTTTGCTTTGGATTACGACCTCAACCGCTCAGTCTCAAGCTTTTTACTTGACACCTTCACGCCACAAGCACATGGTTAGGGACAGCTTGTTTGACCCGCTTAGGCCAGGATTTAATTCCTTTAGGCCCTCCTAACCACTGATGCTTAAAGCCTTGGTTCCTTTTACCCTTGCCTTTTGGTTTAAACTGTTACTGGCTTTTCGCTCTTGCATTTTGGTTTAAAGAGCTATTGGCTTTTTCTGCTTTTTATTTCTTCTTTTTTTTTCGCATGCATTATATTTTTTTCTTTTGCAACATGTTTTTTCTTTTTCTTTTTGCTGCTTTTTCTTGCTTCAAGAATCAATTTATTTAGATTTTTCAGATTACCAATAATACTTTTCCTTTTTCATCATTCTTTTAGGAGCCAACATTCTAAAATTCTTACTACAAATATGCACTGTTTATTCATACATTCAGAAAACAAAAGCAATACCACCACATCAAGATAATTGAACTATTTTTATTATAAACTTGAAATTCATGTATCTCTCAATTCTTTTCAATTAAAATTTTTCTTTTAAGCAAGGTGAGAGATATATGGAATATTTTACAACTTTAAGGCATAAATGCAAATGATCATGCAACAAAAATAAGAGAACAGACAATACAACATAACAGAAGACAGAAAAAATAACATGAAAAGGATATAAAGAGAACGAATCCACCTTTAATGGTAGCGGCTAGAACTCCTGCTTGAGTATCCAATGTGGTGCTTGATCTCTTCAGTGTCACTCCTTTGCCTTTGTTGTTCTTCCCTCATAGCCCTTTGATATTCTCTAATGGATCTTTGGTCTTCCCTTATTTCATTGAGGATGGTGGAATGCTCTTGATGCTCCACCCTTAATTACTCCATGTTAGTGCTTAGTTCTCCAAAAGAAGTATTCCATTGATTCCAATAGCTTTGAGGAGGAAAATACATCCCTTGAGGCATCTCAGGGATCTCATGCTGAGGTGGCTACACAAGCTCTTGTGCATGCTCTCTAGTTTGCTCCATCCTCTTCTTAGTGATGGGCTTGTCCTCTTCAATGAAGATATCTCCTTCTATGACAATTCCAGCTGAATTGCATAGATGACAAATGAGGTGTGGGAATGCCAACCTTACATTGGTGGAAGGCTTCTCAGCTATCTTGTACAATTCTTGAGGAATCACCTCATGTACTTCCACCTCACTTCCAATCATGATGCAATGGATCATGATGGCCCTTTCAATAGTCACTTCTGACCGGTTGCTAGTGGGGATGATGGAACGTTGAATGAATTCCAACCATCCTCTAGCTATGGGCATGAGGTCAAGCCTTCTTAGTTGAATAGGCTTGCCTTGGGAATCCCTTTTCCATTGTGCTCCTTCCACACAGATATCTGAGAGCACTTGATCTAGTCTCTGATCAAAGTTGACTCTTCTAATGTAAGGATGAGGATCTCCTTGCATCAAGGACAAGCTGAACGCCAACCTCGCACTTTTCGGGATGAAATCTAGGATTCTCCCTCAGACCATCGTGCTCCAATTCTTTGGATTTAGGTTCCCACTAGTGTCATGGTTTTTAGTAACCCATACATTAGCATAGAACTCTTGCACCATTAAAATCCCAACTTCTTAAATGAGATTGGTTAGTTCTTCCTAACCTCTTCTCCGGATTTCTCTTCGGATTTTCGGATACTCATTCTTCTTGAGCCTGAAAGGGACCTTAGGGAACACCTTCTTTTCAGCCACTACTTTATAGAAGTGGTCTTGGTGGGATTTGGTGATGAATCTCTCTATCTCCCAAGATTTAGAGGTGGCGGCTACTGTATTTTCTTTCCTCTTTCTAGAGGATTCTCCAACCTTGGGTTCTATAAGTGGTAATGGAAAGCAAAAAGCTAGGCTTTTCCAATACCAAACTTAAAAGTTTTCTTGTCCTCGAGCAAAAATAAAGAAAAAAGAAGAATGGAGTAGAAGAAGAAAATAGAAGGAGATAGAGGGAGAGAGAGGGCTCGGCCAAAGGGGCTTATGAGTGTTTGAGAGGTGTGTGTATGAAGGGTTATGAAGAGGGGTATTTATAGGAGGGGGTGGGATAGGGTTCGGCCATGGGTGGGGAATTGGGTGGGAAATTTGATTTTTGAATTGGGTGGGGTTGGTGGGAGTTATGATGGATTTGGGAAAGCGATATGGATGTGATTGGGCTAGGGTTTATAAGAAAGAGTGTATGGGGAAGTGTGAAAGTAAGAGGGAATAAGTGGGGTAGGTAAAGATGCTATAGGACCCATTGGTCTTAAGAGGATAGGGAATTCAGATTCTTTGCCTTCTGCACTAGCGTTTGAACGCCCAGGGTCTGCTCCCTGGCTGGCGTTCAACGCTAGTAACACTCCATCCAGAGTGTTCTGTTTTCACTGCTTTAACATTTCTGTCTCTATTCTAACTGCTTCACATGATCATAGACCTATAAAACTTAAAGAAAAAATAAAATGAAAGAAAGTAAAAGAAATTGAAATAATCAATTAAGGTTGGATTGCCTCCCAACAAGCGCTTTTTTAACGTCACAAGCTTGATGGTTAGCTCCTTACAGAGGTGAGTATGGGCTCAGAGTTTCGCCCCTTACAGTGAACTTTCTTCTTGTCTCCTCGTGAATGAGCTCCACATGCTCTAGAGACAAGATACGACTCACTGTATGTGGTATGACTGGTTTCTTAGTGAAGACAACTCTCATGCCAGTTGAGAGGCCTTTAGTTGGAACTTTCTTGTCCCTCCAGCCTTTAGGTACTTTCTTCCTGGTACCTTTGTGCTTAGAGCTTGCTGATGGCTGCTCAACACCAAACTTAGAATTGATGTTTGGGGGCTCTGTAAAGCTCTGTACAGAAAGAGAGGGTTGGAATACTAGGTGTTGCACCATTCTCTCTTTCTTATCAGAGGGAGAACTGGGATTGGACATCTTGAACAAGATGTAGTCCTCTCCTAGTTAGAAAACTATTTCTCCCTTTGCCACATTAATCATGGCTTTTGCAGTAGCTAGGAAAGGTCTTCCGAGGATGATAAAGTCATCCTCATCCTCTAACATGTCCAAGACTATGAAGTTTGCAGGGATGTAGTGGTCTTCAACCTTTACCAAGTCATCCTCTACTAAGCCATATGGCTTCTTCATTGACTTGTCTGCCATCTCTAGCGAGATATGTACAGCTTGTACCTCAAAGATACCCAACTACTCCATTACAGAGAGTGGCATAAGGTTTATACTTGACCCTAGGTCACACAGAGCCTTTTCAAAGGTCATGGTGCCTATGGTGCAAGGAATCAAGAAGCATCCAGGATCTGGAAGCTTCTAAGGTAGCTTCTGCTGAACCAAAGCATTGGGTTCTTTGGAAAGTAATGGAGGTTCTTCCTCCAAAGGCTTTGTACCAAATAGCTTGGCATTCAGCTTCATAAGAGCTCCTAGGTACCGAGCAACTTGCTCTTCCCTAGTGTTTTCATCCTCATCAGACGATGAATGGTCATCAGAACTCATGTATTGCAAAAGTGCATGCAAAGGAACCTCTATTGTCTCTATGTGAGCCTTGGCTTCCTTTAGTTCTTGGATAGGGGTTTCTTGAGTGAGTATTGAGCACTCAGAGGGTGTTCTTTTACTAGCGTTCAACACCAGCTCTGATAGCTCTTTGGGTATTGAACGCCCATGCTGTATACCTTTACTGGCGTTAAATGAAAGTTCCCCTACCATTTTGGGCGTTGAACGTGTAGCAAGGATGTCCTAGCTGGCGTTGAATGCCAGCTTCCCTGTCTAGTAGGGCATTGAACGCCCAGTGAGGGTTCCTCACTGGCATTCAACACCAGAGTTCCTGCTTGTTTGGACATTGAATGCCCAGCCAGGGTTCCCTACCTGGCGTTCAATGCCAGCTTTGCTGCCAGGATGGGCGTTGAACGCCAAAAAAGGACTTCCTCACTAGCGTTCAGTGCCAGGCTCTTAGGCATTTTGTACGTTGAATGCCCAGTGAGATTTTCCTCACTGGCATTCAATGCCTTTCCAGTCTCTCCAGATTTTGCCTCTGCCTCAGTCGTGATGGCCTTGCACTCTTGTCTTGGGTTTACTTCAATGTTACCAGAAAGAGTGTCAGGAAGGGTCTCAGGGATCCTCTTGCTCAGTTGACCAACCTGTACCTCTAAATTTCTGATGGAGGACCTTATTTCAATTATGAAACTATGAGTGGTCTTGGAGAGGCTGGAGACTAGAATACCGAAGTCCGAAAGACTCCGCTTAGGGGTCTCCATATTCCGTTAAGAAGATGGGAATGGTGGTCTATTGTTGAACCTATTCTGGTTCCTTCCACCTTGATTGTTATTGAAACCTTGCTGAGATTTCTGTTGATCCTTCCATGAAAGGTTATAATGATTCCTGCATGAAGGGTTGTAGGTGTTTCCATAGGGTTCTCCCATGTAATT
This sequence comes from Arachis ipaensis, assembly GCF_059453495.1. NCBI lineage: Eukaryota > Viridiplantae > Streptophyta > Magnoliopsida > Fabales > Fabaceae > Arachis > Arachis ipaensis. The sequence continues at coordinate 55,030,308 of NC_142439.1, read as the reverse complement.
CACCTCCTCCATGGTGGGTTGATCAAGATCATAAGCTTCTACTTCAGAAGATGCTTCCTGATTGCTGCCAGCTGCAGCTTGCATTCCAGTCAAATGCTGAGAGATCATATTAACCTGTTGGGTTAAGATCTTGTTATAAGCCAATATGGCATTCAGAGTATCAACTTCAATAACTCTTTTCTTCAGAGAGACCCCATTATTTACAGGGTTCCTCTCAGAGGTGTACATGAATTGGTTTTTTGCAACCATCTCAATGAGTTCTCTGGCTTCTGCAGGAATTTTTTTCAAGTGGAGTGATCCACTTACAGAGTTGTCCAATGATATTTTGGACATCTCAGACAAGCCATCATAGAAAATTCCTAGGATAGACCATTCTGAGAGCATGTCAGGAGGACACCTCCTGATCAGTTGCTTGTATCTTTCCCAAGCTTCATTGAGGGATTCACCTTCTCTTTGTCTGAAGGTTTAACCTTCCACTCTGATTTTACTCATCCTTTGAGGGGGAAAGAATTTAGCTAGAAAAGCATTAACTAGCTTTTCCCAAGAGTTGAGGCTCTCTCTAGGTTGAGAATCTAACCATATCTTAGCTCTGTCTCTTACAACAAAGGAAAAGAGAATAAGTTTATAGACCTCAGGATTTACTCCATTGGTCTTAATAGTATCACAGATTTCTAAGAATTAAGCTAAGAACTGATGTGAACCTTCCATTGGAAGTCCATGGAACTTGCAATTCTGTTGCAGAAGGGAGACTAACTGAGGCTTAAGCTCAAAGTTGTTAGCTCTAATGGCAGGTACAGAGATACTTTGGCCATAAAAGTCAGATAGGCATGGTGAAGTCACCAATAACCTTTCTTGCCTCTCCTTTAGGTTCGGCCATGTCTTCCTCTTCTTGTTCAAAGCTTTCTGAAAGGTTTCTTCTGGAGTGTTGTGCTTTAATTTGTTGTAAGCTCCTCCTTAAAGTCCTTTCAGGTTCAAGATCAAGATTAAAGAGATGTTCTTTATCCCTGTTCTTGGTCATAAATAAGAAAAAAAACCAAGAACAGAAGAGAATGGGAGCTCTATGTTCAAGAACAGAGGAATCCCTGTGAGATGTGAAGAAAGAAGAAGAAGATAGAAAAGTGAAGATGGAAGAGGAGATAGGAGAATAATTCGAATAAATAGAAGTAGAGAGGAGAAGAATTAGAAATAAAAGAGATAAATAAGAATTAAAATATTTTTGTTTTTATTTTATTTATTTATTAAATTAGAAAATTAAGATTAATTAATTAAAAGGAATTGAAACTTAGTTAATGAATTTCTAAAATAGAAGAGAGAGAAGAAGAAAAGATTTTTCAAAAATTATGAGAGAGAAGAATTAGTTAGAAAGTTTTGAAAAAGAAGTGAGAGAAGATGAGTAATTAATTAAGAAAGATTTGAAAATAAGATAAGATAAAAGGTTAGAAAAGATTTAAATTTAAAAATTTTAAATTAGAAAAGATAAGATAAGAAACTGAAAAGATTTCAATAAGAGATTTTAAAAATATTTGAATTTTGAAATTTAAAACTAAGACAAGAACAAATGTAACAAGAACGAATAAATCGAAAAATGTAACAAGAACGAAAACAAAAGACTCAAACCAAGAACAAAGATTAAACAAAGAAAAGAAAAATATTTTCGAACAAGTTTTTGATTTTTTTCGAAAAAACAAGAAAAATAAAATAAAATAAAAGACTAACAAAATATAAGATAATACCTAATCTAGGGAACAAGATAATTCGTTAGTTGTCCAAACTCGAATATTTCCCGGTAACGGTGCCAAAAACTTGGTGTGCGAATCCCCACGCTTTCGTACAACTGAACCAGTAAGTGCACTGGGTCGTTGAAGTAATACTTGAGCGAGTCAGGATCGATACAACGAGGATTGTGGTTTTAAGTAAGCTATGGTTATCTTGCAGGTCTTAGTCAGGCGGATAGATGAATTAGTTTGATTGTTTGATAGAGTAGAACGAATAAAGAAAAGGGTATAAAATAATTTGTGAATTGGAATGTGAAAAGTGATAAGAAATTGGTTAAGGTTTGGAGATGCTTTATCCTTCTGGATTAACTCTGGTCTTACTGTCTCCTTCAATTGTGAATGATTTCTTCAATAGCAGGCTGTATGTGATTAACACCTTTCCTGAGAGGTCATCAATGCTCCTCCAGATCTAAACACTAGGGTTAGTGTGCATCCAATCTGATTGAGGGTGAAGCTCCTGCAGTTCATTCTCCTAAATGATCCAACTCGAAACGCCACAGACAAGGTCGGATCTTTCGGTTCAGAAAATGCTGCGCCTTTGGATTCTAACCTCTACCACAGAGACCCTAATCTCTCCGTAAATTGGCTGAACTGGTGTCTCGAGAAGTCCCCAACGAAGTCATGGATTAGACTTCTAAGAGATGTATAACAAGCTGGTGGTTCATGCTTTCCAGTCACATATTCACACGAACCCAAGAAGATACGGGTGGTAGTTAGGCACGCAGTCTTAGTATGAAAAATGTAGATGATTGTCACGGATCATTCCAGTCATCATGTTGAAAAATGAATATACATCTTAGAATTAAATCAAACACGGATTGAAGATAAATAGTAATACTTTTATTAATTCATAGAACTCAGCAGGGCTCCTCCCCTCAACTTAGGAGGTTTAGAAACTCATATTGATTGGAAAACATAATGAGAAACAAAAATATGGCAGACCTCCCTCAATGACGGGTGTAAAATTTCTTTAAATATTAAGCTAATGACTAAGGATTACATAAGAAAGGGTAAAACAGTCTTTTAGTGCTAAAATCCAGTTTTGGGGCCTACTTGGTGAGTGTTTGAGCTGAGCTTTGATGAGATCGACGTGCTATGAGGCCTCTATGGCATTGAATCCTGGCTAGGGGGTCCTCTTTGGGCATTTGGACGCCTGGTATCCTTCTTTGGGCGCTGGACGCCTGGAACGGGGCAGGAGGCTGGCGTTGAGTGCCAGTTTTGGACCTTGTAATCTAAAATAAAGTATGGTGTATTAAACATTGATGGAAAGCTCTAGAAGTCAACTTTCCATATCTGTTAAGAACGCTCCATTTGGATTTCTATAGCTCCAGAAAAGCTCTTCCGAGTGCAAGGAGGTCATATCCGGACAGCATTTGCAGTGCTTTCTCTGTCTTTGAATCAGACTTTTGCTAACTTTTGCTCCATCTCCTCAATTTTTTCCAGAAAATACCTAAAATTATACAATAACACAAAAACTTATAGTAGAATCCAAAAATGTGAATTTAACACTACAACCTATAAAAACTTAATAGAAATTAAACAAAACATGCTAAAAACTATATGAAAATAATGCCAAAAAATGTATAAAATATCCGCTCATCACTCATGCAAATTCACATCCTAAGTTTGTATTAGTTTTGGTTGCTTGAGGAAAAGCAACAATTCAAGTTTGGTGTTATGATGCGTGAGCATCTTTCCTATCTTTTCCTAGTGAATTTGCATTCAAATGTGTTAAGTTTAATCAAGATTTAAGTAATTTTGAGCCACTATAAATGCTACTTTAAGTGTTGTGTAATTCGATTTATTTCGGGTAGTATTTGGATGGATTTACAGGGTTTTTGTAAAAGAAAAGGAAGAAAGTGGATGATACTGTCAACCCTGAGCTCCTTTTACTCCAACGAAAATAACTTGAGCTACAGAGGTCTAATTGACACGATCTTAGTGGCATTGGAAAGCTAACTTTAAGAGCTTTCCAACGATATATAATAGTATATATTTTTCTCCTGGAAGCACGGCCTTAGTGGCACCTAACTTGGGATTCTCTAAATTAGGCGCCAGATGAAGAATGCTCCCAAATCCATACGTCTTGAATCCCAAGTTAGGTGCCAGATGAATCACAAACACACCAAATCATACTGGCATAGTGGCACCTAACATGGCTCAGCCTAAGTTAGGTGCCAATCCTAAAGAACGCAATGGTCCCCATGCCCCCGATGCACTTGCCAGTTCAGTTGTGGATATTCTCAAATTCCGCACCAATTTGCAGTCGTGTTACCATCAAACTTTCTAGGTACGGTCATTATGAGTATATAGTTATATCCTTCGGACTAACTAATGCTCCTGCTGTATTCATGGATTATGTGAATCGCATTTTTCGTCCGTATCTAGATTAGTTTGTTTTAGTCTTCATAGATGATATCCTCTTTGATAAACCCTATTTTTAGGGTTTATCTTGTGTTGAATTTAGAGGGTTTTTATCAACTTTTCTCACATTTATTAAATGAAATAGCATGGTTTTGTGATTCTCTCTTAATTTGTTCTTGAGTGTGAAAATATGCTTTTAGGATTTTAATTTGTTAGTTTTAAATTCCCTTTGATTCCACTAGATGCCTTGATGTGTTTGTTAGTTAATTCATGTTGAAAAGGCAAGGAATGGATCAAAGGATTGAAGAGAAAAGCATGCAAAATAGAGAACACATGGAAAACCAAGAATTTGGGGTGCACACATCGACGCACACGCGTGACATACGCGCACGCGTAGGAGATGAAGTCGCATGGCGATGCATACGTGTGACATGACGCGTACGCGTCGAAAGCAAAATGCCAAGCGATGTGTAAGCATCGTTTCTCGCACGTGACTTCATTAAAGTGAAAATGTTAGGGGCGATTTCTGAGCTTCCCAGGCCCAATCCAACTCATTTCTGATGCTATTGAACCCAAGAATTGAAGGGAGATGTACCAAGTAGTCATAGTGTAGAGTTTTCATCATGCTTTAGATAGTTTCTAGAGAGAGAAGCTTTCTCTTCTCTCTAGAATTAGGTTAGGATTAGGTTAATCTCTCTTAGATCTAGGTTTAATTCCATGTTTTCATCTTGTTTTCTTTACAATTACTTGTTGTAGTGTTTTGATTTTCCTTTCTTCCCTTGTTAATTTCTCATTTGGGTTATGTTTATGTCATGAATACTCTAGATTTCTTTGAATGCAATTTGAGGTATTTCAGGTTAATCTAGCTTTTTTGAGTTCTTATTTTTGATTATTTTTAGTGGGTAGTAATAGATTTTATTAATTCTTGCAATTTACTATGCTTTCTTTTTATGCCTTCCAAGTGTTTGACAAAATACTTGGAAGGATGTTAGAGTAGATCTTTCTCCTCTTGGCCTATGTTGAGTAATTGGAGACACTTGAGTTATCAAACTCTTTTGTTGATTAACAATTGAAAGTTGCTAGTTGACTTGAATGCCACTAAAGCTAGTCTTTCATTATGATTTGACTAAGACTTGTGGTCTCAAGTTGATATCCACTTGACTTTTCTTCATAGTTAGAGGTTAACTAAGTGGAGCAATGGACAATTCTTGTCACAATTGATGATGATAACAAGGATAGGACTTCTAGTTCTCATCCCTTGCCAAAAGCTTTCTTAGTTGTTAGTTTATTTCTTTTGCCATTTATTTTTCATGTCCCTTATTCAAAACCCCAAAATATACAACCCATAACCAATAACAAGAACACTTCCCTGCAATTCCTTGAGAGACAACCCGAGGTTTAAATACTTCGGTTTATTTTTATTACGGTTTGTTCTTGTGACAACCAAATTTTTTATTGAAGGAATTGTTTGTTGGTGTAGAACTATACTTGCAACGAAATTTCATTTGTAAAATTCTAGACCACACATACAATTTCCGTTCATCAAAATGGCGCCGTTGCCGGGGAGTTGCAATTGTGTGCCTTGTTATTGGTTATTGTACATATGTTGATATTATATATATCTTGATTTTTGGTTGTTTTGCTAGTTTAGGATTTGGTTTTCCTTGTTTCTTATTAGTTTTTGTTTTCCTTTTATCTTTTCACTATGAATTCTCACCCCTTTGGCTATAAGTTTTGCTCAAATTATGTTGTAGGAAATGTGAATTTCAATAACAACATGCATCAAGGATGAAACAATCAAAGATGGGAGGAGCCTCAAGGAATTCATCACTCCTCTTGGCAACAACCTCCAGGTACTTATAGGTATAATCCTCATCCTAATGCATATCAATTCAATGGCTATGATGAATTTCCTTGTGACAATCAACAACCACCATCATATGCCTATGAACCTCATCCTCAACATGATCCTCAACTATACTCACAAGCCCCTTTTTCCCAAACATCTTCCTATGGTCCATATTCATCATATAACCAATCACCCCTACCCATCCTTGTGACCATTATGAGCGAAAACCTTTAGAACCACCAAAATCCCATCATGATTACTACCAAGAACCACCTCAATACACACAATCTCCATACCCTTACCAAGAAGAACCACCTTCCTATTATGGACCATTTCTCCAAAATGATAAACCCTCCTATCCACCCCAAGCCCCAATAGAAGATTCTCTCACCTTGCTACTTCAAGGGCAAGAGGATATGCAAAGGAATGCACTAGAATATGTGACTATCTTGACCAAGGTAGTGCACGCTTTGACCTCCTAATACTCATGCACTCAAAGTACTTCCATGGCCACATGTGAAGGATCAAAAGAAGAGCATAGCATGAAGGAAAGATTAGAAAATCCGGTGGAGAAGGAGTTGGATTTTGTATTAGAGCAGTTGGAGGAAGCCATAATTGTTGAAGAAGAAGAAGAAGAGGTTGAAGATTTAGGAGATGCGGAACCACCATGAGAGTCTCAACAACCTCCAAGGTATATCAAGGTTGAAGACTTTGGAGAGGTTGATCAAGAGATGGATTCAATCATCAATAACTTCTTATCTAAAATTGAATCCCCTCCCATTGGACATGAAATTGAAGTTATTGAAGACAACTCCACACTAAGTGACATTGGTGACCTTGTTGAAGACTCTTCCATTGGATGTGAAGTTTATATTGAAGTGGACTTCACACAACCTCCAAGGTTTGACTTGATTGATGATGAGGAGGAATTGGAAGAAGTTGACGAGCAAGGAGAAGTTGAAAGAAGTTGTCAAGAGGTGGAAATAACCAAGGAAGAGCATAAAGGAATAATGCTTGCAAAACCATTGGAGATATCCCTTCCTAAGTCACCATCTAACACAACATTCAAGTGGGTAAAATTCTTACCCTTAAGCTTCACCTTCTCACTTGAATATAGTTTGATTGAAACGGATGGGCAACTTAGAGCTCTTTGTGGATTTAAGAGTAAGAGGGAGTTATGTAGTGGTTGGAAGTTTGATGTTAGGCTCATTAAGGTCAAACCCTCGAAGCGTAGGCACCATGGTTGGATGAATGTTAATTTGTGTGGGTCTAGGAGGAGAATTTGGCACTCTAAGGAGAATTCTAGGTACAAACCACCCAGATGGAAGAATGATGATCAACTTGACGACGGGTGTGAAAATAAGATATGGGATCCCGGATCACAACATGAAGATCAACTTTGGGAGCTCATATCTTGGGTATAACTTCACCCAAGCTTGGTGAAGACGATTGGAATTTCTAGCAACCATTTGAGGAGCAAGCATCCTTGGAGGTTCAAAGATGAATACAAGCATAAGCCACCATGATGAGAAGTCTCCCAAATATCCAACTTAAGGACTTAAACTAAAAGTGCTAGGTAGGAGACAACCCACCATGGTAAACTCTTTCCATTCTCTTGTAGATTTGATTAATAAGTGATTTGAGTTGCCATTGTAAGTAGTTTTCTTCTTCATATATTCTTGTTTTAGTGCTTTGGTTGTTAGTTGGTTTAGATTGCACCTTTGTCTTGAGTTGCATTTTACTTAAGGTGCAAGTTTTGCTTATTTTGCATTTGAAAAATTCTTCAAAAACCAAAAAGATTTTTGTTAATCTTTCATTTTGGTTGGTTTTGAGTTGTAGATAGTGTTAGGAGGATTTTAAGCTCTGTTTTTATGTTTCTAAAAGGGAAAAAAATAGTATGGGCAGGCACGCGTACGCGTCCCTTACACGTACACGTCGATGCATCAACGGAGATCCGATACATTCTTCCCGAGAGTTGTGCGAACTTAGCACAAGAATTGTGCTTTTAGCACAAGTTTCATTCCACGCGTACGCGTACCCTACGCATACGCGTCGCTGCGCACTTTCCCCTTCCACGCCTAAGCGTATATGACGCTTACGCGTCAATTTCGTTTCTGTCCTCCTACACGTACGCGTAACCCAATTGACGCGTGAAACCCTAGCCATACGCGTCGTTTCTTTCTCCTTCAAGTAGAATTGGAATTGAGAGTTGAAAAAGCAAAAACCTAGAGAGAAGTGAGACCTTCTCTCTCTAGAATGTAACTTCCAAAAACTAACTAAAAATATCTAAATGTGTCAAATGTGTGAATGAATGTGGATCCCTTCAATCCTTGGTCTTTTTATGCCTTTTCTCGCCAGAATTCTACTCCAAACTGGGTTTGTAACTCCTCTGAAATTTTCAGTCATGTTTTCTCTTTAAAAGTCATGTGCTGGCATCGACGCATACGCGCACAGTACACGTACGCGTCCCTGGAGCTTTACTATCCACGTGCATGCGTAAAGCACGCGTGCATGACCATGAGGTTCTGGCTTAGCCATGCAAATGCCCTGGCTTCTGGCTTTGGCTTTTTCGTGCTGATCTTAGTAGCATGCATCCACGCGTACGCACAAGGCACGCATACGCGTCACTGCTCAAAACTCCAAAGCTCCATTTTTCCATGCTCCTTTCCTTTATACATGCTTTCTTCCTCTCTTCTGGGCCATTTTGCCCTATAAACTCTGAAATCACTTAACAAACGGATCACGGCAACGAATGGTAATAGAAGAGGATTAAAATATATCAAATTTGATGAGCGAATAATTTATACCCTTGTTGGCATTGTTTTTACATAGTTTTTAGTATGTTTTAATTACTTTTTATTATATTCTTCTTAGTTTTTATTCAAAAATCATATTTCTAGACTTTACTATGAGTTTTTGTGTTTTTCTATGATTTCGAATATTTTCTTGCTGAAATTGAGGGACCTGAGCAAAAATCTGGTTCAGAGGCTGAAAAAGGACTACAGATGCTGTTGGATTCTGATCCTCCTGCACTCGAAATGGATTTTCTGGGGCTATAGAAGCTCAAATGGCGCTCTCTTAATTTCATTAGAAAGTAGACATCTTGGGCTTTCCAGCAATATATAATAGTCAATACTTTGCCCGAGATATGATGGCCTAAACTAGCGCTCAAAGCTAGCCTAAAACTTCCTGGCGTAAAACGCCCAAACTGGCACCAGAATTGGAGTTGAATGCCTAAACTGGCACCCAAGCTGGCGTTTAACTCCAAGAACAGCCTTTGGACGAAAAAGCTTCAATTCTCAGCCCAAGCACACAGCAAGTGGGCCCCGAAAGTGGATTTCTGCACTATCTGCACTTAGTTACACATTTTCTGTAACCCTAGGTTACTAGTCTAGTATAAAAACTACTTTTAGAGATTTATTTTATATCTTTTGATCACTTTTGATCTTTTGATCATCATATGTAACTTTTATCATCTTTTCACGTTTGGAGGCTGGCCTCACGGCCATGCCTAGACCTCTTTTCACTTATGTATTTTCTACGGTGGAGTTTCTACACCCCCATAGATTAAGGTGTGGAGCTCTGCTGTTCTTCATGAATTAATGCAATTACTACTGTTTTTCTCTCAATTCACGACTACTTCTTCTCTAAGATACTCACTTGTACTTCAATATGGATAATGATATGATCCGTGACACTCATCATTATTCTCAATTCTATGAACGCGTGCCTGACAACCACTTCCATTCTATCTAAGCTCCACGTAGTCATTGGGCGACAGCTTGAGTGCGTATCTCTTGGATATCTAATACACAGACCGAGTCCGTGAGATTAGTATCTTTGTGGTATAGGCTAGAACCAATTGGCAGCATTCCTGGGATACGGAAATTCTAAACCTTGTTTGTGGTATTCCGAGTAGGATCTGGGAAGGGATGATTGTGACGAGCTTCAAACCTGCAAATGTTGGGCATAGTGACAGTGTGCAAAAGGATCAATAGATCCTATTCCGATGGTAACAAAACCGACAGATGATTAGCCATGCGGTAGCTATGCCTGGTATTTTTCATCCAAGACGAGAAATCCGATAGTTGATTAGCCGTGCAGAAACCGTAGAGGACCATTTTCACTGAGAGGATCCTACAGCTTGCCATGGAAGGGAGCACACATGGTCGGAAGGTGGCAATAGGAAAGCAGAGGTTCAAAAGCAATAAAGCATCTCTAGACGCTTATCTGAAATTCCCACCAATGAATTACAAAAGTAACTTTATCTTATTTTATGTTTTATTTATCTTTTAATTATCAAAACATCATAACCATTTGAATCTGCCTGACTGAGATTTACAAGGATAACTGACGTTGGGATTTTTGCCAGTAAAGAATGTCATAAAAACAGTCGCGTTGTAGATATAGTCTCTAAACCGACAAAATTCCCTTCGTACAAATGTTTTGGTTGTCACAAGTAACAAACCCCTTTGAAATTGATAACCGAGTATTCAAACCTCGGGTCGTCTTCTCAAGGAATTGCAGGGAGGTATGTTCTTATTATTGGTTATGGAAAAAAAAGTATGTTTTGGGGTTTTATTAATGTATAAGATAAGAAGCAACAATAGTAAATGGCAGAGGAAATAAAATAATAACAATAAAAATAAACTCTTGGCAAGGTATTAGAAATTGGAAGTCCGGACTTAGTTATCCTGAGTTACTAATTTCTTAACCAAAGCTAAGAATGTAGAAAACTAAATTAAAATCACAAATATCTGGAATACCTCAGATAAAATACATTCAAAGTAGTAAAATCTAACATGAAAAAGTTCATAAGCCAATTGGGCAACACAAGTCAAATACAAATAAAAGCATTAGAGTATCTGAAAGTAAAAGAGAAATATGAAGAAAAGGAATATTAAACCTAGGATTGAGAGTCACTCCTAAAACTAAGAGAAATCCTAAATCCTAATCCTAAGAGAGAGGAGAGAACCTCTCTCTCTAAAAACTACATCTACTCCTAAAATTATGAATTATGAGAGTCTCCTCATGAATGGATGTATTCTCCCACTTTATAGCCTCTAATCTGTGTTTTCTGGGCCGCAAAATGGGTCAAAAATAGTCCAGAATTCGCTGGTTTCGAATTTTGCCACGCTGGATTTTCGTCACTGCGACGCAACCGCATGGATCACGTGGTCGCATCACCTAGCGTCAGGGAAACTATATCATATTATATATCAAATCGAAGCCCCGGACGTTAGCTTTCCAATACAACTGGAACCGCGTCATTTGGACCTCTGTAGCAAAAGTTATAGCCGTTTGAGTGCATAGAGGTCAGGTTGGACAGCTTAGCAATTTCTCCAACTTATTGTATTCCTTCCACTTTTGCATGCTTCCTTTCCATCCTCTAAGCCATTCCTACCTTATAATATCTGAAAACACTTAACACACATATCAAGGCATCTAATGGTAATAAGAGAGGATTAATAATAAGCAAATATAAGATCAAAGAAGCATGTTTTCAATCAAAGCACATAATTAGGAAGGCAAATGTAAAACCATGCAAATAGTATGAATAAGTGGGTAAAGAGTTGATAAAAACCACTCAATTGAGCACAAGATAAACCATAAAATAGTGGTTTATCAACCTCCCCACACTTAAACATTAGCATGTCCTCATGCTAAGCTCAAGAGAAGCTATAAAGATGAAGAGGAATGATAGAGTATGAAATGCAACCTATCTATATGAATGCAACTAAATGTGAAATGATTCTACCTACTTGGTTAAAAAGTAAATAAGCTCTTCAAGACAAACATAAATCAGATTTCACTAATTCAAATTATACAGTAAAAGACAAGTAAACTTGTAAGAAGATAGCTTATGAAAGCAGGGAACATAGAATTAAGCACTGAACCCTCACTGGTAGTGTATATCACTCTAATCTCTCAAGTGTATAGGGTTATTCACTCTACTCTTCTCTGGTCATGCTTTCTAAACATTGTTCTTCATCTAACCAATCAACAAATATTTAATGTACTAATGCAAACATCATGAGGTCTTTTCAAGGTTGTAATGGGGCTGAGGTAAAGGTAAGGATATATGTATGGCCAAGTGAGCTATAATATGAATCTTCAATTAACCTAAGCTCTCACATAATATACATATACTCTATATACTTTTAAATTCATGCCTAGCTACCCATAATTCTCACTTTTGTATAATTTCCATACTCATGTACCAAATTTTTCTTTAATTTTTATCACATGTGCATTGCTCTTTTATTAAACTTAATATTAGGGTAATTTTGTCCCCTTATTTACTTATTTATTGAGTATTTTTGGATTTTTCTCTTTTTTCTCTTTTTTTTTCTTTCTTCTTTCTTTTTTTTTTATTTTTTTTTATTTAGAGAAACAAACATAACTTATCAATGCACATGGATTTTCTATTATTTTTCTATTTTGGTTTTTCATGAGTAGGTTTCCAAATTCCTGATATTCAAATAAATTAGAAACATTATACTTTTCCTTTATTAACCCATGTTCCCACAGTTTTCCCACACTTAATTAACACACTATCTTAAGCTAACCAAAGATTCAATTGGGATATTTAATTGTTTTTCTGCTTTAAGGCTAGTGATGTGGTAAAATACAGAACCAGAGGGGATTAAAAGGCTCAAAGTGGCTGACAAGGGTGATTTAAAGGATAGGCTTATTTGGGATAAGTGAGCTAAAATCAAATAATGGCCTCAATCATATGCAAACGTGTAAATACACTAAATAATAGACATATAGGTTGGAACAAAATATAGATTACAATCATAGAGAAGGGAACACACAGGAATAAAATATTTATGGTTAAATAATGTAACCATGTAAATAAGCTCAAAGTCTCACATGTTGTGTGTTTTTTGACTCAAAAACCATGTTCTAAATACAACTTCAAACAAATTTAACACATAAAAATCTTTAAAAATTTTTATTTAAATTAGTGAAAAAAATTTTTTTTTTCAAAAATAGGATCTTAAAAAGAGATTTATTATTTTAACCAAGTAGTAACTAAATGCACAAAATCAAATAAATATGCAATCAAATATGCAGATGCAACAATGAACAAATAAAGAAAATAAGATTATTGGTGTTGAAAAGAAAGTACTAACCCACGGAGATCGGTATCGACCTCCCCACACTTAAAGATTGCACAGTCCTCGGTGCATGCTGAGATTTGCAGGTGGATGGGTTGTTTCAACTGTTGCTTTTCTCTAAGGATTGTGCAGATGGACTTGTCTGTCTCCCCATGTAAAATGTCTTCCGCTTCCCTTCCGGGTGGCCATCCTGAAAGAAAAAGGGAAGAAGAGTAACCCAGAAATAGAGATAAGAAAATAAAAGAAGTATGGGTTAATGCCAAATGATAAGGGTCTCATTTACATGAAAGCTTCAACATGTAAGGGAGAAAACAATAGAAGCCATGGCATACCAGTGGTGCAAAATTTGCAACCATGGGAAAAAAGGTGGGTAATGAAAGACAATGTAAATTCATGTCAATGCAAAAGAAATATCAATAATATAAAAATTAGCATTGATTTAAATAATATTACCCAATCAGAATAAAACAAGTCATAAAGCACCAAGAAAATACCAGAAAAGATGTAACAGTTGAATAAGAATATTTGAACACCAATAATAAATTTAGAAAAAATAAAAATATGCAATGAATGAGAGTATACAATTAAATAAAATAAAATGAAAGTGAAAAAGAATGAGAAGTAGAAAAAGAAAGTGAGAAAGGAGAGAGAAGGGAGAATTTAGGATTAGAAAAGAAAAGATAAGAAAATTGGCACTAATCTGGATAGGTTGTGCGATGCTGGCGACGCGATCGCATAGGTGATGCGGTCGCGTGGTGCGCGATATGGTTGGGTGATGCGGACGCGTGGGACACATGATCGCGTGACTCGATTTGTGCTAGTGGCGCGAGTACAGCCTCGCGGTCGCACAACTCTCTGTTCAAAATTCAGTATTGCCAAAATCCTGGGTGACGCGATCGCGTGGTCGACGCGATCACGCGGGTGGCCTTATTTCCAATATGATGCGGACGCGTGGGTGACGCGTTCGCGTGGCAGGGCTTGTGCTACTAGCACGGGTCCAGCCCAACTCCAGCTCAACTTTCGGCCATGCACCTAGTTGACGTCGATTTTCAGGTCACGCGGCCGCGTGGGGCACGCGGTCGCGTAGGAGGCCATTATTCCCATATGACGCGGTCGCGTGGGGTGATTTGTGCCATTGGCACGCCTCCAGCGCTGCTCCTGCAAAACTCTTTGTTCATATTAATATTGTCTCCCATCTCCTTGCGACGCGGACGCGTCACTGATGCGGTCGTGTGGTCACTTTTTTTTTTTGTAATCTGAAAAATGCAGAATGCAGTGTTAATATGAATGTGATGCAAAACTCCAGGTTCAATATAACAAAATAAAATAAAATTCAAAAACAAATAAAACTAAATGAAAAAGGACGATCATGGGTTGTCTCCCACCTAGCACTTTTAGTTAAAGTCCTTAAGTTGGACATTTGATGAGCTTCCTGTTATGGTGGCTTATGCTTGAACTCATCCAGGAATCTCCACTAGTGTTTGTGATTCCAGTAACCTCTGGGGTCCCAAACTAGGCGTAGAAAGCCTTTAAGTAACTTAAAGCAAGTGACAAGGCCCCAAGAGTGTTGATTGCCGGGATGAATTCCGGGGTCCCAGACCTTGCCTTTGCACCCGTCTTTTGGTTGAGCAATATTGTTCCCTCTGGGTGGCAAGCAGTCTGAATTCTCACGTAAGCGGCCAAACAACTTCCTAGACCTATTCAGTTGAGCTTTATACCAACCCTTGCGTTTGAACTTAAAGCTTCCAACCATGATGAACCTTGCAGGACAATTCTTACCACTGGCCATCTTCCTCTTACTCTTAATATCACAAAGAGCTCTAAGTTGACCATCCGTCTCCAGTAGCCCATATTCAAGTGGGATTAGAAAGCTATGGGATATGAATTTTACCCACTTGAATGTTGTGAAGGATGATGGCAACTTAGGGGGAGGTATTTTTAATGAAATTGCAAGTTCCACTCCCTTGTGCTCTTCTCTGATAATTACCACCTCTTTGCAAGCTTCTTCAATTTCAACCTCTTCCTCTTGGTAGCTTTCTTTCAATTCAATCTCCTCTTCATTGCTTTCTAAGGGCATGGGAGGTTGTGCTTCTTCTTCTTGAATCTCCATCTCTTGATCAACCTCTTCCAAGTCTTCAACTATGATATGCTTTGGAGGTTGTACACCCTCCTCAGCATCAATTACAACTGTCTTGGAAGGAGGCTCTATGTCTTGACTTTCCCATGGAGGTTCTGCATCTCCTAAGTCTTCAACCACTTCTTCTTCTTCTTGAACAATGACAGCTTCTTCTACTTGTTCTAGTACGAATTCATTCTCTGTCTTGTCCACTGGGGTTTCTGGTATCTCCTTCATGCTACGCCCTTCATGAAATTGTCCACATGGGGCTGTGGTTGACCCTTGTATATTTGAGCGTCTAGAAGCCCATTGAATTAATGCTTGCTCCAGTTGTTGAACGGTTGCCTGAAATTTAATTACTGTTTCCCTTAGGCGAACCTCTGCTTCTCGGGTTGCCGGACTTGGACATGATACAAAAGAAAGTGGTGGTGGTTGGGAGTGATTGGATTGGAATTGGGGTGGTTCTATATATGGTTCATATGGCTCGTAAGGTGGTTGGTATGGTGGTTGAGGGTTAGGGTCATATGGAGGTGAATGGTGGTAGTTGGCTTGTGAGTGTGGTAGTTCAAAGTTGTGTTGAGGAAAGGGTTCATAGGCATATGGTGGTGGTTGTTGATAGTCCAATTGGAGGTGGTTGTTGCCTTGAGGGTTGATCAAATCCTTGTGGCTCCTCCCATCTTTGATTGTTCCAACCTTGATGCCTGTTCTCATTGTAATTTCTTCTTCCTGCAACATAATTGTAACCAGACTCATAGCCAAAGGGGTGAGAGTTCATAATAGCAAATAAAAATAAAAAATGAAAATAAAAACAAATTTAAATTAAAAGGTTATTTAAATTTTGAATTTGAAAATTAAATTTTGAAATTTGAAATTTTAAAATTTTAATTTTAATTTTTTGAAATTTGAATTTTTGAAATTTGAAAATTTTTAAATTTAAATTTTGAAAATTTTTAAATTTGAATTTTGAAATTTGATTTTTGAAATAAGATAAGATAAGATAAAAATTTTAAAAATAAAAATCTGAAAATTTTTTTTTTCGAAAAAATTAATTAAAAATATTTTTTAATTTAATGAGGAAAGAGAAAAATAATAAAATGACACCAAATTTCAAATTTTTAGATCAAAACGAAGAAAACAACTAAGAACAGCTTGAAGGTCAAGATGAACGTGAAGAACAACTTGAAGATCAAGATGAACACTAAGAACAAATTTTTGAAAAAAAAAATTTTTTTAATAACTAAATAAAAACAAATAACCTCTTAATTTATGGAAAAGCAAAAATAAAAACAAAAATAAAAACAAATAAACAAGCAAAAATCAAAAAAAATATTTACAATAACCAATAATAAGGCACACATTTGTAATTCCCCGGCAACGGCGCCATTTTGACGTTGGAATTTTTGCTAGTAAAGAATGTCATAAAAACAGTCGCGTTGTAGATACTAGCGGCTCAACAGGCACTAACGTGCCTGTTCAGCCGCTTTTCTATTGTTTTTAAGAAATTAATTTTATTTTTCTGTTAATATATTATTTACTTCTCAAATTTATTAGATAAATATTTTTTTATTTTAATATTGACGTGATCTTATTTATATCATATTTTGTTGAAATTATAATTACTATAAAACACTTTAAAATGTTAAATTATAAAACCACACAATAAAGAGGTAATATAAAATCGTCATAGTTTAAAGTTTTAGGTAATATATGAGGTGAAATATTCGATAGAGTAAATTTTTACCTATTGACTTATAATATTTAATATAGTATTTTGATATTTTTTAAAAAATTAGAACACATTTTGCCATGACCAAATTTTACTATCTATTAAATTTTTAATTGGGTAAAGATTCTATAATAAAAAGGATCCATATAATTTATACAATACATTAATAAATACATGAGATAAAATAAGACATATTTTTGTACTATTTTATAATAGTTGTTATTTTGTGTTTAAGGTAGATCTTTTCTAATTTTACTATTTAATTTTAAAAGATATATGTTGTTACCAAAATTTTATTACAAAGTTATTGTTATTATTAGTCTTATGAATGTATTGCCTATTTAAAATTTATAGTATTTGTTAATTATTTGTTTTATTTTTTTTATTATAGAATTCATAATTTTGTTTAACATTAGGCATTTTATATAGTAGTGCACAATATCAAACCTCTTAATTTATTCAATACAAAAAATATTTTAAATGAATATTATGCGATGAAGATAAAATATTAAAAATATAAGTAGAGTAAGTGAGTACTAACTTCATATTTGCATGGCTTTTAGTATTGTTTGTAACTGGTTCATTATAAGAGATTGATTGAGGCATTGAATTAGTAGCAGTGGTGTATGTCTCGACCTACACTAATACAAAAAAAAAAATACAAACTTAATATGTTTTAGATTATCTTAAAAGAATTAAAAATTAGTTCTCAGAAACCAAATCAAATCGCGTAAATTAAGTTAATTAATTTTGTTAATCTTCTATATTAACATTTAATGTATAGGCAAAATGACTTAAAACGACGTTATTACATGTTTTGAATATATAGGGTACTAACCAGTTAGGACATCACCACATCTTTTACTTGAACAACTTCATTATAATGTGATTCCAGACCTATATTTTTAAAGAGTAATACATATAATAAGCATAATTTGAATTCATAAGATTAAAATTAGTTATCATGATTAAAGTTAACTTTTATGTCGCGTATAAAGGTGATTTTAATTATTTTAAATTTGTTTAATTTTATTCTGAAACAGAGAATATTTTAAAAATAATATTCTTCTATTATATTTTTTTCATTGATTTTTTTCAAAGTTTGAATATCGTCCATTAATTTGTGACATTTTTAAATTTATTTTTTAATTTATTATGATAAATTAACAATATGATGAGTATTTTGTCCGTTAAGATTGCAGAAATATTTTTTAAAAAATAGTTTATTTGTTATACTCTAATTTATCTTTATTTTTTGTGTTTATATTTTAACATTTCACATTAGAAATTTATTACATATTTAATATTATTAAATTAATATATTTTTTAATAATAAATAATGTTACGTGTCTCATGATTATTATTACTATTGGCTGATATAGTAGCATTTTTTGATAATTGATATTTAAGATAGTTATTCAATAAAAATTGATTCAGTAACTCATATAAATATGTAAAGCGTTATCTATGTTTTTAATTTTAGAATTTGAAAATTATTTATCCAATCACTGTTTGTAATATTTAATATAGTATTTAGATTTTTTATAAAGTTATGATCCATTTTACTGTGATCAAATTTTGGCATTTGTTAAATTTTTAAATGGAAAATAATTTTATAATAAGAAGGATTAATTTTTATTTATGCCATGTATTTAAATACATGAGATGAAATATCAATATTCTTGTATTCTTCTTCTATCATTATGTTTGTATTTAAGTTAGAATTCTCCTGGTTTTATTTTAAAATTATAAAATATATAATATTATTTCCAAAATTTTAAAATATGAAAATATATAAATTAAAATAAAAACTAAAAAAATTAAATTAAAGTATATTAAAAATCATTATGTTACATTAATTTAACACAATATATAAATATTATTTTGATAATAAAATTATTATGTTTGACAACTTTTTATAATTATCTTATAACGTAGTATTTTTTTGTTTAAAATAACTTCATTTATTTATTTTTTTAATATGAGAATGCAAATGCATATTTTTTTATTTTTAATATTTTATCCCAAGCATCTATATTAATTTGAAACATAAATATATTTTTTTTGTAATAAATTTATAATAAAAGTTTTAGTTAAAGAGTACTCAATACTTCTTTTAATAATTTAGAGCAATAAATTTATTTTCATTTTATAGTTATTACTTTGTAAAATATATTTAATCACTCAAATTAAAAAATACACATGACAAAAAATAAGCGATATGATAATATTTTTTCTCTTTATTCTATTTGTTATTATTAGTTTTATGAATAAATTATTTATTTTAATTTTTTAATTATTTATATACTATATGATAAAGATGAAATATTAAAAAATTATTATTTTGTCCACTAAATTTATTTTATGAAATACATTATGTAAGGATATACGAAGTCTAAAAAAAATTGGACACCAAATTTTAGTAACTTTTTGTATTTTTTATTAAGGAGTGCTCTATTATATATGTAACTTTTTTTAAGTTAAATAATAAGCACCAGAAATATATAAATAGTGTATATTAATTTAATCAATTTTGTTATAGAATACCAACCAATTATGTTACTATGACGTCTGTTATTTGGACCAACTCCATTATCATGCGCTTTCAATTCTAGATTTTTCAAAGAGTAGAATACAGATATTAAGCAAAAATTGAATTTATAGCCAAAAAAATTAAATTATCATAATACATGTTAAGTTTTATGTTACCTGAAACAAAATGATGATGATGATGATGATGGGTGGCTCTTACCATTTGTCTAATTGTAGTTAATTCTGTACTTAACAAAAAGAAAACAGGGGTAAAATAAGAAGAAAAGAAAAATTTGGATACCACAATTCCATATCCCATTATATATTGGTATAGATAATATTTTTTTAGTAATTATTCATTAATAAATGTTTCATTAACGATTCTGTTTATTATATTTCAATGTGTTTATTTCAATTAGACTCAGTAAATTACCAAAATTCAAACTTATTATCTTGAACTTCTTCCTTGATCATATGGTTAGAATCGTTTAACAGAAGATCTTCAGACCATAAAATTTTTAAAGTAAAAGAAAAATACAATAAAACATATTAGAAAACCTAAAAAAATAAAATAATTTTTAAAATAGAATATATATATATAAGAAAAATAATAAATTAAAACTTACTTGGCATATGACATAGAAAAATAAAGAGAACGAAATAATCATGAAAGTTGAAATAACGAAAATATATAACACAGTTCTTATCTTAAGACATTTAAATGTAATTAATAAAAAATAATATTATCCAATATAAAATAGATTAAAAATAAGAAAGAGATTAACAAAATCAATTAACAAAGTTCTTATCTTAAGTTGCTAGATTATTTAAAAAATCAATTGACAAAGTTCGTATCTTACTATATTTATTATATTTATTGTGTTATATGTCAATCTAATAATTAATAAAAAATAATATTTTTTAATATAAAATATATTAAAAATAAAGAAAAAATTAACAAAATATACATAGAGATTTTTCATTCTACCATTGGTAAGTATAAATTTTTTTACATCTTTTATATGCCAATCATATGACAATGAATAATATTAAATTAATTAATCTTTTTGCAATAATTTAAAAAATTAGTAAAGGTCAATTTTAGTACTCTTTATAAATAAATGTCAAATTCAATACTCTACATAATTAATAGTTTAGATAACTTAGGAAATTATAAACATAGACTTTAATAATACGTATCAATTAATAAACATAGACTTTGATAACACGTATCAAACAATGCAAAAAAAATATTGATAAATTTTAATAAATATAGAATATATTTATAGATAAATTTTAGTACTATAGAATATATTTGAGTAGTAGTGCTCGATCTATAATTATACAAAAAAAAAAATACAAACTTTAGATGTAAAAATAGAATAAGATAAATAGTACTTGTCCTTTGAATTTTTTTTAAAAAATTAAAAATTAGTACTCAAAAATAAAATAAACCGTAAATATAAAATACCAATCACTTGTATTATCATGACGTCTATTATTATTTTTCAAAAAGTACCTGTATTTGGCAATGGAATTGGCATAGAAATTGTATCAACTTCCTTGTCAAATCTTCTCACGATGATTTGCAGATATCCCTTTCTTAGTAAATGCATGTCAGAACCAAAAGATAGCAAGATGCAGGAAAAAGGATCGACAACAATGAGGAATATTTATAAGTGGAGCAGTTATTTAATTTCCTCACAATTGCAGCAGTTATTTAATGGGTTAATGACTTTTTTTTAATTATAAACAAAAATGTATTATTACTATTTTGTCCATAAATTTAATTTGTAAAATGAATTATTTGAGGGCAAATGGTGTCTATAAAAATTGGACACCAAACTCTGGTATTGGCTTTATATATTTTTTAAAAAATTAAAAATTAGTACTCAAAAATAAAATAAACTGTAAATATAAAATACCAATCACTTGTATTATCATGACGTCTATTATTATTTTTCAAAGAGTACCTGTATTTGGCAATGGAATTGGCATAGAAATTGTATCAACTTCCTTGTCAAATCCTCTCACGATGATTTGCAGGTATCCCTTTCTTAGTAAATGCATGTCAGAACCAAAAGATAGCAAGATGCAGGAAAAAGGATCGACAACAGTGAGGAATATTTATAAGTGGAGCAGTTATTTAATTTCCTCACGATTGCAGCAGTTATTTAATGGGTTAATGACTTTTTTTTTAATTATAAACAAAAATGTATTATTACTATTTTGTCCATAAATTTAATTTGTAAAATGAATTATTTGAGGGCAAATGGTGTCTATAAAAATTGGACACCAAACTCTGGTATTGGCTTTATATATTTTTTAAAAAATTAAAAATTAGTACTCAAAAATAAAATAAACTGTAAATATAAAATACCAATCACTTGTATTATCATGACGTCTATTATTATTTTTCAAAGAGTACCTGTATTTGGCAATGGAATTGGCATAGAAATTGTATCAACTTCCTTGTCAAATCCTCTCACGATGATTTGCAGGTATCCCTTTCTTAGTAAATGCATGTCAGAACCAAAAGATAGCAAGATGCAGGAAAAAGGATCGACAACAGTGAGGAATATTTATAAGTGGAGCAGTTATTTAATTTCCTCACGATTGCAGCAGTTATTTAATGGGTTAATGACTTTTTTTTTAATTATAAACAAAAATGTATTATTACTATTTTGTCCATAAATTTAATTTGTAAAATGAATTATTTGAGGACAAATGGTGTCTATAAAAATTGGACACCAAACTCTGGTATTGGCTTTATATATTGGTATAGATAGTCTCTAAACCGACAAAAATCCCTTCGTACAAGCGTTTTGGTTGTCACAAGTAACAAACCCCTTTGAAATTGATAACCGAGTATTCAAACCTCGGGTCATCTTCTCAAGGAATTGCAGTGAGGTACGTTCTTATTATTGGTTATGGAAAAAAAAAGTATGTTTTGGGGTTTTATTAATGTATAAGATAAGAAGCAACAATAGTAAATGGCAGAGGAAATAAAATAATAACAATAAAAATAAACTATTGGCAAGGTATTAGAAATTGGAAGTCCGGACTTAGTTATCCTGAGTTACTAATTTCTTAACCAAAGCCAAGAATGTAGAAAACTAAATTAAAATCACAAATATCTGGAATACCTCAGATAAAATACATTCAAAGTAGTAAAATCTAATATGGAAAAGTTCATAAGCCAATTGGGCAACACAAGTCAAATACAAAAAAAAAGCATTAGAGTATCTGAAAGTAAAAGAGAAATATGAAGAAAAGGAATATTAAACCTGGGATTGAGAGTCACTCCTAAAACTAAGAGAAATCCTAAATCATAATCCTAAGAGAGAGGAGAGAACCTCTCTCTCTAAAAAGTACATCTACTCCTAAAATTATGAATTATGAGAGCCTCCTCATGAATGGATGTATTCCTCCACTTTATAGCCTCTAATATGTGTTTTCTGGGCCGCAAACTGGGTCAAAAACAGTCCAGAATTCGCTGGTTTTGAATTTTGCCACGCTGGATTTCCGTCACTGCGACACGGCCGCATGGATCACGCGGTCGCATCGCCTAGCCTCAGGGAAACTATATCATATTATCTATCAAATCGAAGCCCCGGACGTTAGCTTTCCAATGCAACTGGAACCGCGTCATTTGGACCTCTGTAGCAAAAGTTATAGCCGTTTGAGTGCAGAGAGGTCAGGCTGGATAGCTTAGCAATTTCTCCAACTTATTTTATTCCTTCCACTTTTGCATGCTTCCTTTCCATCCTCTAAGCCATTCCTGCCTTATAATATCTGAAAACACTTAACACACATTTCAAGGCATCTAATGGTAATAAGAGAGGATTAATAATAAGCAAATATAAGATCAAAGAAGCATGTTTTCAACCAAAGCACATAATTAGGAAGGCAAATGTAAAACCATGCAAATAGTATGAATAAGTGGGTAAAGAGTTGATGAAAACCACTCAATTGAGCACAAGATAAACCATAAAATAGTGGTTTATCAATAACCATAGCTTGCTTCAAGCCGACAATCTCCGTGGGATCGACCCTTACTCACGTAAGGTATTACTTGGACGACCCGGTGCACTTGCTGGTTAGTTGTGCGGAGTTGTGAAAAGTGTGAATCACGATTTCCCACACCAAGTTTTTGGCGCCGTTGCCGGGAATTTTTTGAGTTTGGACAACTGACGGTTCATCTTGTTGCTTAGATTAGGTAATTTTATTTTATGTTTAAGCTTTTTATTTTAATTTTCGAAAAATTCAAAAAAAATGTGTTCTTCAGAATTTTTAAGAATGAATTCTAGAGTTTCATAAGATATGTTGAAGCCTGGCTGGCTGTTAAGCCATGTCTAATCTTTTGGACCGAGGTTTCCACTTATCTTTGCAGGAGCCTTTTGGTTCCCATCAATTTGGCTGTTGTATGTAATGCTCTGCTAAAGCTTGGCTGGCCATTTGGCCATGTCTAATTCTTTTGGACTGAAACTTTAGACTAACATTGCATGATTCCTGGAATTCTTATTAAAAATTTTGTATCTCTCTATTTCTTTTTCCAAAAAAAATTTTCGAAAAATATACAAGAAAATTAATAAAATCATAAAAACCAAAAATATTTTGTGTTTCTTGTTTGAGTCTTGTGTCAAATTTTAAGTTTGGTGTCAATTGCATGTTTTAATTTTTCTTTAATTTTTGAAAATATATGCATTGTATTCTTCATTGATCTTCAAGTTGTTCTTGATGATTTTCCTTGTTTGATCTTTAAATTTTCTTGTTTTGTGTCTTTTCTTATTCTTCATATGTATTTTTGAATTACTAGTGTCTAAAGTTTAAAAATTTTTAAGTTTGGTGACTTGCATGTCTTTCTTTTCTTAAAAATTTTCAAAAATGTGTTCTTGATGTTCATCTTGATCTTCAAAGTGTTCTTGGTGTTCATCTTGACATTCAAAGTGTTCTTGCATGCATTTTTTGTTTTGATCTTAAATTTTTATGTCTTGTGTCATTTTGTTGTATTTCTCTCTCCTCATCAAAAATTTAAAAATAAAAAATAATATTTTTTCCTTATTTTACTCATAAATTTCAAAATTTTGGGTTGATTTAGTCAAAAGTTTTATATTTTAGTTGTTTCTTGTTAATCAAGTCAAAATTTCAAATTAAAAATTCTATCTTTTCAAATCTTTTTCAAAATCAAATCTTTTTTCATTTTTCTTTCATGTTTTTCAAAAATTCTCCAAAACTAATTTTCAAAATCTTTCTCTTATTTGTATTTCATATTTTTCGAATTTATTGCTAACATTTAATCTTTTGAGTAAAAAATTTTTCAAGTTGTTACTTTCCTATTAAGAAAGGATCAATCTTTAAATTCTAGAATTATATCTTTTAGTTTCTTGTTAGTCAAGTAATCAACTTTAATTTCAAAAATCAAATCTTTTTAATTTCCTTTTCAAATCTTTTTCAAAATGAATTTCAATCATATCTTTTTCAAAATTTAATTTCAAAATCCTTTTCTAACTTCTTATCTTTTCAAAATTGATTTTCAAATCTTTTTCAATTAACCACTTGCCTTGTTTGTTTAATTTTAAAAAAGTTTACTATTTCTTATCTTTTCCAAAACCACCTAACTACTTTTCTCTCTCTCTAATTTTCGAAAACCAACTAACAACTTTTTCGAAAATCTTTTTAATTAATTAATTTCTTTAGTTTTCAAATTACTTTTATTTTTTTCTTAATTTCGAATTCTAACTAATAATTAAAATAAATACAAAAATATTTTTATTTTATTTTAATTTTCGAATACTCCTTCTCTCTCATCTCTTTCTATTTCTTTTATTTATTCACTAACATCCCTCTTCTTAAAATCCGAACTCTCTCCCTCTCTTTGTGTTCGAATTCTCTTCATTCCCTCTCTATCTCATTCTTCTATTCTTCTCTTCTTCTACTCACATAAAGGAATATCTATACTGTGACATAGAGGATTCCTCTTCTTCTCTGTTCTCTTCTTTTTCATATTAGCAGGAACAAGGATAAGAACATTCTTGTTGAAGCTGATCCTAAACCTGAAAGGACTCTGAAGAGGAAGCTAAGAGAAGCTAAGGCACAGCACTCTGGAGAGGACCTAACAGAAATTTCGAAAAAGAAGAAGTTATGGCAGCTGAAGATAACAACAATGGTGGAGATGCAAGGAAGGTTCTTGGTGACTTTACTGCACCAACTTCTGACTTCTATGGAAGAAGCATCTCAATTCCTGCAATTGGAGCAAACAACTTTGAGCTTAAGCCTCAATTAGTTTCTCTAATGCAGTAGAATTGCAAGTTTTATGGACTTCCATTGGGGTTAATACCGAGGTCTACAGGCTTATGCTTTTCCCCTTTGCTATAAGAGACAAATTTAGGACATAGTTGGACTCACAACCTAAAGAAAGCCTGAACTCTTGGGAGAAGTTGGTCAATGCCTTCTTGGCCAAATTCTTTCCACCTCAAAATTTGAGCAAGCTTAGAGTGGAAGCCCAAACCTTCAGACAGAAGGAAGGTGAATCCCTCTATGAAGCTTGGGAAAGGTACAAGCAATTGATCAGAAGGTGTCCTTCTGACATGCTTTCAGAATGGAGCATCTTTTGTATATTCTATGATGGTCTGTCTAAATTATCCAAGATGTCTTTGGATTACTCTGCTAGTGAATCTCTTCATCTGAAGAAGAAGCCTACAGAAGCCCAGGAACTCATTGAAATGGTTGCAAATAACCAGTTCATGTATACTTTTGAAAGAAATCCTGTGAATAATGGGACAACTCAGAAGAAAGGAGTTCTTGAGATTGATACTCTGAATGCCATATTGGCTTAGAATAAAATATTGACTCAGCAAGTCAATATGATTTCTCAAAATCTGACTGGAATGCAAGCTGCTTCCGGCAGTACTAAAGAAGCTTCCTCTGAAGAAGAAGCTTATGACCCTGAGAATCCTGCAATGGAAGAGGTGAATTACATGGGAGAATCCTATGGAAACACCTATAATCCTTCATGGAAGAATCATCCTAATCTCTCATAGAAAGATCAACAGAAGCCTCAGCAAGATTTCAATAATAACAATGGTGGGAGAAATAGGTTTGGCAATAACAAGCCTTTTCTATCATCTTTTGAGCAACAGACAGAGAATTCTAAGCAAAGCCTCTCTGACTTAGCAACCATAGTCTCTGATCTATCTAAGACTACTCTCAGTTTCATGATTGAAACAAGGTCCTCCATCAGAAATTTGGAGGCACAAGTGGGTCAACTGAGTAAAAGGGTGACTGAAACTCCTCCTAGTACTCTCCCAAGCAATACAGAAGAGAATCCAAAGAGAGAGTGCAAGTCCATCAATATAACCAAAATGGCCGAACCCATAGAGGACGAAGAGGCAGTGATTTCCAGTGAGGAAGACCTCAATGGACGTCCACTGGCCACCAAGGAGTTCCCTAATGAGGAACCAAAGGAATCTGAGGCTCACATAGAGACCATAGAGATTCCACTGAACTTACTGTTGCCATTCATGCGCTCTGATGAGTATTCTTCCTCTGAAGAGGATGAAGATATTATTGAAGAGCAAGTTGCTCAATATCTAGGAGCAATCATGAAGCTGAATGCCAAGTTATTTAGTAATGAGACTTGGGAGGATGAACCTCCATTGCTCATCAATGAACTGAATGCTTTGGTTCAACTAAAGTTAGCTCAGAAGAAACCGGATCCCGAAAAGTTCTTAATACCTTGTACCATAGGCACCATGACCGTTGAGAAGGCTCTGTTTGACCTGGGATCAGGAATAAACCTCATGCCACTCTCTGTAATAGAGAAACTAGGGATCTTTGTGGTACAAGCTGCAAGATTCTCACTAGAATTGGCATACAAATCAAGGAAACAGGCTTATGGACTTGTAGAGGATGTCTCAGTAAAGGTTGAAGGCTTGTGTATCCCTGCTGACTTCATAATCCTAGACACTGGGAAGGATGAATATGATTCCATCATCCTTGGAAAACCCTTCCTAGGCACAGTAAAAGCTGTGATTGATGTGGACAGAGGAGAGTTAGTCCTGCAATTGAATGAGGACTATCTTGTGTTTAAGGCTCAAGGATCTTCTTCTATAACCATGGAGAGGAAGCATGAAAAGCTTCTCTCAGTACAGAGTCAAACAGATCTCCCACACTCAACGGTCTCTGTGAAGCTCTCTAAGAGCTCACTGTCAAGCTATTGACATTAAAAAAGCGCTTATTGGGAGGCAAGCCAATGTCATTTAATTATATTTATTTATTTTCCGTTGTTATTTTATGTTTTCTTTTGGTTGATGATCATGTGAAGTCATAAAAATAGCTACAAAATAAAGCAAAATAAAAAAAGCATAAAAAACAGCACACCCTAGAGGTCAGGCTTATTGGCGTTTAAACGTCTGTAAGGATAGCAGAATGGGCGTCTAACGCCCAGTCTAGCAGCATTCTGGGCATTTAACGCCAGAAATGGTAGCCAAACTGGCGTTAAACGCCAGAAAAGGGGCACTGGTGTCTAGCTGGCGTTAGACGCTAGAAAGGGGCATCAGCCTGGCGTTTAACGCTAGAAAAGAGTGTCTAGCTGGCGTTAAACGCCAGAAAGGGGCAGCAGACTGGGAAAGGTAGCAGAGCCGGCGTTAAACGCCATAATTGGCACACAAAGGGTGTTTAAACACCAGAATAGTGCAGGGAGCAAAATTCCTTGACACCTTAGGATCTGTGGACTCCACAGGATCCCCACCTACCCCACCTCTTCTTCTCTCCTCTTCACACCTTTCCATAACACTCTTCTCCAAGTACCCTTGACCAATCATATCAATACCTCTTTCCCAAACACCATTCACCTATCAAATCCTACCCACTTCCCTATAAGAAAAAGCTGATTCCCAAAGTCCCCTTCATGCTCAAAAAGAGTGAATATCCGGAGATCCGACATGAGATTCAAAGAAGAGGTTGGAAAGCTCTTGATGACTAAAATTCACACCCCATTCAAAAATTGGTGAATTAGTTCTTTTGCCAAGCGCATCAAAATTATCGTCAAGTAATAACCCACAGTAGAGTGGGATCGTATCCACAGAGATTGGCAAATTCGAGCAGTTTTAATTAATTGATGAATTAGTCAAGCGGATCAATAAGATTGTGAAGTGCAGAATTATAAATGACATAAATGTAAATGACTAGAATATAAAGAAAAGCAATAAAATACAGAATATAAAGAAAAGCAATAAAATGCAAAAATAAAAATGGCAGAATGTAAAGTGCAGAATCATAAATGACTTGAATGTAAATGGGAATGGGGGATTGCTGAATGTAAAATTAAGCTGTAAAGAAGTGGATAGATAAGAATGGGGAAATTCATTGAGATTGGGAGATGTTGTCTCTTTGGATCAAATCTAGCTTATATCCTCTTCAATCATGCAACTCATTGACCTCTTGGCAATCATGATTGATTGAGCCCCAATCCCTTGGTGACACAATCTCTCAGATCTTGATCAATAGCTAATTTCTTGGTCTAATTGCTCATGAAGAGAGATATGCTTGGTCCCTGATTATATCACACACCATTATAGGTCCAAGTAGAGGGAGGATTATATGTCACATATCCAAACACCAAAACCCAGATTCTACTCAAGTGTGAGAAGGGATTTCAAGCATGGTTTCATGTTTCCTTTCCCAAGGTTCCCATGAAACCCAATTGCATTCAATCTCTTTCCCAAGATAATTGAACACTAAGTATTAAGAACGAAATTCCTTCTAGCAAATCAAAGAGAAGATGAAGAGAAGAAGAATTTCATTATTATCAATCCATCAAGTATAACAGAGCTCCCTCTCTCAATGAGATGGAAGTTAGCTACTCATAGCTCAAAAAGTACTCAAAAGTGAAGTGTAAAAGTGGATCTAAAACTGACTACTTAACCTCCTTCTTCAGTACTCCTTAGGGGTATTTATACTACTCCTAGTAAAATAAAAGAATTACAAAAGTGAAAAAGAAAAATTACATTTTGGAGGGAAAAGAAGCTCAATAAGTGTGATCTCCCAGCTGGCGTGTGATTGGCGCTCTAGTGGCGTGTCACGTGCCCTTCAATTTTGCTTGGCGTGCCACGCCCAACCCTTCAAGTGGCACGCTCGTCTCTTTAGCAACCTTGGCGTGCAACGCCTTCGAGCTCAAGTGGCACACCATAGTGGAATTCTTGTGTTGGCATGCCACGCCTTCGAACTCAAGTGGCTTGCCCTTTGTGTTTTTCACTTATCTTTGCCTCTGGAAACTTAAACTAGCGTGCCATGCCCTTGCTTTATGCTTCGCTAAGCTTCTCTGGAAAGTTGCACTAGCGTGGCACGCCCAGGGTCTGGCGTGCCACGCCCTTTATGGGTGAGTGGTTCCTCTGTTTGGCGTGCCACGCCACGAACTCAAGTGGCACGCCCCAATGCTTCTTTGGTCTCTGAATGGCACTGACGTGCCAAGTCTGGGATTCAAGTGGCACGCCTAAGTGAAGAATAGTGAGTGGCATGCCCCTTGTAATTAGCCTCCTTCATCCTCTCTAGAAACTTATACCAGCGTGCCTCGCCCAAAGGTTGGCGTGCCACGACCATGATCTTGTCTTGGTTACAGTAGTTGGCGTGCCACGCTTCAGCCTTCAAGTGGCACGCCATAGTGACATGCTTGGGTTAGCGTGCTATGCCTTCGACACCAAGTGGCACACCCAGTCCTTGCTTTTGTTATCTTTGTGCATTGGCGTGCCACGCCTGACTGCTCAAGTGCACGCCTAAGTGAGGTTGAGAGGTTGGCGTGCCACGCTTTCGACTTCAAGTGGCACGCCCAGTCTTCAATTGCCTTCAGCCCCTTCTCTGGATAATTGTACCAGCGTGCCCGCCATGCTATTCAAGTGGCACGCCCATGGATTTGTGAACTCTTCAAGCTTGGCGTGCCACACCTGGGTTCTCAAGTGGCATGCCCAAGTGACTTCTTGGAGCTGGCGTGCCACGCCTTCGATACCAAGTGGCACGCCATAGTGGAGGTTCTTCTTGGAATGGCGAGTTGGCGTGCCACGCCCCTTTACTCAAGTGGCACGCCCATAGTAGTTGATGGGTTAGGCATGCCACGCCCAACCTGGCGTGCCACGCCCCTTTCATTTCCTCCATTGTTGCTTTCTAGAATTTTGTACTAGCGTGCCACGCCCAGTCCCTGGCGTGCGATGCCCACATGCATGCATGGATCTCCCCTCTGGAATTTAGTACTGGCGTGCCACGCCTAGCTCCTGGTGTGCCACGCTAGTGCATTTTTATGGCGTTTGCTCCCAAGTGGCACGCCAGTTTCACACGCCCAGCTTCTTGTTTGTCTTTTACCCATTTTTGATGCCTTTTTTACCTGAAATTCAGCACAACTCATCTCAAAGTAGTGTACCATAATATTCATCAAATAATGCATGAATTGTACTGATCAAATGAGATTTATGCTCTTTTATGGTCTTCTTTATGCAAGAAAGAAGGGTAGATGATGCAAGTCATCACAACACCAAACTTAAGCTTTGCTTGTCCCAAGCAAATCAATGTGAGTAAGCCTTTATAACTTGAGGCCTTGGCTTTGAATGATTGCAATACAACTAAGAATAAAACTAAGTGTTCAACACATGTATGAATGTTTTAATGTCATGAAAAGCTCTTGGATCCTTGAGGGTTCTTTCAGGTATATGCTTTTAGGGGTCCTTTCTATTGATTGTCACCTTGAAGTAGTAAGGGTTGTTTTGATTTCTTGACCACGACTCTAAGTGTTTTGTCTGAAGACAACCCTTTAATTAGGCTTTCAATTAGCACTCCTAAACCAGTTGGTTTTAGGGTACTAGGTGTTGAGATACCCCTAAGAATTTACTTGCCCAGGTCTCTTCTTGACACATCTTCACCACAAGCATCTACTAAGATCTTTAATTCCTTTTGAGCTTTTTAATGTTTCTTTTTCCATCCCAGTAGTTGATGCTCAAAGCCCTGGGCCTTTATTGCTTACTACCTCTTGGTTCTATGGATATTCAAGGAATACCCCTTAACCTTCCCTTGTTATACCTTCTAGGACTAGTTCCTCTCCATGACTCATTTTCTTTTTATTTCACCCAAGGTTCTACACTTAGTTTCTTATTTCTTAGTTTGTTTGATGATCTCTCTTGGCCTTGGTCTCTCTTATTGTTTTTGCATAACTCACAGTAACTCTTATGGAGACAAGCTCTACTTTTATTTATATTGAAATGAAGACTTGAAATACATGGCATTTTATTTCTTATAATAAAAAACTCATAAAGACTTCAAACAGGAATTAAAACTAAGCATAAAACATAAACTATCCTAGCATGATTATTTATTCAAAAAAAGTAAATCAACAAAAGCTTAAAACAGGATTTCAGAAATTAGAAAGTGTCAACTATGGGACTCAACAACCTTGAGCAGCTTCATCTTTAGTTCATTGGCCCCTTCCCTTTGTCCTTCTTCTTGGAAGGGGAGGAGCCACCTTCATCTGGCTTGGAGGAGCCTTCTTGTGCTTTGGCATCCTTGGGCTTCCAAAATCCTAGCCTCCTCATGTAGGATTTCACATTTTCTTTGTGTTAGTATGCTATTTCTTCTTACCTTGAGCTGAGTTCCTCCAATTTCTATATATAGGTGGGGTAATTGGGGTTCATGTTAGCTACTGCATTGCACAGGTAGCTCAACTTTGTTTGTGCTTAGCAATCATATTCCCCTCTGGCTACAGTCCTTGCTTCATAAAGGTGTCTGAATTCAGCAAGACTCTCCATTTGTTGTAATTATCGTTCCAGAATCATTCCTAAGCTGCCCTGCATCTCTCCCCAGTTAATCTGATCTTGATGCTCCTTGAGGTTCTCAAAACCTCCTTGGAGTTATTGAATGTTCTGGTTGACTTGACTCCAATGTTGTTGTTGAGTCTCCTTGAGTTGATTGACATCTTCCCTCAAGTGGTGTAGGTCTCCCTTCATTTGGTGTACATTTCCTTGTAATTGCTCCCAATTGAATCCCTCTGGAAATTACTGATATTGGTATTGTGGTGGTGGCTGAAGTGCCAGGAAGTGAGGTTGCTCTTCTGCCTCTTCCTCTTCTTGTTGTTATTGTGGTCCCTGAGCATGAGCTCTTCGTTCTCTGGCCCTGTGGAGTGGGTGAACAGCTACAACCTTGGCCATCTTTTTGGCAGTTATGAACTTGTCTTGCTTCACAAGCACCTCATCAATGATCTTTTCAACTCCAGCCTCATCACATAGCCTCTGTATAATGCTGGGGAATGCCAACCTTGAGTTGTCACTGGTGCTTTTCAGCACTTTGTTGATGTTGTTGGCGATCATCTCCCCCACGTTGATGTTCTCTCCCTGGTCACCTCTGAAGTGTTGGATGTGAGGATTAGAGACCTCCTCACAAATTCTAGCCACCCTCTAGCTTGGGGGTTCAAATCTCTTCTCCTCAATTGGTTGGGATCCTTATCATTGATCCAACGCACATTCAGCACACAAATTTCATTCAGGATCTCATCAAATCCAGGGTCTTGCTGCTTCATTCTTTCTTCATAGCTCCGGGTGGAGCTTGTCCTCTTTACCATTAGCATTCTTTCTATGCTAGAGGGGATGTAGTCAATAGACTTCCCCCTTACATAGCTAATGTGGCCATATTGTTGCCCTGGTTAAGGCACTGCATTAGCATAGAATTCCCTCACCAAGCTCTCTACCACTTTCCTTGGTGGGTTGCATAGAAGTGACCAACCCCTATTCTAACGACCCAACTTCCAGAACGTCATGATTGTACCGAAAGTAAGGCGTTACCAACCTGCTTTCCTTTATTAACTATTTACTATTAAGCCTTTAGTTCGATATCGCGATTCAATTTTAGTAAAAATACCAGAAATTTTTTTGTTTTTATTAATTAAAATCATATAGCAAACATCACCAAGTAATAATAATCACATAATTATTAATAATAGTAACATTATACAAAAGAATTTAAATAAAATTCAGGTACAACTCCTATCCCTCTGCATAAAATAAAACCTTAAGCAGTAAGAGCGAGGGAATTCTATGAAAGAATCTCAAGTCATAAACTTAACTCGTAAATAAATTCTAGAATCGC
The DNA here is from genome assembly GCF_059453495.1 of Arachis ipaensis. Lineage (NCBI taxonomy): Eukaryota > Viridiplantae > Streptophyta > Magnoliopsida > Fabales > Fabaceae > Arachis > Arachis ipaensis. The sequence goes on along the minus strand of NC_142439.1, from coordinate 54,996,701 downwards.
CCGCAGCTTCAAACTGAATCTTCGTACCTGTGTCACTGAAAGGGTGGAAGATTTTGGGGTGAGAACAAACCACACGTTCTCAGTAGAGAATGGGAATGCCGTAAAAGTAATGATTAACATGCAAATAATTAACTTTGCTTAATAAACCATATTTGTTAAATCCCTTGAAATACTTTTTAATCTTACTTTAGATAAATAATTACTTTCTTTAAATCTCTAAACCCAAAACAGATCTCAATCGCAAAACTTGTCATATTAAATATCGTTCAGCCACATAATTGATTCTCAGTCATAACGACAGATATTTAATCATCTCTTTCCATTCACAAACTACTAGCACAAGTAAGAAACTCAATTCAATACGCAAAGGAATCACAATAAGACAAACAGCACAAAGAAGTAATACAGGAAAACACAACCAAATGTAAATGCACAACCAATATGATGCATGTCTATCCTAAGCAGGCCATGAGCTCACGTGTCGGTTTACACCCTGCAGCCCGACATTACCTAGGAACAAGTCCCAGATATGGCTTCCCTTTGTGTCCTTAGTGCATATGTGTCGGGGGTAAGAATACCACTCCTTCGTGACTACCGGCAGTCGGCGCAAAGCCCGACCCCATAATATACGCACAAGGGGAAACAATGATCCTCAGTTCGTGGGCGTCCCCGAGATCATTTCACAAACAAAACAGAGATCTTCAGTTCGTGGGTTTTTCCCCGAGATCAATACACAATAACATAGCGATCTTCAGTTCGTGGGTTATACCCGAGATCAAGACACAGCAAACAATGATCTTCAGTTCATGGGCTATACCCGAGATCAACGTACAACAATTCATGGGTTATTCCCGTAATCAATGATTATCAGTCCGTAGTTTTTTTCCGCATATAAAACAAATCACAATCTAAAGGTTTTCCCCGAGATCAATGATCATTCAATTCGTGGGTACTTCCCAAATTTTACCAATTATCAATTAATGGGTTTTTCTCGTAGTTAAACAACTAACAGTTCGTGGGGTTTACCCATATTTTATCACTTTTCATTTTCCTTTCTAAAACTCAACAATCCATATATCAGTTCCCCATTCTCTTTTCCCTTTGAATCCTTAACATATTTTCTTAAACCTTTCTTAACTTTCTCAAGCATTCGTTCGCAAAAATCTCAATCATCAATTCAGTTCATAATCTCTGCTTTAGCAACCTTGAGTCAAGCCAACTTTAAAACTATTTTTCAGTTTAGTCCTCTATCAAAAGACTCAAGAAAATCATTTATTTTAATTTCATTAAACACCTTTCAAAACATAACCTCTCATTAGAAGTAATCAAATAAAACTTAAATAATCATTTTTCAAATCCAAATCTTCTAAAATAACTTCTCAAATAAAACCTCAAATTTTATAAAATTTCGGCAGCACCTCCCCTAAAACTCGGACTTAGCCACCCTTACGGGTTCCCTCTTTCTCAACATCTCATCAAACCTTTCTCAACAATTGCCACAATAATATATTCTCAAAAATATTTGATAATAGTATAGAAAATATATTTCTCAAATTCCATATCCAAGTAATCACCAAAACAACATCGGCAGTCTAATTTCAGTTTTATTTTAAAAATATCAAACGAATTCGGAATTACGCAAACCTTATATCCACGCGTCCTTCTCGGATTAAGTTTCCTATTAAACCAAAAATCACAGTTTTTCGCTGGCTCTAGCTTCGGGAATATAAGCAAAACCGTGACTGCTCTATAGTGCCTTAAAACCAGAAGACAGTAGCAGCGTACAACATTCGAAATTTCATATAAAATCCAAATTAAATCCAACAACCTTCAAAATTAATGTGGTTAAACATAACTTATCCAAATTTCTTTCTGAATTGGTTTCAGGGTCATACCATTTTTAATGAAGGAGTTACGTAACTTGGAATTTAAGTAATTTTCTGCTGAAGACTGTTTTACAAATCATTGAACACAACCTCTTCCAAGTCCCATAATTCACTTATTAAAATATGGAATACCCTGAAATTTAAATCATAATAACTAAACATATTCAAATTTCACCTCCAATTGGTTGCATCTCAATACCATTCCAGAAATAAAAATTATAAAGTCTTAAATTTACTGACTTAGAAAACAAAACCTGATTTTTACTGCATAATACGTCTTACTTTAAAAATCCATATCTTTAAAACCACAACTCTAAAAATTCTAAATTTTTATGAAATTAAAGCACTAGGACCAAAGTTTAATTTAAAATTGGTTCCATTTCAAAATTCAAACTGGAGAATGTTTAATAGAGGAAACAAGTCGCTGCTGTCTTAAGCGTCCTGCAGAAAACCAGATTTGGCATTCCTAATTCAAAAATTTACCATAAATCATAAACTTAATGAAAAAGCCTCAAATTCACCAGTCCAGCTTCCTATATTCCAAAGCTTAATCCAGATTTGGTCCCACACAATTCCGATCATCACAGTATTAGTTTTAGATTTTCAAAGTCTCCGGCTTCATTTAAAAGTAATGCAGAAAATCAAGTTTTATATTTTAACTTTGAAAAATCTTAACTAGTTCTATAGTTAATTCAAACTTCCCAAAATTGAATCCCAACAACAACTTTAATTACAGTTTACTCAGTCTTTACTTTCAAATCATTTCGATTATCGTTGAATAACTGATTCACTTCCAAAGTCATCTTTTAATCTCAAAAAAATCATATTTTCAGCAACTAGTTTAACATTTTAAGATTCAATCTTCCAATTATTCCTTAAGCCCAACTTCAATTAATCACTAACTAAACCCATTACAATAAACCAACTCAACAGCAATAGTTTCAATTTGACCCATCAAAATACCGAAATCACAATAATCTCTCATCAAACAATTTATAATTCAATCTCACAAAATCAACAAATTCAACCGAAGTTCCAATCAAAAATCTCAATCATTCCAATCATAATTTCAGCCACACAACTCAACTAATTCAGTATAATCACACAGAGTCAGAAGTTTTCAACAATTCCATCCATATCAGAGAACACAATATCAATTACAACTTCAAACACTCACAACAAAGCCCAAAGACATTCACAGCCTTAACCTGAATTCAATAATCCAATTGAAGCACTAACACATCATCAAACTTACTCCAAATTTCACAACCTCTACCATCATCACAATAACCCCAAACCAAACACAAATCTAACTCGGTTCACCAATTATCATTACGACAACTTTTCAATAGTTAACTCATCAAATCAAAATTTAAAAAGTATTATCAAATGAATCACCATTCACAGCCACATTTAATTCCAGTCACAGCTCAAAATATTCACAACAACTAACAAATTTCAAATGCATTTCAGGTCATTCATGACAATTAAGAAATTCTAAACTATTGTTAACCATTTGCACTTATTCAAATAACTTGGTGGGCATTCTAAATTAAAAACGTTAAATCCCCTACCTTAATTAGTCGAAACCGTCGAATTTAAACGCAACGATCCCCTTCTTTTTCCCAGTTTACAACAGCCAATGTGGCCGGAACAGCAGTAGCAGCCTCACTTCTTCTGGGGCAGCAACAACAATGACAATCGCGCCTATCCCAATCACTTCTATAGCGGTGACATCAGTGATTCCGGATAAGGACGATAACACTAAACAGAGACATTAACATATACTTATTGTAATCAGAACAAAATATGGTAGAGAAATAGATTCGGGAAACAAAGCATGAGCAAGAGTGTTACAGTTTCAAGAATGGAATTGGGAACGCAGAGGAAGCTACTGTCGGGCAATAGCAGTGGTGCTTCCCTTCAGGCCTGATGGTGACTTCAGTGCTGGTGATGCTGGACAGAACGACGAAGGGAACATAGGGCATGAATGGCGGCACTGGAACGACGGCGGCGGAACCTTCGCAGTGGTGGTCGTAAACTGGTGGCGACGGTGGCGTGGAGCGCAGCTCCTCTTCTTGGTGACGACCCTGACCCACGTTCGTTCTCTCTCTCTGCTGGCCCTCAATGACGACGGTGGGCGAGCTCCAGGGCAACGACGGTGACGGCGGGACAAGACGCGATGGTAGCTTCTCCTCGGCGGTGGCGAGCTCGCAGCAACGGCGACCATGGAGGCGCGGCGGGACGAGGTTGAACGGCGACACTGCAGCTCACGAGGATGACGACGACGGTGACGATGACTCTGATGGTGATGGAATGCGCGGCAGCGCGAGCGGAGTTGAACGGTGGCAGTGCGACGGTCACGGCGGCGGCGTGGCAGCAGCTTTTCCCTCTCTATTTTCTCTGATCTTCGTGCTCTTTCTCTCTACGTTTCTTTCTTCTTTTGTGTGTGTGTGGTGTTTAGGAAGAAAGGAGGGTGGAGGCTGCGTTCAGAGGTTGAGGAAAGGGAGAAAATTAGGGTTAGGGTTTCTGGGATTTGGGAATTAGGGTTTCTTATTCAATTTGGGAATTAGGGTTAGAAATTAGGATTTTATAAAATAATAAGGATAGGTATGAATAGATATTTTGATAAAATTAGAGGGTAGAGTAATTTTAAAATCAAATGTACTCTATTAAAAATATTTAGAAACATTATTTATCAACATATTGCTAAGTTTAATCAATTATTTCTAATTTAAATTATAAAATGAACAAGTTAATTATATTTTGTAGAGTACAATTTAAATTCAAATATCAATTTTCTAGATTAAATCATACAAATTTCTATTATTTTTCTATCTCTGAAACTTTAATTTCAATTTATAAAATAATTAATTATAATAAAGTTGTACATAAATATTAATTGACTTAAACTTAAAATATTTATAAATATCAATCTAATCATTTCTAATAAAATAATTTTTAGGAGTTCAAGTTAATAATATAATTCATTCAAAATAGAATTTATTTACATTAAATTATACAATTATTCTAATTTTTCAATGATCAAACTTATAATTTCAATTATACCAAATATCCAATAAAGATTATATAAAAATTCTAATTAATTTAAACTTCAATTATCATGAAAATGTATTTAATTACCTTTAGTAAAATAATTTTCTTAAAATAAAGTTATCAACAAATATAATAAATCACAAATAACTAATCATTTGATTTTCAAATACTAGGGTTGTTACATTCTACCCACCTTAGAAAAATTTTCGCCCTCGAAAATTGTTATAAGAAAATAAATTTAAACTCAAATCAAAGAAAACGGAATCTATGAACAAAAATATAAGCATGGTCAAGAATGAAGATTCAGAAATAGTCAGATAAGTAATTAGATTTACAAGCAAGGAAAGGTATACAAGAACAATAAGTTAAGGTTGAAAGATAAGCAAGTTATATGCTGACGAGGAAATCCAAAACAAGGAATTCAAATGAAAATAATGAAGAGATAACACAAGTTCACGTGGCACGAATAAAGGTTATACGTTGAATCAAAGCTAACTTCACAACTAACGCTCCCAAACCCCGTGAATCGCATTACCTATTACTTCTATTTCGTCTATGATAACCTATTAGTGTTCCCATATACATGAATCATTAGTATTAAGTTGGCCAGACCTAATACCATGAAGCATGCAATGGTAAACCAACAGTGTTAATCATCAGACAGTCATGCATATAAAACACAAACTCTTGTTATCAGAACAAGTCACAAAGCATGACAGACACGCAGAGTATGCAATGAAGCATAGTCAGTCCATTCCCAAGGCTCTAACAGGAATGAACTGCTCTGATACCATATTGTAACGACCCAACTTCCAGAACGTCATGATCGTACCGAAAGTAAGGTGTTACCAACCTGCTTTACTTTATTAACTATTTACTATTAAGCCTTTAGTTCGATATCGCGATTCAATTTTAGTAAAAATACCAGAAATTTCTTTGTTTTTATTAATTAAAATCATATAGCAAACATCATCAAGTAATAATAATCACATAATTATTAATAATAGTAACATTATACAAAAGAATTTAAATAAAATTCAGGTATAACTCCTATCCCTCTGCATAAAATAAAACCTTAAGCAGTAAGAATGAGGGAATTCTATGAAAGAATCTCAAGTCATAAACTTAACTCGTAAATAAATTCTAGAATCACCCGCAGCTTCAAACTGAATCTTCGTACCTGTGTCACTGAAAGGGTGGAAGATTTTGGGGTGAGAACAAACCACATGTTCTCAGTAGGGAATGGGAATGCCGTAAAAGTAATGATTAACATGCAAATAATTAACTTTGCTTAATAAACCATCTTTGTTAAATCCCTTGAAATACCTTTTAATCTTACTTTAGATAAATAATTACTTTCTTTAAATCTCTAAACCCAAAACAGATCTCAATGACAAAACTTGTCATATTAAATATCTTTCAGCCACATAATTGATTCTCAGTCATAACGACAGATATTAATCATCTCTTTCCATTCACAAACTACTAGCACAAGTAAGAAACACAATTCAACACGCAAAGGAATCACAATAAGACAAACAACACAAAGAAGTAATACAGGCAAACACAACCAAATGTAAATGCACAACCAATATGATGCATGTCTATCCTAAGTAGGCCATGAGCTCACGTGTCGGTTTACACCCTGCAGCCCGACATTACCTAGGAACAAGTCCCAGATATGGCTTCCCTTTGTGTCCTTAGTGCATATGTGTCGGTGGTAAGAATACCACTCCTTCGTGACTACCGGCAGTCGGCGCAAAGCCCGACCCCATAATATACGCACAAGGGGAAACAGTGATCCTCAGTTCGTGGGCGTCCCCGAGATCATTTCACAAACAAAACAGAGATCTTCAGTTCGTGGGTTTTTCCCCGAGATCAATACACAATAACATAGCGATCTTCAGTTCGTGGGTTATACCCGAGATCAAGACACAGCAAACAATGATCTTCAGTTCATGGGCTATACCCGAGATCAACATACAACAATTCATGGGTTATTCCCATAATCAATGATTACCAGTCCGTGGGTTTTTTCCACATATAAAACAAATAACAATCTATAGGTTTTCCCCGAGATCAATGATCATTCAGTTCGTGGGTACTTCCCAAATTTTACCAATTATCAATTCATGGGTTTTCCCCGTAGTTAAACAACTAACAGTTCGTGGGGTTTACCAGTATTTTATCACTTTTCATTTTCCTTTCTAAAACTCAACAATCCATATATCAGTTCCCCATTCTCTTTTTCCTTTGAATCCTTAACATATTTTCTTAAACTTTTCTTAACTTTCTCAAGCATTCGTTCGCAAAAATCTCAATCATCAATTCAGTTCATAATCTCTGCTTTAGCAACCTTGAGTCAAGCCAACTTTAAAACTATTTTTCAGTTTAGTCCTCTATCAAAAGACTCAAGAAAATCATTTATTTTAATTTCATTAAACACCTTTCAAAACATAACCTCTCATTAGAAGTAATCAAATAAAACTTAAATAATCATTTTTCAAATCCAAATCTTCTAAAATAACTTCTCAAATAAAACCTCAAATTTTATAAAATTTCGGCAGTACCTCCCCTAAAACTCGAACTTAGCCACCCTTACGGGTTCCCTCTTTCTCAACATCTCATCAAACCTTTCTCAACAATTGCCACAATAATATATTCTCAAAAATATTTGATAATAGTATAGAAAATATATTTCTCAAATTCCATATCCAAGTAATCACCAAAACAACATCGGCAGTCTAATTTCAGTTTTATTTTAAAAATATCAAACGAATTAGGAATTACGCAAACCTTATATCCACGCGTCCGTCTCGGATTAAGTTTCCTATTAAACTAAAAATCACAGTTTTTTGCTGGCTCTAGCTTCGGGAATATAAGCAAAACCGTGACTGCTCTATAGTGCCTTAAAACCAAAAGACAGTAGCAGCGTACAACATTCGAAATTTCATATAAAATCCAAATTAAATCCAACAACCTTCAAAATTAATGTGATTAAACATAACTTATCCAAATTTCTTTCTCAATTAGTTCCAGGGTCATACCGTTTTTAATGAAGGAGTTACGTAGCTTGGAAGTTAAGTAATTTTCTGCTGAAGTCTGTTTTACAAATCATTGAACACAACCTCTTCCAAGTCCCATAATTCACTTATTAAAACATGGAATACCCTGAAATTTAAATCATAATAACTAAACATATTCAATATTCACCTCCAATTGGTTGCATCTCAATACCATTCCAGAAATAAAAATTATTAAGTCTTAAATTTACTGACTTAGAAAACAAAACCTGATTTTTACTGCATAATACGTCTTACTTTAAAAATCCATATCTTTAAAACCACAACTGTAAAAATTCTAAATTTTTATGAAATTAAAGTAATAGGACCAAAGTTTAATTTAAAATTGGTTCCATTTCAAAATTCAAACTGGAGAATTTTTAATAGAGGAAACAAGTCGCTGCTGTCTTAAGCGTCCTGCAAAAAACCAGATTTGGCATTCCTTATTCAAAAATTTACCATAAATCATAAACTTAATGAAAAAGCCTCAAATTCACCAGTCCAGCTTCCTATATTCCAAAGCTTAATCCAGACTTGGTCCTACATAATTCTGATCATCACAGAATTAGTTTTAGATTTTCAAAGTCTCCGGCTTCATTTAAAAGTAATGCAGAAAATCAAGTTTTATATTTTAACTTTGAAAAATTTTAAATAGTTCTATAGTTAATTCAAACTTTCCAAAATTGAATCCCAACAACAACTTTAATTACAGTTTACTCAGCCTTTACTCTCAAATCATTTCGATTATCGTTGAATAACTGATTCACTTCCAAAGTCATCTTTTAATCTTAAAAAAATCAGATTTTCAGCAACTAGTTCAACATTTTAAGATTTAATCTTCCAATTATTCCTTAAGCCCAACTTCAATTAATCACTAACTAAACCCATTACAATAAACCAACTCAACAGTAATAGTTTCAATTTGACCCATCAAAATACCGAAATCACAATAATCTCTCATCAAACAATTTATAATTCAATCTCACAAAATCAACAAATTCAACCAAAGTTCCAATAAAAAATCTCAATCATTCCAATCATAATTTCAGCCACACAACTCAATTAATTCAGTATAATCACATAGAGTCAGAAGTTTTCAACAATTACATCCATATCAGAGAACACAATATCAATTACAACTTCAAACACTCACAACAAAGCGCAAAGACATTCACAGCCTTAACCTGAATTCAATAATCCAATTGAAGCACTAACACATCATCAAACTTACTCCAAATTTCACAACCTCTACCATCATCACAATAACCCAAAACCAAACACAAATCTAACTCAGTTCATCAATTATCATTACGACAACTTTTCAATAGTTAACTCATCAAATCAAAATTTAACAAGTATTATCAAATGAATCACCAATCACAGCTACATTTAATTCCAGTCACAGCTCAAAATATTCACAACAACTAACAAATTTCAAATGCATTTCAGGTCATTCATGACAATTAAGAAATTCTAAACCATTGTTAACCATTTGCACTTATTCAAATAACTTGGTGGACATTCTAAATTAAAAACGTTAAATCTCCTACCTTAATTAATCGAAACCGTCGAATTTAAATGCAACGATCCCCTTCTTTTTCCCAGTTTACAACAGCCAATGTGGCCGGAACAGCAGTAGTAGCCTCACTTCTTATGGGGCAGCAACAACAATGACAATCGTGCCTATCCCAATCACTTCTATAGCGGTGACATCAGTGGTTCCGGATAAGGACGATAACACTAAACAGAGACATTAACATATACTTATTGTAATCAAAACAAAATATGGTAGAGAAATAGATTCGGGAAACCAAGCATGAGCAAGAGTGTTACAGTTTCAAGAATGGAATTGGGAACGCAGAGGAAGCTACTGTCAGGCAATAGCAGTGGCGCTTCCCTTCAGGCCTGATGGTGGTAGAAGCTGACTTCAGTGCTGGTGATGCTGGACAGAACGACGAAGGAAACAGAGGGCATGAATGGCGGCACTGGAACGACGGCGGCGGAACCTTCGCAGTGGTGGTCGTAAACTGGTGGCGACGGTGGCGTGGAGCGCAGCTCCTCTTCTTGGTGACGACCCTGACCCACGTTCGTTCTCTCTCTCTGCTGGCCCTCAATGACGATGGTGGGCGAGCTCCAGGGCAACGACGGTGACGGCGGGACAAGACGCGATGGCAGCTTCTCCTCGGCGGTGGCGAGCTCGCAGCAACGGCGACCATGGAGGCACGGCGGGACGAGGTTGAACAGCGACACTGCAGCTCACGAGGATGACGACGATAGTGACGATGACTCTGATGGTGACGGAACATGCGGCAGCGCGAGCGGAGTTGAACGGTGGCAGTGCGACGGTCACAGTGGCAGCGGGGCAGCAGCTCTTCCCTCTCTCTTTTCTCTGCTCTTCGTGCTCTTTCTCTCTGCGTTTCTTTCTTCTTTTGTGTGTGTGTGTGGTGGTTAGGAAGAAAGGAGGGTGGAGGCTGCGTTCAGAGGCTGAGGAAAGGGAGAAAATTAGGGTTAGGGTTTCTGGAATTTGGGAATTAGGGTTTCTGATTCAATTTGGGAATTAGGGTTAGAAATTAGGATTTTATAAAATAATAAGGATAGGTATGAATAGATATTTTGATAAAATTGGAGGGTAGAGTAATTTTAAAATCAAATATACTCTATTAAAAATATTTAGAAACATTATTTATCAACATATTGCTAAGTTCAATCAATTATTTCTAATTTAAATTATAAAATGAACAAGTTAATTATATTTTGTAAAGTACAATTTAAATTCAAATATCAATTTTCTAGATTAAATCATACAAATTTCTATTATTTTTCTATCTCTGAAACTTTAATTTCAATTTATAAAATAATTAATTATAATAAAGTTGTATATAAATATTAATTGACTTAAACTTAAAATATTTATAAATATCAATCTAATCATTTCTAATAAAATAATTTCTATGAGTTTAAGTTAATAATATAATTCATTCAAAATAGAATTTATTTAAATTAAATTATACAATTATTCTAATTTTTCAATTATCAAACTTATAATTTCAATTATACCAAATATCCAATAAAAATTATATAAAAATTCTAATTATTTTAAACTTCAATTATCATGAAAATGTTTTTAATTACCTTTAGTAAAATAATTTTCTTAAGATAAAGTTATCAACAAATATAATAAATCACAAATAACTAATCATTTGATTTTCAAAAACTAGGGTTGTTACACCTATTGTTGATCTCAATGTTGATTTCAATATGCTCATTCCTCCCTAGTTGAAACCCAACTTCTGGAATGATCTCCCTCTCACTCACCCAACCATAGAATTGATTTTGGTTGAATACGGAGAGGGACTTGTAGTCATTGAAAGAGCTTGAGGATCCAGAGGTTGGTTCCTTGATTTTTCTTTTCTTTGAGGCTGAGTTTTTTGGTGGTACCATGAGGTTGAGAGAGTGTGTTTGATGTTGTGAAATGGGGTTGCAAGAAAGAGTAAGCAAAATAAGGTTTTGCTCCAACACAAAACTTAGGACTTGATTGTCCCAATCAAGAGAAAAAAAGAAAGTAATAGACGAGAGAAATAGTAGAAAGAGAAAGCAAGATGAGGGGTGTATGTATGCGTTTCGCATGTGATTGGGGTTCTGAAGTGGGAGAGGAGTTTGGGGGGTGAGGCTTTTATAAGGGTTGAATGGTGTGGTTGAAAGGTGGGAAATAAAAAGAGTTAAATGTTTCCCCATTTGGGGAGTGGCGCCTAGCGTGGGGAGAGGCACCAACTATTTTCTCACAGTGTCTTCTGCATGTGTTGAGTTCCAAAGTGCAAGTACACTTTGACTTCCTTGCTTTGTGAGTTGTTTACCATGTGGGCCCCATCTTCTCTCTTGAAATTGAAACTGAACCCATTAGTAATGACAAAAGAACCCCTTCACATTCCTTCTCATCAAGAGTGATTTAGATTGCAACTGATGGGTGTCCCTTGGGACACCAAACTTAATCCTTTGACATCTTAATAAATTGGTTCCATCGTTGTGTATTTAATGTGTTCATAAGAATGGAGTAACATCAATCTTTTCATTTTCTTTTCATTCCAATTCCTCTGAACTCATTAAATCACGTTCATGTTCTTACCCAAAACATTAAGTGCTTTCAAATTGGGTGACTTGGGCTGCTAGATGATCCTTGGTGGTGGCCAAACCAAACTTAATCTCTGGACTTACTCTTTAAAATCAGGCTATTAATTATTTGTAAGCCTAGATTTAAGTGGGTAGGAGGCCACACCAAACTTAGCAGTTTAGCTAGTTCTCAGCCCATTCACTCATCATGATTTATGCCTTCATCAAGTTGCAATTCCAGAGTAGAAAAAAATAAAAGAGTGTAAAGAAAATCTAGCTACCAAAGCTAATATCAAACTTTCTAACCTACAATTGTAAACTAATCCTAATTTGATACTGTAACACAAATGTGAGACTGAAAATTAAACTATCTAAAGCAATATATTTTAAACTACTTCTAAGAAAGGCAATTAGATCAAAAAGGATAAAGTGTTGGGGTGCCTCCAAACTAGCGCTTCTTTATTGTCATTAGCTTGACATTCCTTCATCTTTAGCTGAGTTTGTAGTTCACTCTCAGCTCCTCTAAGGAGCCTCCCAAGTAGTGTTTGAGTCTATGGCCATTGACAGTAAAAGTTCTCTGAGTCTTGTCCTCCATGAGCTCCACATGACCATAGGGAAACACCTTGAGTATGGTGAAAGGTCCTGATCATCGAGACTTAAGTTTTCAAGGGAAGAACTTGAGTCTTGAGTTGTAGAGTAACACCTTCTGTCCTTCAGTTAACTCCCTTCTTGCTATCTTTTGGTCATGCCACCATTTTGTGTTCTCTTTGTAGATTTTTGCATTCTCATATGCTTGATTTCTAAACTCCTCCAACTCATTGAGTTGCATTAATCTCTTTTCTCCAGCAGCTTGCTCATCAAAGTTTAACATTTTTAGAGCCTAAAATGCTCTATGCTAAAGTTCAACTGGTAAGTGACAAGCCTTGCCATATACCAGTTGGTATAGAGACATCCCAATTGGAGTCTTGTAGGCTGTTCTGTAGGCCCATAGTGCATCATCCAGCTTCTTAGATCAATCCTTTCTTGAGCTTCCAACAGTTTTTTCAAGGATTCGTTTCAGCTCTCTTGGAGATTTCAGCTTGCCCGTTGGTCTGTGGGTGGTATGGGGTTGCCACTTTGTGCTTCACACCCCATTCAAAAATTGGTCAATTAGTTCTTTTGGTAAGCGCACCAAAATTATCATCAAGTAATAACCCACAGTAGAGTGGGATCGTATCCACAGAGATTGGCAAATTCGAGCAGTTTTAATTAATTGATGAATTAGTCAAGCGGATCAATAAGATTGTGAAGTGCAGAATTATAAATGATATAAATGTAAATGACTAGAATATAAAGAAAAGCAATAAAATGCAGAATATAAAGAAAAGCAATAAAATGCAAAAATAGAAATGGCAGAAGTAAAGTGCAGAATCAAAAATGACTTGAATGTAAATGGGAATGGGAGATTGCTGAATGTAAAATTAAGCTGTAAAGAAATGGATAGATAAGAATGGGGAAATTCATTGAGATTAGGAGATGTTGTCTCTTTGGATCAAATATAGCTTAAATCCTTTTTAATCATGCAACTCATTGACCTCTTGGCAATCATGATTGATTGAGCCCCAATCCCTTGGTGACTCAATCTCTCAGATCTTGATCAATAGCCAATTTCTTGGTCTAATTGCTCATGAAGATAGATATGCTTGGTCCCTGATTATACCACACACCATTATAGGTCCAAGTAGAGGGAGGATTATATGTCACATATCCAAACACCAAAACCCAGATTCTACTCAAGTGTGAGAAGGGATTTCAAGCATGGTTTCATGTTTCCTTTCCCAAGGTTCCCATGAAACCCAATTGCATTCAATCTCTTTCCCAAGATAATTGAACATTAAGCATTAAGAATGAAATTCCTTCTAGCAAATCAAAGAGAAGATGAAGAGAAGAAGAATTTCACTATTATCAATCTATCAAGTACAACAGAGCTCCCTCTCTCAATGAGAGGGAAGTTAGCTACTCATAGCTCAAAAAGTACTCAAAAGTGAAGTGTAAAAGTGGATCTAAAACTGACTGCTTAACCCCCTTCTTTAGTACTCCTTGGGGGTATTTATACTACTCCTAGTAAAATAAAATAATTACAAAAGTGAAAAAGGAAAATTACATTTTGGAGGGAAAAGAAGCTCAATAAGTGTGATCTCCCAGCTGGCGTGTGATTGGCGCTCTAGTGGCGTGTCACGTACCCTTCAATTTTTGCTTGGCGTGCCACGCCCAGCCCTTCAAGTGGCACGCTCGTCTCTTTAGAAACCTTGGCGTGCCACGCCTTCGAGCTCAAGTGGCACGCCATAGTGGAATTCTTGTGTTGGCGTGCCACGCCTTGGAACTCAAGTGGCATGCCCTTTGTCTTTTTCACTTATCTTTGCCTCTGGAAACTTGAACTAGCGTGCCACGCCCAGGGTCTGGCATGCCACGCCCTTGCTTTATGCTTGGCTAAGCTCCTCTGGAAAGTTGCACTAGCGTGGCACGCCAAGGGTCTGGCGTGCCACGCCCCTTTATGAGTGAGTGGTTTCTTTGTATGGCGTGCCACGCCACGAACTCAAGTGGCACGCCCTAATGCTTCTTTGCTCTCTGAATGGAACTAGCGTGCCACGCCTGGGATTCAAGTGGTACGCCTAAGTGAAGAATAGTGAGTAGTGTGCCACGCCTTCGATACCAAGTGGCATGCCTCTTGTAATTGGCCTCCTTCATCCTCTCTGGAAACTTATACCAGCATGCCACGCCTAAAGTTGGCGTGCCACGCCCAAGATCTTGTCTTGGTTTCAGTAGTTGGCGTGCCATGCTTCAGCCTTCAAGTGGCACGCCATAGTGACATGCTTGGGTTGGCGTGCTATGCCTTTGACACCAAGTGGCATGCCCAGTCCTTGATTTTGTTACCTTTGTGCATTGGCGTGCCACGCCTGACTGCTCAAGTGGCACGCCTAAGTGAGGTTGAGAGGTTGGCGTGCCACGCCTTCGACTTCAAGTGGCACGCCCAGTCTTCAATTGCCTTCAGCCCCTTTTCTGGATAATTGTACCAGCGTGCCACGCTATGCTGTTCAAGTGGCACGCCCATGGATTTGAGAACTCTTCAAGCTTGGCGTGCCATGCCTGGGTTCTCAAGTGGCATGCCCAAGTGACTTCTTGGAGCTGGCGTGCCACGCCTTCGATACCAAGTGGCACGCCATAGTGGAGGTTCTTCTTAGAATGGTGAGTTGGCGTGCCACGCCTCTTTGCTCAAGTGGCACGCCTATAGTAGTTGATGGGGTAGGCGTGCCACACCCAACCTGGCGTGCCACGCCCCTTTCATTTCCTCCATTGTTGCTTTTTGGAATTTTGTACTAGTGTGCCACGCTCAGTTCCTGGCGTGCCACGCCCACATGCATGCTTGGATCTCCCCTTTGGAATTTAGTACTGGCGTGCCACGCCTAGCTCCTGGCGTGCCACGCCAGTGCATTTTTGTGGCGTTTGCTCCCAAGTGGCACGCCAGTTTCACACGCCCAACTTCTTGTTTGTCTTCTACCCATTTTTGATGCCTTTCTCACCTGAAATTCAACACAACTCATCTTAAAATAGTGTACCATAATATTCATCAAATAATGCATGAATTGTACTAATTAAATGAGATTTATGCTCTTTTATGGTCTTCTTTATGCAAGAAAGAAGGGTAGATGATGCAAGTCATCAGCTCTCACTAACCCCATCCAACAAGTCGAAATCTTAATGGTTCAAGAGTTTTATGCTAATGTATGGATCACTAAGAACCATGATCAAAGTGTGAACCTGAACCCAAAGAATTGGCTCATAATGGTTCGGGAGAATTACTTAGATTTTAGTCCGGAAAATGTGAGGTTGGCATTGAACTTGCCAATAATGTAAGGAGATCCTCATCCTTTCACTAGAAGGGTCAACTTTGATCAAAGGTTGGACCAAGTCCTCATGGACATCTGTGTGGAAGGAGCTCAATGGAAGAGAGACTAAAGAGGCAAGCCGGTTCAATTAAGAAGTCTTGACCTCAAGCCCGTGGCTAGGAGATGGTTGGAGTTCATCCAACGCTCTATCATTCCTACTAGCAACCGGTTTGAAGTTACAATAGATCGGGCTATCATGATCCATAGTATCATGAATAGAGAGGAAGTAGAAGTTCATGAGATCATATCCCTAGAACTCTACAAAGTGGCGGATAATTCCTCTACTTTGGCAAGGTTAGCCTTCCGTTATCTCATCTGTAACCTATGCAATTCAGCTGGAATTATTATAGAGGGAGACATCCTCATTAAAGGAGACAAACCCATCACTAAGAAAAGGATGGAGCAAATAAGAGAGCCCACTCATGGACCTCAACAAGAGCATGAGGAAATTCCTCATTAAGAAATCCCTGAGATTCCTCAAGTGATGCACTTTCCTCCACACAATTATTGGGAGCAAATCAACACCTCCTTAGGAGAATTGAGTTCCAATATGGGGCAACTAAGGATGGAGCTCCAAGAGCATTCCATCATCCTCCATGAAATTAGAGAGGACTAAAGAGCCATGAGGGAGGAGCAACAAAGGCAAGAAAGAGACATTGAGGAGCTCAAGCACTCCATAAGATCTTCAAGAGGAAGAACTAGCCGCCATCACTAAGGTAGACCCGTTCTTTAATTTCCTTGTTCTTATTTTCGAATTCTATGCTTTATGTTTTGTCTATGTTTGTGTCTTTATTACACGATCATTAGTGTCTAGTGTTTATGTCTTAAAGCTATGAATGTCCTATGAATCCTTCACCTTTCTTAAATGAAAAATGTTTTATTTGCAAAAGAACAAGAAGTGCATGATTTCGAATTCTATCTTGAAATTAGTTTAATTTTTTTGATGTGGTGGCAATACTTTTTGTTTTCTGATGAATGCTTGAACAATGCATATTTTTGATATTGTTGTTTATGAATGTTAAAATTGTTGGCTCTTAAAAGAATAATGAAAAAGGAGAAATGTTGTTGATAATCTGAAAAATCATAAAATTGATTCTTGAAGCAAGAAAAAGCAGTGAATATAAAGCTTGCGAAAAAAATAAAAAAATGGCGAAAAAAAAAGGGAAAAAGAAAGCAAGCAGAAAAAGCCAATAACCCCTTAAACTAAAAAGCAAGGGTAAAAAGGATCCAAGGCTTTGAGCATTAATGGATAGGAGGGCCCAAAGGAATAAAATTCTGGCCTAAGCGGCTAAACCAAGCTGTCCCTAACCATGTGCTTGTGGCGTGAAGGTGTCAAACTGAGCGGTTACAGTCATGGTCCAAAGCAAAAAGAGTGTGCTTAAGAGCTTTGGGCACCTCTAACTGGGGACTCTAGCAAAGCTAAGTCACAATCTGAAAAGGTTCACCCAATTATGTGTCTGTGGCATTTATGTATCCGGTGGTAATACTAGAAAACAAAATGCTTAGGGTCACAGCCAAAACTCATAAAGTAGCTGTGTTCAAGAATCAACATACTGAACTAAGAGAATCAATATCACCATCTGAATTCTATGTTCCTATAGATGCCAATCATTCTGAACTTCAAAGGATAAAGTGAGATGCCAAAACTGTTCAGAAGCAAAAAGGCTACTAGCCCCGCTCATCTAATTGGAACTAAGTTCATTGATAAGTTTGGAATTCATTGTATATTCTCTTCTTTTTATCCTATTTTGTTTTTAGTTGCTTGGGGACAAGTAACAATTGAAGTTTGGTGTTGTGATGAGCGGATAATTTATACCCTTTCGGCATTGTTTTTACATAGTTTTTAGTATGTTTTAATTACTTTTTATTATATTTTTATTAGTTTTTATTCAAAAATCACATTTCTGGACTTTACTATGAGTTTGTGTGTTTTTCTGTGATTTTAGGTATTTTCTGGCTGAAATTGAGGGACTTGAGCAAAAATCTTATTCAGAGGCTGAAAAAGGACTGCAGATGCTGTTGGATTCTGACCCTCCTACACTCGAAATGGATTTTTTGGAGCTACAGAAGCCCAACTAGCACGCTCTCAATTGCGTTGAAAAGTAAACATCTTGGGCTTTCCAGAAATATATAATAATCCATATTTTGCCCGAGATTTGATGGCCCAATCTGGCGCTCAAAGCCAGCCTAAAACTTCCTGGTGTAAAACGCCCAAACTGGCACCAGAATTGGAGTTAAACACCCAAACTGGCACCCAAGCTGGCGTTTAACTCCAGGAATAGCCTATGCACGAAAAAGCTTCAATGCTCAGCCCAAGCACACACCAAGTTGACCCCAGAAGTGGATTTCTGCACTATCTGCACTTAGTTACTCATTTTCTGTAACCCTAGGTTACTAGTCTAGTATAAAAACTACTTTTAGAGATTTATTTTATATCTTTTGATCACTTTTGATCTTTTGATCATCATATGTAACTTTTAACACCTTTTCACGTTTGGAGGCTGGCCTCTCGGCCATGCCTAGACCTCTTTTCACTTATGTATTTTCTACAGTTGAGTTTCTACACCACATAGATTAAGGTGTAGAGCTCTGCTGTTCTTCATGAATTAATGCAATTACTGCTGTTTTTCTCTCAATTCATGCCTACTTCTTCTCTAAGATACTCACTCGTACTTCATTCTGGAGAATGATATGATCCGTGACATTCATCATTATTCTCCATTCTATGAACGCGTGCCTGACAACCACTTCCGTTATATCTGAGCTCAACGTAGTCATTGGGCAACAGCTTGAGTGCGTATCTGATAAACCCTATTTTTAGGGTTTATCATGTATAGAATCTAAGGGTTTTATCAATGATCTTCAACACTTATTCATATAAAACTGCATGATTTTGTGTTCCTTCCCCATTTTACCTCTTAGATGGAAATATGCTTCTTTTGCATCAAAATTGGTATATTGTAATCCTCTTCCATTACCATTAGATGCTTTGATCCGTTTGTTAAGTGATTTCAGAAGTTACAGGGCAAAAATGGCTAAGAGGAATGAAGGAAGCATGCATGAATGGAAGGAACATGGAAAAAATTAAAGAATTAGAGTTTGGACATGCGCGCGCATGCGCACCGTACACATACGCGTGGATGCGCTCATCCAGAGCCAGCGCAGTGGAGCCGAGCGAGAAGCCGGCGCGCTTATATGGCTGGGCCATAGTCCTTATGACGCTCGCGCGCACCTTACGCCTGCATGCAGATCGCAAAAGACCCCAGGGACGCGTACGCGTGCAGTGCACATACGCGTCGATGTGCGCACATGATTTTTTAAATGGGACACGTGTCCAGCAATTTCAAGGGGTTCCTAGGCCCTGTTTTGGAGTAGATTTTGGAGGGAAAAGCTTAAGAAGACCAAGGATTAGGAGTGTTGGGACAATTAGTCATAATTCTAGATATTTTAGGGAGTTAGTTACATTTTGTTTTAGAGAGAGAAACTCTAACTTCTCTCTAGGATTTCACTTCTTTCATTGCAATTATCTGTTGATTTCTTGGTGAGATCCATTGCTAATTCACTTTTGCTTTGGTACAAGTTGTAGATCTACTCTTCTTTTACTCTTAATTGATGCTCTTTTGATTCAATTTCTTAGATCTAGATTTGGTTCACTTTGTTACTTTGAATTTGGATTAATGAATTGTGCAATTTCATTCAATTCCTTGATTGTTGATGATTGTTTAGATTAGATAGCTTTAATTCAATTCTCTTCTCTCAATTGCATCATGTTTTCTATAATTGCCTACCAATTGTTTGTGATAATGACAACCTTAACTATGTAGTAGATTTCTCTTACATGGCTTAGGGGTTGAGTTATTGGAGACACTTGAATAGTGGATATCAATTGTAGATTATGAATTGAGAAGTTGCTAATTGACTTGGAGTGCACTAAAGCTAGACTTCCTTAGGGTGAGACTATGACTTGTGACTCAGGTTAGTTACTCTCACTTGACTTTCCTTCATTGTTAGGGGGTTAACTAAGTGAAGCAATAATCAATTCTTATTTTAATTGAAGGAAACTATAATGATGGAACTTCCAATGCTTACCCTTGGCCAAGGCTTTTATCTTAATTAATTGTTGTTTGCTTTGGTAGCTTGAATTCTTGCACCAACTCTCAAAACCATAAAAGCTTTCCTAATCAATGATGCGCATTCTAAGGAAATCCCTAGGGAGAACGACCCGGGATCAATACTCTCGGTTATAGATTTTAGAATTGTTTGATGCGGTATTCGCGTGTTGGTTAGACTATACTCACGATCAGATTCATTGCTAGTTTCTAACCGGCATAAGAATATTCCCGTTCATCAAAATGACGCCGTTGCCGGGGAGTTGCTTATGTGTGCCATTCTATTGGTTAGTGTGAATATGTTAATATGTGAATATTTGCATTTCTCTCTTGATTGATTGTTTGTTTGATTGTTACATAAGATTAAATTTTGCTTAGATACCAATTGATGTAATGAGCTTCTTCTCTCCTTCATTGTATGACGCGTTCACTACCAAATCTGAGCTTAGCACCATTTGATTCGAAAATTGAAAGAACTTTGCTTCATATTAGGCAAGCTCGGAGGTGGTTAGCCTTTGAGGAAGGTGAAAAGGTTTTTACCAATTCACCAACCGAATCATCGTCATCCAATGAAGGCACTAATTACTCTTCCGTTGATACTACTAATAGTTCTTCTTTTGATCTAGGTTTTGACAACATGGCCGCTCCAAGGAGAGTTACTCTCAAGGAAGCGGGTGCTCCAACCTCTACACGTGCTTCATCCTAACTTGAATGCAAACTTTGAACTCAAGACCGCTCTCATCAATCTCTTACCAAAGTTCCATGGACTTCCCACACAAGATCCAATTAGACACCTCAAGGACTTTCATGGTGTATGCTCGACTACTAGGCGGGAAGGATCCAATGAAGTGACTATATGGTTGTTTGCCTTCCCTTTCTCTCTTGAGGGAAGAGCCAAGGAGTGGTTCTATACCTTACCTAGTGATGTTGTGTCCGATTAGGACTTTCTTAGAAGAGAATTTCTTGATAAATTCATGCCCGTAGAAATGATGGACAAGCTAAGGAAGGAGATCTCATGTATTGTACAAGGCGAGATAGAAACTTTATATGAATATTGGGAATGGTTTCGTAAACTCCTTGATTCATGTCCCAACCACATGATTGACACTCAAGTCTTGCTTAGCTATGTGTGCCAAGGCATGAGGGAGCAAGATAAGAATTTGTTGGATGCTTCAAGCAATGGTTCTTTGTCAAAGTATAGGACGGCGGAGGAGGCATGGCAGCTCATTACCGACTTGGCCGAGTCCACTCAACATGCTAGACGGAGAGTCAACCATCCAAAGGCCGTGAATGAAGTTTCTTCTAGTGGTGAGGCTGCTACCCTTACCAAGACCTTGTGTGAGATGACAAGCCTTCTAAAGCAACTCCAAGTGAATCAACAACAACCTCTATCCCAACAACAACCTTCTCCTCAAAACCAACAATATCAATAATTGGTCCCCCAAAAAGTGTGTGGCATTTGTTCATGTTACTCCCACTACACGGATGAGTGTCCAAGTCTCCAAGAAGATAACAATCTAGTGGCTACCCACAACTTTTATGATCGCTCCTACTATGAACGTGCTAATCAAGAATACCATAACCAATGGAGTAATTATAACCAAGGGTACCCTCAACAAGGAAGCAACCATAACCAAGGGAGTAACAACTCTAGTCAAGGATGGAGGGATAACTCCAACCAAAGTTGGCGGGACAATTATCAACAAGGAGGAAGGGACAATGGGGGCAACCAAAGGTGGAACAACAACACTCCACAAAATTGCTATTCACAAAACCCTCCTAACCAACAACCAAATCAAGGAAGGAACTATCAAACCTACATACCACCTCATAGGCAATCACTTCCACCCAACCAACCCCAAGCACCACAAATCACCTATCCCTCCACATCTCCAAATCAAGATGACACACTCCGGTCCATACTCCAAGGACAAAAAAAACTCCAAAACACACTCAACTCAAGTCTTAATGGTCTTACTTCCACCCTCCAAGCTCTCATTGCTCGCATGGAGCCACCTTCTACTCCCACTCCTCAAGCCTCAACCTCTAGTGCCATACCCTCTCAACCTCTACCCAACCCCAAGGGTGACATCAACGCCGTGACCTTGAGATCCAGAACTCAATTGAAGGAGAGGGATTTAAAGGCACCTAGTCCAATGAAAGTCACTCAAGAGGAAGATGGAGTTAAGATAGAAGAAATTGAAAAGGAGGAGGAGTCACATGTAATAGTTGAAGATGAAGACCCTCCACCAAGGAGTGAAATCCCTAGAAAGGAGCAAATCTTGGAGGAAGTGGCTCAACCAATCCCATTTTCTACATTGGCAAGAAAGGCAGAAGCGTGTGGAACTTGACCCAACAATGGTAAAGATGTTCAAGAAAGCAGATGTAACTATCCCCTCTTTGATGCTATACATCAAGTGCCTAAATATGCGAAATTCCTTAAGGACTTGTGTATGAACAAAGATAGAATTCATGAGTTGGAAACCATTCCATTGGGTAGTTCCATTTCGGCTTTGATGGGATCCATTCCAGAAAAGTGTGTTGATCCGGGTCCTTGTTTAGTTTCTTGTGTCATTGATGGAGTCCATTTCATTAATTGTATGTGCGACCTTGGTGCATGCATTAGCATTATGCCCATTTCCATTTATCATCTATTGAAGCTCCCACCATTGAAACGGTCGACGGCTAGGTTTCTCTTGGCGGACAAGAGCATAATAACCGTGGCGGGTATTGCGGAAGATGTGTTGATCAACATAAAGGGTTTGATATTTCCAATTGATTTCCATATCATTGAGATGCCACCAAGTGAATCCAAAAGGGCATCATCTATCCTACTTGGGAGACTATTTTTGAGGACTTCTAGATTCAAGTTGGATGCCCATTTGGGAACCTATTCATTTGAGATAGATGGGAGAGTTGTAAGTTTTAGCCTAGAAGAAGCGATGAGGCACCCACCGGAGAACCATTCCATATTCTGGTGTGATCTAATTGACAACATTGTGGCCGAAGTGCATTGTGCAAAGCTAGAAGAAAAACATGTGGTTGAAGAAGATAGTGAAGATCCAAGTGTAGAAGTTCAAGTGACAAGCCAAGGGCAAAAGCTAGAATTGAAGCCACTACCGCCCCACCTAAAGTACTCATACCTTGATGAAGCCCACAAGTTCCCAGTGATCATAGCAAGGGAACTAAATCCTCAACAAGAAGAAAAATTACTATGTGTTTTGAGGAAGAACAAAAGGGCAATAGGGTGGAGTTTGGCGGATCTAGTGGGGATAAGTCCCCAAGTGTGTGAGCACTGAATCTTTTTGGAAGAAGAAGCTAGACCTGTGAGACAACCTCAACGACGATTAAATCCTACTATTTTGGAGGTTGTCAAGAAAGAGGTAACACGGTTACTCGAGGCGGACATCATCTACCCTATTTCGGATAGTCAATGGGTGAGTCCCGTTCATGTTGTGCCTAAGAAGTATGGGGTAACCACAATCAAGAATGAAAGTGGGGAGATCATAGCAACACGGATGCAAAACTCTTGGCGAGTATGCATAGACTACCGAAGGTTGAACTCGGCCACTAGAAAAGATCATTTTCCACTCCCGTTTATCGATAAAATGCTCGATCGATTATCCGGTAAATCCCATTATTGCTTTCTAGATGGCTATTCGGGGTACTTTCAAATACACATTGCTCTAGAGGACCAAGAAAAAACAACATTTACTTGCCCTTTTGGAACTTATGCCTACAAGCGTATGCCATTCGGCTTATGCAATGCACCGGCAACTTTCCAAAGGTGCATGATGAGCATCTTTGCAGATTTTCTAGAGCAATGCATGGAGGTATTCAAGGATGACTTCACGGTATATGGTGATTCTTTTGATCATTGCTTGGATAATCTTGAAAAAGGTTTAGAAAGATGTACTAAAACCAACCTTGTCTTGAATTTGGAGAAGTGTCATTTCATGGTCAAGCAAGGCATTATTTTAGAACATATTGTTTCCAAAGATGGTATTTCCATAGATCCGGCAAAATTTAATGTCATATCTAGCCTTCCTTACCCCTCTTCTGAGAGGGAGGTCCGCTTTTTCCTTGGACATGCAAGATTTTATCGGAGATTCATAAAGGATTTCAGCAAGGTAGCGTTGCCTCTCTCAAGGTTGTTACAAAAAGATGTTGAGTTTGATTTAAGCAAGGAATGCATGGAGGCTTTTGACAAGCTCAAGGTAGCATTGACTCAAGCTCCCATTGTGCGAGGGCCGGATTGAAGTTGGCCATTTGAAATAATGTGTGATGCTTCAAATTTTACCGTGGGAGCCGCGTTAGCACAACGCGAGGGTAAGAATCCATATGTCATAGCCTATGCATCAAAAACACTAGATGGAACCCAATCCAACTACACCACTACCGAAAAAGAACTTTTAGCCATTTTTTTGCCTTGGACAAGTTCCGAGCATATCTTCTCAGTTCAAAGGTGGTAGTGTACTCGGATCATGCGGCATTAAAGTATTTATTGGCTAAGAAGGAATCTAAACCGAGATTGATTAGATGGGTTTTATTGTTGCAAGAATTTGACTTGGAAATCAAGGATAGGAGTGGTATGCAAAACCTAGTGGCGGACCATTTAAGTCACCTTGAACACACCAAAGGCGATACTACTCCTATCAATGATTCTTTTCCCTTTGAGAGCTTGCATGCAATCTCGGAAACCATTCTTTGGTATGCACCAATCGCCAATTACTTAGTATCTCGCTCCTTCCCTCCTAATCTCTCCAAACACCAAAGGGATAAGCTAAAAAGCGAATCCAAATACTATGTATGGGATGACCCATACCTTTGGAGATGTGAGGCAGATCAAGTAATTCGAAGGTTCATTCTACAAATCGTATTCTACTCAATCTTCAAAACTTGCCACTCCTCCGAAGGAGGAGGCCATTTTGGGCCTCAAAGAACGGCAAGGAAAATCCTAGATTGTGGCTTTTGGTGGCCAACTCTCTTCAAGGACTCTTCTCATTTTTGTGAATCTTGTTCTCAATGCATTAGATTTGGTAACATCTCCAAGAAGGATGAAATCCCCCAACAAACCATGCTATTTTGTGAGATTTTTTATGTGTGGGGGATTGACTTCATGGGACCATTCCCAAATTCTAATGGTTTTCTCTACATTCTACTTGCCGTTGATTATGTGTCCAAATGGGTGGAACTGATACCCACCCGGATGGACGATGCTAATGTGGTCCTTTCTTTTGTAAGAAACAATATCATTTGTAGATTTGGGTCACCACGAGCAATCGTGAGCGACCAAGGTTCACATTTTTGCAATAAAAGAATAGAAGGACTCATGAGGAAATATAGCATCATGCATAAAGTAGCCACGGCCTACCACCCACAAACAAACGGTCAAGCCGAGGTTTCTAATCGGGAAATTAAACGCATCTTGGAAAGGATTGTGAAACATAATAGGAAAGATTGGAGTGCTAAGCTCACCGATGCATTATGGGCCTACCGAACGGCATACAAAACGCCAATTGGCATGAGTCCCTTTCGGTTGGTATATGGCAAAGCTTGCCACTTACCGGTTGAGGTAGAACACAAGGCATATTGGGTCATCAAGAAATGCAATCCGAGTTTGGGTGGAGCCGGGGTTGAGAGGAAGCTACAACTAGCGGAGTTGGAATGTTTGAGGCTTGAAACTTATGAGAACTCTAGACTTTACAAGGGGAAAATGAAAGCCGTGCATGATAGGAACATAAGAGGCAAAGAATTTAAAGCCGGTGATCTAGTCCTTCTTTACAATTCTAGATTGAGATTGTTGCCCGGAAAACTAAGGTCGAAATGGGAAGGCCCTTATCAAGTAGTGAAAGCGGAACCCTATGGGGTTTACCATTTGCGCCATCCCTCAAGTTCGATTATCTTCAAGGTCAATGGGCACCGTTTCAAGTTGTATCATGGTGAGCAAATGAAGAGCAACAAAGAGATTGAGGTATTCCTTTTGGAAGATGCACCTCTTGGCCAAAAGCAATGAGCTAGTAGAAGTCCAACTTAAGGACATTAAACAAAAGTGCTAGGTGGGAGACACCCCACCATGGTGAGATCTATCCTTTTTACCCTTTTGTATATAGTTCTTAAACTCTTGATTGGTTTGCAATTGCTTAGATATAGTCTTCATTTATTCGAATTAATTGTGAATACCTTGGATAATTTGTTCATGAAGGCTTGCATTGATTTTTCAATGAATGAATTGATTGTTTGGTAGAAGAACCACTACAAAAAAAAGGGTTAAAATGACATGGAGATTAAGGCGGTTTTAAAAAACCGCCATATTATCGAGTCATTATGGCAATTTTTTCTGTTGCCGTAATTGGCTTTATATATTTTGGCGGTTCTGGTGATTATGGCGGTTTTGAACCGCCATTTTCACACGCCTATAAAAAGAAAAAAATTGCAATCCCTGGCTCATTCAACGCCGTTCTTCCTTCTAACTAGGGCCTCTATCCTCTCTGAACATACAACACTCTCATTTCCTCAGTGTAAAGAAGCTCTCTGACAACGCCTTCTTCCTTCTAGGGCTTTTCCTCTCTCCGCCGCTTACAATCTCTCCAGATACCTCTCCTTCTCAAGTTAAACTGAAACCGAAACCGAAATGCTGTTTTCGTACATAGAGAAGCCAAAATCGAAACTGATGCTGTTTTATTTTGTTTTTTCTTTTGTGCTGTGGAGACGAAGATTTCGGCGAGAGGCAAGGCTCTGGTGGCTACTGACCTCAGCATTTCGATTCCAGAAGGCACCAATTTCTTTGTTTTTGTTTGGGTTAGGATTTCGAAATTGCTTTTGGTGCTGATTTTTGGGATTTTTGTTTCTCTGCAGCTCTGTTAGGGATTTTTGGGTCTTCCATTGAAGCAATGGATTGACGTTGGTGCGGGGGTGATTGACGACGATCTCAGGTCTTCTTTCGCTTACTTCTATTAAGGTGTTTCTCTCTCTCTCTCTCTCTCTCTGAACTTAGATCTTCTATTGCTTACTTCTATTAAGGTGTTTCTTTGATCTCCGATCTCAGATCTCAGATCTCAGAAAAACCTTGGAATAGAAGAAAAATCTTGCCATCGATGTGTTGTTGACTGGGATTAGACTCTTGCTTGCCGGTTGTGGCCTTGCCTTTAGTTACAGGGCAAGCAAGCAACTTGTGTGGATCACGCTCATGTAACACATAAAATTTAGCTTCATTTCGATACTGTGTTTGAAAGTTCAGTGTATGCCCGTATTTCCTTTTCACAAATATCAAAATTATTGGCTAACCCATCTTCATATTCCCTTAAAAAAAGGAAAAAAGTTCTCCTAAGTTATAATACAGACCTATAATGGGTAAGGAAAGAGGGTGTTTTTAGTGTGGAAGTGATTTGAATTATTTGTGTGCTAATACAGACAGAGAGCTCAGTGAACTTTTATTCATTATTATTGATTGATGTTTGTGTGCCTTGTAAGGCTGGCATCTCATTATTCAAACTATTAGTTTATCCGCCTCTTTTGCCTAGTTAAATAGTTACTTTATTTAGCATATAATAATTATCTATAGTAGTAGAACTACAATTACAACCAAGTTGCCTTCATGTTCAATGGCTCAAATTGATTAATCATTTCAAAAAATGTTAGGAGATAATAGTTTTAGTGTAAAATAGAAGATAATTGGCTAATATTAATTCAAATATAAAGTAAAAACAAAGAAAAAGTATTAGTCTAGTCATCCAATTTCCTGGGTTGTAGAGTCTGCTGATGTATCTGCTTGTTTTGGTTCATGACTGCACGGATACCTTCAATTTCCATCACTCCTTTCTCTTGTGTGGATGGTTGCACTTCTGTCTCTAGCTCACCAATTTCCTGGGGTGGTTTCAGCTTGGCTAGGAGTTCACTCATTAATTCTTCCCATCCGATAATGCTTCCTTGTGGGAAAGCTTCAAACTATTGAGCAACATCATTCATGGTGATGAATGGGTGCTTCAAATTATGGGTTGCATTATTATCTAAGGTGGGGATATTACTCCCATGATTACTGGAATTAGTTGAGTTCCCCTCCATGATCTGCACAATCACAAACGGTCCAGATGAAGATAGAGTATATTCATGCCAGAATATGATTGGAGAATTAGTTGACACAATGTGTCAAACAGTTGATAAACTTGAAAGATAGATAGAAGAAAATTACTTCTCTCGTATATTCAATAAGCACAAGCATGAGGATCACACAAAGCCAGAAAATACCAAGAAAACTTCACTCTATTACTAAAGTGAAGTTTCAGTTAGCTCAGGCAAAAATTCAAACAGTTAGTGGGTTAGTAAAAAATTAAAGAAACAGAAAAGAAAAAGTGCTTGATCTAGATCTCCACTTCACTTAATCATTGTCAATCTATTTCAATCCCCGGCAACGGCGCCAAAAACTTGATGTGTATTTTTGTGGAAACGAATTCCAAACACACAACTCACCGGCAAGTGTACCGGGTCGCATCAAGTAGTAATAACTCACGTGAGTGAGGTCGATCCCACAGGGATTGAAGGATTGAGCAATTTTAGTTTAGTGGTTGATTTAGTCAAGCGAATCAAGATTTAGTTGAGTGATTTGTAATTAACTGAAATTTAAATTGCATGAAAATTAAAGGGAGAGGGATGATTGCAGTAAAGTAAAGAGAACAGAAAATAAAAGTGCTGAATCTTAAAGAACAAGAAATTAAATGGCAGAAACTTAGAACGCAAGAAATGTAAATTGCAGAATCTTGAAGTGCAAGAAATGTAAATGGCTTGAATTATAACGGAAATTGGGAATTAGATTTGCAGAAATTAGACAAGGAAAAGTAAATTGTGATAAACAGAAAAATAGAAAAGGAATTAAAATGAAACGAATCTCAACTGGAAATGTAAATGAACTTGGAGACGCATTCAACAGAGAAATTAAAATGAAAACTCCAGATCTCAGGACCCAAGAGACTAGATAACCAAGTCTAGATCTCAATGCCTTCCTAGATCCAAATTCAGAATTCAATTGTAAGAAAAGTAAAGATCAAGCAGTAGAAGAAAGGAATGCAAATATTGATTTCTCAAAAAGTGCAGTAAATAAAACAGAGAGACAGAGAGATCTCAGGGTGGGATTGAAACAGAATTCCTTCAATTTTCCAACACCCAAGATTCAAGCAAAGTGTAAATGAAATTGAAATTAAGAAAACTAAGAGAAAGAGAATTCAATTCCCTTCCCCAAGACTTAGAATCTCCAAATAAGTCCTAACCAAAAGCTCTCCCAAAATTACTCAGCGAAACTAAAACGGGAAAAGCTTTCTAAAAACTTAAAATCTAAGCTATTTATACATTCTCTTCAAAAATTCTTCAAGCCTTGAATTGGGCCTTTGCTCTTGATGGAATTGGGTTGACAAAAGCCTCTGTTGATTGCTCTTGGAGTTGGAAAGAAACCCATTTGTGAACCGGGTCATGAACCAGAAAAGCTTGAGTAAAAGTTTGAGGCAAACTTTTACTCAAGCTTTTCATATCAGCTAGCCTCCCTTGTTTTCATCCACGTTTGAGCCAAAGTTTGAGGTCAAACTTTGAGCCAAACGTGGATCCCTCTTGCACGCCTCTTGGGGTGCTACTTTGTCCTCCTGTCAACGTTGCCAATTTTATGCCCACTATAGACTATTATATATGGTTGGAAAGCTCTGAATGTTAGCTTTCTAACCCAATTGGAATCACCTCAATTGGATATCTACAACTCAAGTTATTCTTGTTGGAAGTATACCCCTTCAGGCTGTTGTGGCGCCAACGTTTGCCTAAAAGCTTGAGGTCAAACGTTGGCGCAAGCTTTTGCTCCTTCCAGGGTGTGTTTGTTGTGGCGCCAACGTTTGCCTAAAAGCTTGAGGTCAAATGTTGGCGCAAGCTTTTGCTTCCTCCAGGGTGAATTCAACTCTTCCAAAAGTTTGAGCTAAAGTTTGAGGCAAGCTTTTGCTCAAGCTTTTTGTTCTCTCTTGCTCCTTGCCATTTCTTCTTTCTTCAACCTTCTTCAAAGCTCTTTTCACCTATCATCAATCAACCAAGCACATCAAAGCTATGCTCAAAATCATGAGATTGTTATTCTTTCATAATATATGACAATTATAGCACAAAATCTCATGAAATTGTATTAATTTATCCATGGTTGATTGAATCAAAGGAAACATGAAATTCTATCCAATTGGCTTACTTATGGCTCAAGAAAGTGCATAAAATCAATTGAAAACAAAAGAAAAAGACTAGTGAAACTAGGCTAAGATGACTTGTCATCAGTTATCCACAAAAAGCGTGGTCATGCTTTCAACCCTTCTTTTCCACCCATGTTCCCTAATGTAACGGTCATAATGTTTTCCATAGTTATGATGATTGTGGTGTGTGGCTAGTTGCTTGGGTTTCCAATAGTATCCTTATTTTCTTCTGGCTACTAAGGTTCACTCCTCTCTCACAGCCTCTCACTTACTCTGATTTTCTCTCATTTTATCTAACAAACATCAAAATTCCTAAACCATCTAACATATGCTTTTACTATATAAATGATCAAGTCTATTTTGTATCACCGTTCTTCACATAAATTTCTTATTTTATTAGTTAGTGTTTCTTATTATGTCTACCTATCCCATTTTATTATTGGTAAAAGTGTAAATCCTTATTTCAAACCACAAATATATGCGCATCAATGTACTAATTATCTAAATTAAGTTAAATATACTAACCGTTGTCCATTATGAAAATGTATATATAAAATTAACTTCTAATTAGTTAATATAGTAACAAATTCTTTTATTTAATTTTTTATATATATAATTAATTAATTTATATATATAATATTTATTTATTTATTTAATGCATTTTATTATAACCTTATGATGCATTCACATGCATGTCTGCAAGTGTGTCAGAAATTATGTTCAATTGTTTTCTAGACTTCTACTAAAATTTATTATTTAATATTTAATTTCTCTCTCTCCTTAATTTTCTTTCTCTTTCTCTTTTTATAATAGAGTTGGCGCAAAAAAAGAAAGAATATTTAATACAGTCCTTAATTTTCTTTCTTTCTCATTTCTTTTTAATTCTCTTTCTCTTTATTTTTATTATTATTATTATTATTATTATTATTATTATTATTATTATTATTATTATTATTATTATTATTATTATTATTATCAGTCCTTAATACATGTCCTTAATATTTAATACATGTCCTTAATTTTTTAATACAGTCCTTAGTATTATTATTTAATACAGTCCTTAATATTTAATACATGTCCTTAATTTTTTTTATAAATTATAATTTTTTTGTCTCTTTCTATCTTGTAGAAAAAAATTAATTTGCATATATACCACTATTTGAGAAGGAAAAGCTCACAAAGCCATTGTTACAGCCACAAAATTATCATTTGGAAGAGGTAATTACAATTTTTTTATAATTTTATAATTTCTTTTAAAAGCTAATTAACAACTAGCACTAGTAATATTATTAGTAACATTTTATATGTATTTTTTAGATGAATTCAAATTCATAATTATCCACTTATTATTAATATTTCTGATAATTTTTGATAATTTGATGATGACACTGATCTTAAGTAGTTAATATTGTAGTTAGCTTTGTATAAAATCACAATTTGAGTAGTTGTTTTCGACTATGACGGATTTTGAGGTTTTTAAATTTAATGAGTTATGTACTACACCAAATTTAATCTGAACAACACCCAAAAGTTTTTACCAATCTGCCAGCATCAATAATTAATTAAGATGTTAATAGCAATTATCAACTTAATTGTTATACCAAGTGACAAAACTTATGTAATTTATATATTTTGATAGGTTGTTTTTATCAATTTCATTGATGACTTTATGTACACAATTTAACATGAAAACTTACCATGAAAAATACAATGGTGTCTGATCTTTTGTGCTAATTTTTTTAAGTACAAATATCACAAGCTAGTTGAACTTTAATGGATAATTAACAACTAGTTTTTTTTTGTATTTTTTGTGCTCATAATAATTATATTTTTGTTGTAGGGATTGGATCAGGAGAGTGAGATTCCATCACCAAAAGAGTTAGGAAGTAGGTCTTCTGGAGCAAGCAACAAGGAAGCATGACCTAGTTTGATATGTTAAGACGTATATTAAGGATTATATGTTAGACAATTATAAGTCAGAATTAGTCAATGCTTGTTAAGGATTATTTTGATACTTTGTTTTTTGGATTATGACATTTCAATTATGACTTAGATTATGACTTTTGGATCATGTATGAATTAAAAATCATCTTATGATGTTTGATTTATGGCTATATCTTTTGGTTATTATGAGATTTTTAAGTGAGTTTCAAAAATATCACTTTAAATTAGTGGTTTCAATCTTATTTTAAAAAGCATAAAATTGTCATCATAATTAGGTACAAATGGCGGTTAGAAACCCCCATTTTAAATGAAAAGGATGCCATTATACGCTGGTAGAAACGGCGGTTAAAAACTGCCATTTTAAACGAAAATGATGCCATTATATTTTGGTAAAAATGGCAGTTAGAAACTGCCATTTTAAACACAAAAGATGCCATGGTAAAAATGGCGGTTATCATGGCAAAAACGGTGGTTTCTAACCGCCATTTTAAATGGAAGAGATGCCACAACATCCTGGTAAAAACGGCGGCTGTTCAAAAACTGCCATTTTATGCGGAAATAATGGCGGTTACAAACCGCCATTTTAACCCTCAAAAACCACCGTAATAACCAGAATGGCGCGCAGAATAACGGTGTTTCTTGGAGGCGCCAGTTTTGGTCATTATAACCGCCGTAATTACCCAAAATAACCGCCGTTTTAACCTTTTTTGTTGTTGTGAACACCCCTTCTTTAGGTTTTACTTTGAGTTTTGGGTGTTTTTGACCTCTTTGGCTAGATTGGCCATTAAATTCATAATAATCAGGCATCTTTCATGTTAATTCAAAAAAAAGGAGGGGGGAGGGGGGCAGGGTGCGCGCACTGTGCGCGTACGCGTCCATAAGTATTCGCAGCTCCTGGGACATCTTCCAGAGAGTTGTGCAAATTTTGGGCCAGCTTTGGGCCCTGGCATAACCTGCACCTGATGCCAAGGCATCTTAGCCTAGTTTTACTAGCCTTTTTCCTTGTTTTTAATAGGTTTTATACACTTTCTTGGGTTACAAGTAAGCCATTTGGGTGGGAATTCATGTGTATTTGGATTCAATCAACCATGAGTAAATTGATGCATTTTCATGAGGTTTTGTGCTATAATTGCTTATGTGTCAAGGATGATAAGAAGTCTCATGATTTTAGCATAACTTTGATGCAATTGTTGATTGATGACAGGTGACCAAAAGGCTTGGAGGAAGGTTGAAGAAAGGGGATGGCAGTAATGGAAATGAAGACAGCAAAACCACCCTGGGAAGAGCTCAAGTTTGTGCCAACGTTTACCTCAAACTTGAGGTCAAACGTTGTCTAAAGAAGAACCCAGGAGAAGCTAACATTTACACCAACGTTTGCCTCAAACTTGAGGTCAAATGTTGGTTCAACAACAAGCCCTGGAGAAGCCAAAGTTTGCGCCAACGTTTACCGGTGAGTTTTATGTTGGATCATTTTCCACATATCAATTTTTTGGCGCGGTTGCCGGGGATTGATTAGATTGACAATGATTAAGTAAGGTGGTGGTCTAGATTAAGCACTTTTTTCTTTTTCTTTTTACTAAGTATACTAACTGTTTGAATTTTTTGCTTAAGCTAACACTAACTTCACTCTAGCTATAGAGTGTTTAATTCTGGTTCCTGGTTCTGTGTTTATGTCAGGAGGAAGAAGTGATGAATCCACACCTTTTGATCCTGAAACACTTTGGAGGTTGAGAAGAGAACCATGAAATGGAGGAAAATCCAACAAATCCACAAGTGGGAGTGGCCAACGACAATGGTCAGCCCCAAAGGAGAGTATTGGCTTCATATACATTCGCTAATCCAAGGTATTGTGGGAGGTAGCATCCTTACCCCAAATGTCGATGCAAATAACTTTGAATTGAAGCCCCAACTCATTACCTTGGTGCAGAACAACTGTTCTTATGGAGGAGGCCCCTTGGAAGATCCAAACCAGCACCTATCCACCTTCCTGAGGATATGTGACACAGTGAAGACCAATGGTGTGCATCCTGACAGTTACAAATTGTTATTGTTTCCATTTTCCCTGAAGGACAAAGCTACTCAATGGTTGGAGTCATTTCCAAGAGAAAGCATCAACAATTGGGAGGATCTAGTGCGCAAGTTCTTAGCCAAGTTTTATCCTCCTCAAAGGATTATCAGGCTCAAAACAGAGGTCGAAACATTTACTCAGATGGATGGAGAGTCATTGTATGAAGCATGGGAGAGATACAAAGCTTTACTCAGGAAGTATCCACCAGAGATGTTTAATGAATGGGATAAACTCCAAAATTTCTATGAAGGACTGACAATGAAAGCTCAAGAGGCACTTGACTATTCAGCAGGAGGCTCAATGCAACTCATGAAGACAGTTGAAGAAGCTCAGAACCTCATAGACATGGTGGCAAATAATCAATATTTTGAAGTTGTTGACACTATCTTGGCACAAAACAAATAGATGTACCAACAACTTCAGCAACAAGTGGAGATTATGGCCAAGAAAATTGATAGAATGCAAAGTGCTACAGTAAACACACAACGCCAATCTCAAACTTCACATGGGTGGAACCAATCTGAAGAAAGTTTTGGGACATTCAATTATGAGCAACAAAACCCTGAGCAGGTGCAATACATGAACAACACCTCAAGTTCATTCCAACACAACTTCCATGGTGATGCACATAAAACACCCTGGAGAACTAATTCTAATTTAAGGTGGGGTGAGCATCAGAATCAAGGACAAAGGGACTTCAACTCTGGCAGCCTCAGCAACACAAACAACCAAAGCCATTCATCTAAAGATACTAACCAATTCAAAAACCCAGAAAATACATATCACCAACCCCATAACAACTCACAAAACCACCAAAATAGCCTTTTCACATCCATATTCCACCAACAAAATAACCCTACAAATATTTCAAACAACCTTCAGCAACAACCATCTCATCTCGCACAACCACAACCAAATCCAGACTCTCAAAGAATCTCTAGTCTAGAGACATTAATAGAGAAACTCATCAAAACTCAAGAGATGGCCAGACAAGATCAAGAAGCAGCAAGAAAAGATCAAGCCATAACAAGCAAAAACCAAGAAGCTTCAATTAGAAATCTTGAGAGGCATATGGAGCAAATGGCCAAGCAAATTTCAGAAATGAGTGAGAAGAGAGCAAATACCTTCCCCAATGCCACTGAAGAACACCCAAGGAACAAAGGAATGGCTACAAAGTGGGAGGAGTGCAAGGCAATCACAATGGGAAGTAAGAAGACTATGGAGAAGGAAGCCATCAATCAGGAAGAACACAATAGAGAAGTTCCACAAGAAGAGACAGAAGAGAGAAGTGAAGAGGATAGAAAGACCAAGAATGCAAAAAGCTCAAAGAGAGACAAGAACATCCTTGAGCCACAACTACAAGAGAAGAAGGAAGGGGTGAAGCCATATGTCCCCAAACTTCCATACCCTCAGAGGTTCAAAAAAGAAAATGAGGATAAGAAATACTCAAAGTTCCTGGACATATTCAAGACATTCAGCATCAATATTCCTTTCTTAGAAGTACTTGAACAGATGCCAGTGTATGCCAAATTTATGAAGGAAGTGCTGACAAAGAAAAAGTCCCTAAAAGAAGGACAAATTGTTGAGATGACAATGGAATGTAGTGCTATTCTCCAAAGAGAGTTGCCAGAGAAGAAAGATGATCCTGGGAGTTTTTATATACCTTGCACCATAGGAGACATAACAGTTGAGAAGTCATTCTGTGACCTTGGGGCAAGCATAAACTTGATGCCTTTATCTCTAGTGAGGAAACTCCAAATTTGTGAGCTGAAATCCACACGAATACTCCTTCAAATGGCTAACAAATCCATCCAGCAAGCACTTGGAGTTGTAGAGAATGTACTGGTAAAAGTGGAGAATTCTTTCTCCCAGCTGATTTTGTCATCCTGGATATGGAGGAGGACTTTAACACTCCCATCATTCTGGGGAGGCCTTTCCTGGCTACGGGCAGAACATTGATAGATGTTGAAAAAGGGGAATTATTGCTGAGAGTGCATGATGAGCACCTAGCATTCTATGTTTTTAAAACCCTGCATGAGCCCACTCAAGAAGAAGATTGTATGAAGGATAAAGCCAGATATCAAAGCCTGAAGGAGGCAGTCAATGAGTTAATTCCAAGACTTCTAAATGCATGCTTGAAAGAAGTAGAAATGGTGCAACAGACCAAAGAAATCAAGGAGCAACTAGATCCAAAACCCCCAGATGAGAAACTCAACACCCCAGATAAAGAACCACCAAGGCATGAATTATCTCCTGAGAAAGAAGAGAAGAAGAAGAGGCTAAAAGGGTGGAGAAACAAGAAAATCCCCACTGAAGGCTTCTCACCAGGGGATAAAGTGATGTTGAACACCCAACCAATGAAGGTGTCTCCACAATTATCTGAGTACTATACTATGAACCGGATCCTTTCACTTGAACACCTAGAAATCATCAAAGAGGAGACCGGAAGAAAGTTCACAGTAAGAGGAGAAAAGCTAAGGCACTATGCTTTTCAGCCTCCATGATCAAAGAACAAGATGTCAAGCTAGTGACAATAAAGAAGCGCTTGTTGGGAGGCAACCCAAACTGAGGTAATTTTCTCTTCATAGCTAATTTAATAAAAAGGTTGAGTGGTTTATCTGTATTGCAAGAAGCTAAGTTTGGTGTTGCACACCAAAATAGTTTAAGGGAGAATGAAGGATGCTAAGTTTGGTGTTCCACCAAAATCTCATTTAAAAACACATTCTCACCTTCTGTATAAAGGGTTGCTAGCTCCAAGCAATCAGATAAACCATTGAACCATTGTCTATTTTCTAGTCATTAGTGTTATAACCTTCAGCAAAGACAAAAAGGTTTCACATATGGTTAACTTGATACATAAGAAACTTTGGCAAGGGACTAATTTTGGTGTTCACACACCAAAGTAAGTTCAAAATTCCCACAAATAAGTCGTGATTAGCTAACCATTTACTTAAGGGCTTGAGAAACAAGCAACTTGTGAGGATTATGCAGGAAAACATTCAATCGGTGGAGGGAACCTGCATCATTGTCCAAAGGAAATGCAACAAGGAGAGATAATGATGACAGAAAAAGAGCTGAGAAGACATTTCCAACAGGTTCTATTGATACTTCATCCTTGCTACTTTGAAGTACATTAATTTGGAAATTCCTATATGTCTTGCTGAAGTGTTCAATTAAATACAAGTGAGAATGTTTGCTGAGAAATACTTGGATCTGTATAATTTTTGCCATCCTTCATTTGCTTGAATCTTGTTTTGATTCCCATGCGCCTGAATAAAAGAGAAATGTTTGAATTAGGAAGTAAATATCCAATGTTGCAAAAGTGAGAATGAAAGTCAGTGGTGGTATTTGTTGATTTAATGCATGGTTCATAAAATAAATGCTGCATAATGATATGTTCTTTGAAGTGTGAACTGGTTTGTTGTTATGAAGGCTTGTACCATTTAGGATCCCTTAAGAATGAAATAACAGAAAGAAAAAAGGAAGAGAAAAAGCCAAAAGTGGCAAAGAAAATAAACAATAAGGCTAGGCACCAATAGCTTGGACCCTAGGACACATGCCTGTGGTTTTTTTGAATTAGGATATGCTTGGACAAGTAAGTTCTGAGGAGTATTTCAAAACATGGCCACTTAGATCAACTGATTTGGGATTGCCAACTGAAAGTCCACAATAAAGAGCAACCTAGCTACAGAACACTTAGTTATCCAAAGAGATGCTGGGCATCAATAATCCTAGGAAGAAAAGGGTGAGCCATGTGTCTGTGGTGAAGGAATGTTGAGCAAAAAATTAAGCCAAAGGCTGCTGCAACATTTGCCACCAAGCCTTCAAAGAATAATAACCTCTCTGAGCAAAACAAAGAAGGAAAAGTTAGCAAGGGAACAAGCCAAAGTAAAGCCTTATAGCAGCAAACTTAGTAAACCTTTAAGGAAACATCTCTTATGTAACAGCAAACAATAAATGAACCACCATTGTCTGCATAAAAATCCCATGGACTGAATTCAACTATATGCTCAATAAGGATATATACGCTTCTCTGTTTCATATCATTCTCTCTTATGTTTGATGCTTGTTTGGAGACAAACAAGATTTAAGTTTAGTGTTGTGATGCCAAGGCATCTTAGCCTAGTTTTACTAGCCTTTTTCCTTGCTTTTAATAGGTTTTATACACTTTCTTGGGTTACAAGTAAGCCATTTGGGTGGAAATTCATGTGTATTTGGATTCAATCAACCATGAGTAAATTGATGCATTTTCATGAGGTTTTGTGCTATAATTGCTTATATGTCAAGGATGATAAGAAGTCTCATGATTTTAGCATAGCTTTAATGCAATTGTTGATTGAAGACAGGTGACCAAAAGGCTTGGAGGAAGGTTGAAGAAAGGGATGGCAGCAATGGAAATGAAGGCAGCAAAACCACCCTGGGAAGAGCTCAAGTTTGTGCCAACGTTTGCCTCAAACTTGAGGTCAAACGTTGGCTAAAGAAGAACCCAGGAGAAGCCAACGTTTGCCTCAAACTTGAGGTCAAATGTTGGTTCAAAATTATACCCTGGAGAAGCCAAAGTTTGCGCCAACGTTTGCCTCAAACTTTAGGTCAAACATTGGTTCAACAACAAGCCTTGGAGAAGCCAAAGTTTGCGCCAACGTTTGCCTCAAACTTGAGGTCAAACGTTGGCTCAAAAACTAACCCTGGAGGAAGCAACGTTTGCACCAACGTTTGCCTCAAACTTGAGGTCAAATGTTGGCTCACAAATACACCAGACGGACTTAATGTTTGCGCCATCGTTTGCCTCAAACTTGAGGTCAAACGTTGGCTAAAAACAACACCCAGGAGGACTTAACGTTGGCTGCAAAATGGCCTTGGAGAGAACACGTTTGAGCTCACGTTTGACCTCAAACATGAACTCAAACGTGGGTGACAGAAAATCACCGTTCTGCATAATTTTAACACAAACGTTTGAGTTAAAGTTTGCCTCAAACGTTGACTCAAACGTAAATGCTCCAAAGTCCAAATTGCTTACGGATTTCTTCTCAAGTCCAACAGCAATCAACTGAGGCTATCTTCAATCCAATTCCATCAAGGCTAAGGCCCAAATTCAAGGCTTAAAGATCATTAGAAGGAAGTGTATAAATAGAAGTTAGTTTGATTTAGAATGGACGGTAACTTTTACTTTTGAAGTTTTACCCCTTTTAGAATTTTTCTTTCTGTAACTTTAATTTTGGATCTTGGAGGAGAATTGAATTCTCTTCCTCTCTGGGTTTCTTATTTTTATTTTCTGCAAAGCTTCACTTGAGTCTTGGGTGTTGAGAATTGAGGAAATTCTGTCTCAATCTCACCTTAAGATCTCTTTGTTTCTTTCACTGCAGCATTTGAGGAATTGAAATTTGAATTTACTTTCCTTACTGTTTTGATCTTTAATTTGTTTGTAATTGCTTTCTGAATTGGATCAAGGAAGGTAGTGAGATCTAGACTTAGTTTTCTAGTCTCCTGATCCCTGAGATCTGGAATTTCCTTTCTGTTCATCTGTTGAAGCTTCTTCAAGCCAAATTAATTTTCTGTTTGAGATTTATTTCAGTTTAATTCATCCTTTATTCTTCTGTTCATTGCAATTTACTTTCTGTTGTTTAATTTTCGCAATCCCAATTCCCAATTCCTTTTATAATTCAAGCAATTTACATTTCTTGCACTTTAAGCTTCAGTCATTTACATTTCTTGCAATCTAAGCTTCTGCAATTTATATTACTTGCACTTTAAGATTCAGCTCTTTACTTTCTTTGCCCTTTAATTTACAGTCAATTACCCCTCTTCCTTTAAATTTCATGCAATTTAGCTTCTGTTGGATACAAATCACTCAAATCAACTCTTGTTCTCTTGACTAAATCAACCACTAAACTAAAATTGCTCAATCCTTCAATCATTGTGGGATCGACCTCACTCACGTGAGTTATTATTACTTGATGCGACCCGGTACACTTGCCGGTGAGTTTTGTGTTGGATTGTTTTCCACACAACCCGCATACTCGTCACTACTGCGATTTGCGACCCTGGGCCATTCTTCCCGAGAGTTGTGCCCTGGTTGGGCTAATTTCATGCCACTGGCCCAGTTCAACTCACGCGTACGCACACCAGGCGCGCACGCGCACCTCTATCATATTGCAGATTGACGCGCAAGCACACCATGCGCGCCCGCGTCGATCATCAAATTTTATTTTCTGGTATTCTTTCCCGAGAGTTGAGCCAAAGTTGTGCCCAACCTAGGCTGAGGGCACAACTTACATGCACGCGCATGCGCACCTGGTGCTCGCGCGCACACCTATATTTTGCTACTTCACGCGTCCGCGCACCGTGCGCGTCCACGCCCTTACTGATTTTCGCCCCTGCACGCGCACGCGTGCATGGCGCGCACGTCGGTTCCGCGAACCAATTACTTTAGCGCGCGCCTCTCTTCTTCAATTTTCTTCCTCTCTTCTTACGACCATCCCTCCTCTTCACTTCTACCCTCTTTTACCATCTCTACCACCCCTTCTCTGCCACCTCCGGTGGCAACCACCACCTCCGGCGGACCCACACCTCTCTTTTCCCTCTTCTCTCTCTTACTCTTCACTACTTTTCTCTCTCACCTCCATACCCCATCTCTCTCCCTCCTCTCAAGGTACTCCTCATTTCCACTCTTGCTTGTTTTTTTTTCTCTTTTCCTTTTCCTTTTTCCTTCCCTTAGTTACATTTTCTTACTCTTCTTCTTAGTTAGTTTCATTCATGTTTTCTTTGTTTGTTGAATTTTCTTTCTCTCTTTCTTTTCATTTTCTTATGGGTATTACAAGTGGATATTACTCTTGCATTGATGAGTTTGTTTGATTTACTTGCTTTATTTTGTAATTTGTGGTGTGGTATGATGATTAATGATGCTCTATGGGATGTTACATTGTCTCCCTTACTCAATTTTCATCATAACAAGGGATGCACACCAAGTGTTTGATGAAAGACCCACATGACTTCTTGGAGTTACTTTAACTTAGTGTTTTCTATCTTAGTGTTCTTTCTCTTTCACTTGCTTGTTCATATGTGCCTTGAGCTTACTCCATTTCTTATTTCATTCCTACGTGCTCATCCCCTAACTCTCACTTCTAGTTATTGATGATTAAGAGTGTGTGCTTCTCATGCTTCTTGTTTGCATGCGTATACCACTCATGCGTCACATGCTAGTGATTAGCCAAGATTTTCATTATAGCCTTAGTCTCATGTTGCAGCTGTCATGTGTCTAAGCTACTGATCTTTTATGCTTTATCACTTGCATGATTATTCTTTCTTTGTGCCTCTTTGAGCTTAATTTCACCATCTTTCCCTCTTTTCAAGGATGGTGATCAAAAGAGACAATGGAAAGGCGCCCAAGAAGGCACCCTCACGGTACACTAGCAAAACACAACAAGCACCTAGAGCTAAGCCCCTCCCCAATAAGACAAGGAGCGTTGCCAACATTGAAGTTTTAGAAAAGGACAATCCGGCAAGGGATCCAAACAAGTTTCCCAACCGCTATTACGAACTTGTCTACCCCTTAATCAAACCAAGGAACTATCATGCGGAGCCTCTACTAGCCCCTCCGGCTCATGTCATTCCACTTATCATGCCCCGCATCGAACGGCGGCAATGGGAGTTCCTATTGAGGAAGCCACAGGAAGCAAACTTATCCTGGGTGGTAGAATTCTACACTAACTACCACTCCTCTTCTCTTACATCGGTATTTGTGTGCTAAAGGCAAGTTTTCATCACGGAGGAGGCTATTGAAAGTGTGCTTAAGACCGGACCATTAGCGGAAGGGATTGACGCTTATCAAGAGATTTTGTCGGCACGGTTCCAATATGCGTTTGATTAGGATGCCATCCTCAAGGTCATTGCTATACCCGAATCATTCTGGATTCAAGGAAGGATGAGACCCCGGCCCAAGGGCATCACCGCATATTTTCTCACTAGAGAGGCTCAAGCATGGGCCCAAATTCTAGCCCACTATGTGCTCTCAAGCACCCATGGCTCATCTATCACAGCCGAGTTAGCCTTATTGGTTTGGTGTGTCCTCACAGAGAGACCGGTGCATATTTCCCGTCTTATCTGCCAATCTATGGGCCGCATCCACGCTAAGGGGAACCTACCTTTTCCCGCTCTAGTGACCGACTTAGTCGCCGCAGCCAGTGTTCCCTGGGATATCAAGGATAGAAGGGCATGATCCCAGTGGAAGGCGATGTTGTTCCCAACGGGAGATATCTTTACCCTCCGGCGGA
This sequence comes from Arachis ipaensis, assembly GCF_059453495.1. Classification (NCBI taxonomy): domain Eukaryota; kingdom Viridiplantae; phylum Streptophyta; class Magnoliopsida; order Fabales; family Fabaceae; genus Arachis; species Arachis ipaensis. The sequence continues at coordinate 54,954,067 of NC_142439.1, read as the reverse complement.
ACCCGAGGAGCCAAACTTCACCATCCCCATGAGCATCCCCTCCACCTCATCCGCACCACCAAAGTCATCCATGAAACGCATAGAGGAACTCCACAAGAAGATTGACCGTTATGAGCGGCGTAACCAACGCCGATATGCTTTTGTCAAGAAGCTTCTAAGTTGCCTAGCACCACCTGTGGAAGAACCAGAAATTTCCACATCCACCGATACCAATAATGAGGAAAGAGATAAAGAAGAAGAGGATAGACACTCAGAAGCTGAATAAATCTCTATTCTTAGCTAGAGTAGATTGCATATTAGGTTTTTCAATTTTTGCATCTTTTGCATATTAGTATCTCTTAATAAATCCACTTGGTTAGAGTAATGACTTCTCTCTTAGAAAACTAGAATTTTAGGGCAACCTTACCAATTATGAAAATCTTTTGATGCTTAGCTTGTTTGAAGAATATACTTTGGAACATGGATTTTGAGCCAAGAACACAAGCAAGTGAGTTTTGAGACTAATGGTGTGGTTACATCTTATAACCACTTATTTTCCCTTCTTGTGTGCAATTGTTCTCTTCCTACGATTGTGATCTTTGATTTGTTTAATTCTATATGTCTATTATTCCTTGTATTCATGCATTTATATGATTGAGGCCATCATTTCATGTAGCTCACTTACCCAAAAAGTCTTACCTTTTATCTTCCATTGTTAGCCAATTTGAGCCTACGATTAACCCACTTGTTCTTTAATTTTAGCACATTACAAGCCTTAAAGTGGAAAACAATAAATGTCCTTTATTTGGATCTTTGATTAGCTTAGGCTAGTGAGTGTGAGTATCATTCAAGTGTGGGAAAACTTCGGACATTGGTTGAGAGAAAAGGGTGTTTTTGTTTTGTATTTCTATATTTGGAAATTGGGTACATGCTCATGTATTAATTAAATGTAAAACCATATGCATTGATACTTTTGTAGATACTTTATTGAAAAAAAAATGAGAAATTAAAAAAAGAAAAAAAATATATATGTAGTTGTCAAAAGAAAAAGAAAAAAAGAGAGAGAAAAGAAAAAGAAAACAAAAGTAATAAAAAGGGGACAAAATGCCCAAAGTGGAGCTCAATAAAATCAATGCATATGTGTTGTGATAAAAAAAAAGCATGAGTATGTGAAAAAGTGAAGAATGGGTAGTTAGGTTTGTTTAGAATTGTATAGGATGTCATAGGTTAGGTGGGAAGTTTAGGCTTATAAAAGATTCAAATTTCAAGCTCACTTGACCGAAAATGCATCCTTACCTTGACCCTAGCCCCATTACAACCAAAAGAAAAGACCTCATGATACTTGTATGCATATATGGAATATATGTTGATTGTTAGAAGAAAAACAAATTTTGGAAAAGCATGAAGTAGTGGAGGATTGAGTGATCAACCCTATATGCCGAGTGAATAGAGTGCAAATACTTCCGGTGAGGGGTTCGAAGCTCAACTCCTTGTTCCCGGCTCTCGTGAGCGTTCTTCACGCAAGCTATGCATATTTCATTTCGATAACTAGAATTGGTAGAATTCATACATTGACCATCATCTTGCCCTATGGGCATATAAATACGCACTTTAGGAAGATTGAATTGCTCTTGGCCAAGTGGATAGTAGCATACACCTTAGTTGCATTCATGTAGGTAGATTGCATCACATAAGTCCTACGCCCTTGTGGTCCTTTGATCTTTTGCTTTCCTTTAGCATCAAGACATGCTATACTTTAAGTGTGGGGAGGTTGATAAACACCGTTTTTAGGGTTTATCATGTATAGAATATAAGGGTTTTATCAATGATCTTCCACACTTATTCATATAAAACTGCATGATTTTGTGTTCTTTCCCCATTTTACCTCTTAGATGGAAATATGCTTCTTTGGCATTAAAATTGGTATATTGTAATCCTCCTCCATTACCATTAGATGCCTTGATCCATTTGTTAAGTGATCTCAGAAGTTACAGGGCAAAAATGGCTAAGAGGAATGAAGGAAGCATGCATGAATGGAAGGAGCATGGAACAAATTAAAGAATTGGAGTTTGGACATGCACGCGCAGTGCACCGTACGCGTACGCGTGGATGCGCTCATCCAGAGCCAGCACAGTGGAGCCGAGCGAGAAGTCGGCGCGCTTATATGGCTGGGCCATAGTCCTTATGACGCTCGCGTGAACCTTATGCCTGCGCGCAAATCGCAAAAGACCCCAGGGACGCGTACGCGTGCAGTGCGCGTACGCGTCGATGTGCGCACATGATTTTTTAAATGGAACACGTGCCCAGCAATTTCGAGGGGTCCCTAGGCCCTGTTTTGGAGCAGATTTTGGAGGGAAAAGCTTAAGAAGACCAAGGATTAGGAGTGTTGGGACAATTAGTCATAATTCTAGATATTTTAGGGAGTTAGTTACATTTTGTTTTAGAGAGAGAAACTCCAACTTCTCTCTAGGATTTCACTTCTTCCATTGTAATTCTCCTTTGATTTCTTGGTGAGATCCATTGCTAATTCACTTTTGCTTTGGTACAAGTTGTAGATCTACTCTTAATTGATGCTCTTTTGATTCAGTTTCTTAGATTTAGATTTGGTTCACTTTGTTACTTTGAATTTGGATTAATGAATTGTGCAATTTCATTCAATTCTTTAATTGTTGATGATTGTTTGGATTAGATAGCATTAATTCAATTCTCTTCTCTCAATTGCATCATGTTTTCTATAATTGCCTACCAATTGTTTGTGATAATGACAACCTTAGCTATGGAGTAGATTTCTCTTACTTGGCTTAGGGGTTGAGTTATTAGAGACACTTGAATAATGGATATCAATTGTAGATTATGAATTGAGAAGTTGCTAATTGACTTGGAGTGCACTAAAGCTAGACTTCCTTAGGGTGAGACTATGACTTGTGACTCAGGTTAGTTACTCTCACTTGACTTTCCTCCATTGTTAGGAGGTTAACTAAATGAAGCAATAATCAATTCTTATCTTAATTGAAGGAAACTATAATGATGGAACTTCCAATGCTTACCCTTGGCCAAGGCTTTTATCTCAATTAATTGTTGTTTGCTTTGGTAGCTTGAATTCTTGCACCAACTCTCAAAACCATAAAAGCTTTCCTAATCAATGATGCGCATTCTAAGGCAATTCCTAGGGAGAATGACCCGGGATTAATACTCTCAGTTATAGATTTTAGAATTGTTTGATGCGGTATTCGCGTGTTGGTTAGACTATACTCACGATCGGATTCATTGCTAGTTTCTAACTGGCATAAGAATATTCCCATTCATCAGTATCTCTTGGGTATCTATTACATGGACCGAGTCCGTGAGATTAGTATCTTCGTGGTATAGGCTAGAACCAATTGGAAGCATTCCTGGGATCCAAAAAGTCTAAACCTTGTCTGTGATATTCTGAGTATGATCTGGGAAGGGATGACTGTGATGAGCTTCAAACCTGCGAATGATGGGCGCAGTGACAGTGTGCAAAAGGATCAATGGATTCTATTCCGACGCTAGCGGGAACCGACAGATGATTAGCCATGTGGTAGTTGTGCCTGGTATTTTTCATTCGAGACGAGAAATCAGACAGTTGATTAGCCGTGCAGAAACCGTAAAGGACCATTTTCACTGAGAGGATCCTACAGCTTGCCATGGAAGGAAGCACGCATGGTTGGAAGGAGGCAATAGGAAAGCAGAGGTTCAGAAGCAACAAAGCATCTCTAGACGCTTATCTGAAATTCCCACCAATGAATTACATAAGTAACTTTATCTTATTTTATGTTTTATTTATCTTTTAATTATCGAAACCTCATAACCATTTGAATCCGCCTGACTGAGATTTACAAGGATGACCATAGCTTGCTTCAAGCCAACAATCTCAGTGGGATCGACCCTTACTCACGTAAGGTATTACTTGGACGACCCAGTGCACTTGTTGGTTAGTTGTGCGGAATTGTTAAAAGTGTGAATCACGATTTCCCACACTAAAATTCAATGTAAAAGAAGCATGTTTTCATCCATGAAGCAAAATTGGGAAAGGAATACAAAAGCATGCATTTTATATGATTAAGTCAGAGAGAATATTGACAAAATCCTCAAAATCCATACGAGATAAACCCTAAAAACGGGGTTTATCAGCTGGAAGTCAGGTGACGCGTAAGCGTCGGTCACGCATACGCGCGACTGCTATTCGTGCCAAATGCACGAATCCAACATTACTCTCGCAGAACTCTCTGTTCAAAATACCCATTTACGCCGATTTGCACACCCACGCATACGCGTTAATGACGCTTACGCGTGGGTTGATTAAGTTTCAAGCGATGCATAAGCGTTGCCCACGCGTACGCGTGATCACTGGTCATGCCAGACGCATGATTCCAGCGCCATGGCCACGCATCTCTCTGTTTAATTAGCCAGATAACGCCGATTTTCACCCACACGTGCGCGTCATGGACGCTTACGCGTGGAATGATGAAGATGCAAGCGTCGCCATGCGTACGCATGGATTGGCTTGTGCACGATGCACCCTTCCAGAACGTTTCCATCCCAACTCTCTGTTCAATTTCATAAAAATACAAACCACCAAAGGACGCGTGCGTGTTATAGAGGTGTACGCGTCGAAGGCCTCTCTTTTTTTTCTATGCAGAAGTAAATATGCAAAAATTAGAAATAACACTAGTATGAATGCATGAAACTAATAAAAAGGGAATATCATACCATGGTGGGTTGCCTCCTACCTAGCACTTTTCTTTAACGTCCTTAAGTTGGACGGTCTATGAGCTTAGTCCTCTTCTTGTGCTGGATCCTTCAAGAGGAAGATCTCTAGCTCTTTGGTGCTCTTCATCTTCTCACCATGATACAGCTTCAAGCGGTGGCCATTCACCTTGAAGAAGGTGGGGCTTGAAGGATGACTCAGGTGGAAGACTCCATAAGGCTCAGTGATACATGCGAAATTGTTACCCAGGTTGTGAATTATTGTTCGAAATTGATTCCCTGGCGATGGAACCAAAAACGGATGCACAGAACCATGGTCTAAACATATCTTCACAACTTCGCATAACTAACCAGCAAGTGCACTGGGTCGTCCAAGTAATAAACCTTACGTGAGTAAGGGTCGATCCCATGGAGATTGTTGGTATGAAGCAAGCTATGGTCACCTTGTAAATCTCAGTCAGGTGAATATAAAATAGTTATGGAGTTTTCAAAATTAATACTAAAATAAGGATAGAAATACTTATGTAAATCATTGGTGAGAATTTCAGATAAGCGTATGGAGATGCATTCATTCCTCTGAACCTCTGCTTTCCTGCTGTCTTCATCCAATCCGTCTTACTCCTCTCTATGGCTGGCTTTATGTAAGGATGTCACCGGTGCCAATGGCTACTTTCAATCCTCTCGGGAAAATGGTCCAAATGCTCTGTCACAGCATGGCTAATCGTCTGGAGGCATCACCCTTGTCGTTGGTTGCATCCTATTCCTCTCTGTGAAAATGGTCTGATGCGCTGTCACTGCATGGCTAATCATCTTGGAGGTTCTCGATCATACTGGAATAGAATTTACTATCCTTTTGCGTCTGTCACTACGCCCAGCACTCGCGAGTTTGGAGTTCGTCACAGTCATTCAATCCCAGAGTCCTACTCGGAATACCACGGACAAGGTTTAGACTTTCCGGACTCTCATGAATGCCGCCATCAATCTAGCTTATACCACGAAGATTCTGATTAAGAGATCTAAGAGATACTCATTCAATCTAATGTAGAACGGAAGTGGTTGTCAGGCACGCGTTCATAGGGAATGATGATGATTGTCACGTTCATCACATTCAGGTTGAAGTGCGAATGAATATCTTAGAAGCGAAATAAGATGAATTGAATAGAAAACAGTAGTACTTTGCATTAATCTTTGAGGAGCAGCATAGCTCCACACCTTAATCTATGGAGTGCAGAAACTCTACCGTTGAAAATACATAAGTAATGAAGGTCCAAGCATGGCCGAATGGCCAGCCCCCAAACGTGATCAATAGATCAAAAGATAATCCAAAGATGTCTAATACAATAGTAAAAAGTCCTATTTATAATAAACTAGCTACTAGGATTTACAGAAGTAAGTAATTGATGCATAAATCCACTTCCGGGGCCCACTTGGTGTGTGCTTGGGCTGAGCTTGAAGTCTACACATGGAGAGGTCATTCTTGGAGTTGAACGCCAGCTTTTGTGCTAGTTTGGGCATTGAACTCCACTTGGCAACTTGTTTCTGGCGTTGGACGCCAGAATTGGGCAGAGAGCTGGCGTTGAACGCCAGTTTGAGTCATCTAAAATTGGGCAAAGTATGGACTATTGTATATTTCTGGAAAGCCCTGGATGTCTACTTTCCAACGCAATTGGAAGCGCGCCAGTTTGAGTTCTGTAGCTCCAGAAAATCCATTTTGAGTGCAGGGAGGTCAGAATCCAACAGCATCAGCAGTCCTTCTTCAACCTCTGAATCTGATTTTTGCTCAAGTCCCTCAATTTCAGCCAGAAAATACCTGAAATCACAGAAAAACACACAAACTCATAGTAAAGTCCAGAAATGTAAATTTAACATAAAAACTAATGAAAACATCCCTAAAAGTAACTAGATTCTACTAAAAACATACTAAAAACAATGCCAAAAAGCGTATAAATTATCCGCTCATCACAACACCAAACTTAAATTGTTGCTTGTCCCCAAGCAACTGAAAATCAAATAGGATAAAAAGAAGAGAATATACTATAAATTCCAAACTATCAATGAAACATAGCTCCAATCAGATGAGCGGGACTTGTAGCTTTTTGCCTCTTGAATAGTTTTGGCATCTCACTTTATCCATTGAAGTTCAGAATGATTGGCTTCTATAGAAACTCAGAGTTTAGATAGTGTTATTGACTCTCCTAGTTCAGTATGATGATTCTTGAACACAGCTATTTTATGAGTCTTGGCCGTGGCCTTAAGCACTTTGTTTTCCAGTATTACCACCGGATACATAAATGCCACAGACACATAATTGGGTGAACCTTTTCAGATTGTGACTCAGCTTTGCTAAAGTCCCTAATTAAAGGTGTCCAGGGTTCTTAAGCACACTCTTTTTTTACTTTGGACCTTGACTTTAACCGCTCAGTCTCAAGTTTTCACTTGACACCTACACGCCACAAGCACATGGTTAGGGACAGCTCGGTTTAGCCGCTTAGACCAGGATTTTATTCCTTTAGGCCCTCCTATCCACTGATGCTCAAAGCCTTGGGATCCTTTTTATTTGCCCTTGCCTTTTGATTTTAAGGGTTATTGGCTTTTTGCTCTTGCCTCTTGGTTTTAAGAGCTTTTGGCTTTTTCTGCTTGCTTTTTTTTTTTCCTTTCTATTTTTTTTCGCCTATTTTTTTTTTTTCTGCAAGCTTTGTTCTTTGCTGCTTTTTCTTGCTTTAAGAATCATTTTTACGATTTTTCAGATTATCAAATAACATGTCTCCTAGTCATCATTCTTTCAAGAGCCAACATATTTAACATTCTTAAACAACAACTTCAAAAGACATATGCACTGTTTAAGCATACATTCAGAAAACAAAAAGCATTGTCACCACATCAATATAATTAAACTAAGTTCAAGGATAAATTCAAAACTCATGTACTTCTTGTTCTTTTGAATTAAAACATTTTTCATTTAAGAGAGGTGATGGATTCATAGGACATTCATAACTTTAAGACAAGGTTACTAACTACTAATGATCATGTAATGAAGACACAAACATAGATAAGCACTTAACATAGAGAAAACGAAAAACAGAGAAAGTAAGAACAAGGAATGAGTCCACCTTAGTGATGGTGGCATTTCCTCCTTGAGGAACCAATGATGTCCTTGAGCTCTTCTATGTCTCTTCCTTGTCTTTGTTGCTCCTCCCTCATTGCTTTTTGATCTTCTCTTATTTCATGAAGTATGATGGAGTGCTCTTGATGTTCCACCCTTAGTTGTCCCATGTTGGAACTTAATTCTCCTAGGGAGGTGTTGATTTACTCCCAATAGTTTTGTGGGGGAAAATGCATATGAGGCATCTCCGGGATCTCATGGTGATGAGCTTCCTGCGTCTCTTGAGCTCCATGAATGGGCTCTCTTGCTTGCTCCATCTTTTTATTAGTGATGGGCTTCTCTTCCTTAATGTGAATGTCTCCTTCTATGGAAGCTCCAGCTGAGTAACATAGATGGCAGATAAGATTAGGAAAAGCTAGCCTTGCCCCAGGAGAGGGCTTTTCGGCTATTTTGTAGAGTTCAAAGGAGATGACTTCATGAACCTCTACTTCTTCTCCAATCATGATGCTATGGATCATGATGGCCCGATCCACAGTAACTTCAGATCGGTTGCTAGTGGGGATGATGGAGCGTTGGATGAACTCCAACCATCCTCTAGCCACAGGCTTGAGGTTCAACCTTCTTAGTTGAACCGGCTTGCCTTTGGAGTCAATATTCCATTGAGCTCCTTCCACACATATGTCCATGAGGACTTGGTCCAACCTTTGATTAAAGTTGACCCTTCTAGTGTAGGGGCACTCATCTCCTTGCATCATAGGCAAGTTAAACGCCAACCTCACATTCTCCGGACTCAAATCTAAGTATTTCCCCCGAACCATTGTAATATAATTCTTGGGATCCGGGTTCTTACATTGATCATGGTTCTTGGTGATCCATGCATTGGCATAGAACTCTTGAACCATTAGGATGCCGACTTGTTGGATGGGATTTGTTAGAACTTCCCAACCTCTTCTTTGGATTTCATGTCGGATCTCCGGATACTCATTCTTCTTGAGCTTGAAAGGGACCTCAGGGATCACCTTCTTCTTGGCTACATCACATAGAAGTGGTCTTGTTGAGCTTTGGAGATGAATCTTTCCATCTCCCATGACTCGGAGGTGGAAGTTTTTGTTTTCCCTTTCCCTTTTCTAGAGGATTCTCCGGTCTTAGGTGCCATCAATGGTAATGGAAAAAAAAAAAGCTTATGCTTTTACCACACCAAACTTAGAATATTGCTCGCCCTCGAGCAAGAAAATAAAGAATTAGATGAAGAAGAAGAAGAAGAAATGGAGAAGAGGGAGAGAGAGATGTGTCACGGCCAAGAAGGGGAAGAGAGGGTTGTGTTGTGTTAAAATGATGAAGAATGGAGGGCTATATATAGGGAAGGGAGGGGGTGTTAGGTTCGGCCATTTAGGGTGGGTTGGGTGGGAAATTGATTTTGAATTTTGAAGGTAGGTGGAGTTTATGAGGTAGGTTTATGGGGAAGAGTGGATGGATGTGAGTGGTGAAGAGGTGATGGGGAAGAAAGATTGAGGTGATTGGTGAAGGGTTTTGGGGAAGAGTGTTTATGGGATTGTGTGAAAGAGGGGTGAGAAGAATTGAGTTGAGGTAGGTGGGGATCCTGTGGGGTCCACAAATCCTGAGGTGTTCAAGGATTTACAACCTTGCACCAAATTAGGCATGTAAAATACCTTTGCACACAACTCTGGGCATTCAGCGCCAGGTTGGTGCCCATTTTGGGCGTTGAACGCCCATTTGTTGCCCATTTCTGGCGTTGAACGCCAGAACCATGCTTGTTCTGGGCGTTCAGCGCCAGCTCTTCTCCAGGGTGCAATTCTGGCGTTCAGCGCCCAGATGCTGCCCATTTTGGGCGTTCAGTGCCAGAACCATGCTCTGTTATGGCGTTCAACGCCAGACAGGTGCTTCCTCCAGGGTGTGATTTTTCTTCCGCTGTTTTTGATTCTGTTTCTAAATTTTTCATTTATTTTGTGACTCCACATGATCATGAACCTAAGAAAACATGAAAAACAAAAATAAAATTAGATAAATAAACATTGGGTTGCCTCCCAACAAGCGCTTCTTTAATGTCAATAGCTTGACAGTGGGATCTCATGGAGCCTCAGAGATGTGCAGAGCTTTGTTGAGACCTCCCAACACCAAACTTAGAGTTTGGATATGGGGGTTTGACACCAAACTTAGAGTTTGGTTGTGGCCTCCCAATACCAAACTTAGAGTTTGACTGTGGGGGCTTTGGTTGACTCTGCTTTGAGAGAAGCTTTTTCTGCTTCCTCTCCATGGATGCAAAGAGAGATCCTTGAGTTGTAAACACAAGGTTGTCCTTATTTAATTGAAGGATCAATTCTCCTCTGTCCACATCAATCACAGCTCTTGCTGTGGCTAGGAAAGGTCTTCCTAGGATGATGGATTCATCCTCTTCCTTTCCAGTATCCAGGACTATGAAATCAGCAGGGATGTAAAGGCCTTCAACCTTTACTAACACGTCCTCTACTTGTCTATAAGCCTATTTTCTTGAATTGTCTGCCATCTCTAATGAGATTTTAGCAGCTTGCACCCCATAGATTCCCAGTTTCTCTATTACAGAGAGGGGCATGAGGTTTATTCCTGAACCAAGGTCACACAGAGCCTTAAAGATCATGGTGCCTATGGTACAAGGTATTATGAACTTTCCAGGATCCTGTCTCTTCTGAGGCAATGTCAGTTGATCCAGATCACTTAGTTCATTGGTGAACAAGGGAAGTTTATCTTCCCAAGTTTCAATACCAAATAATTTGGCATTTAGCTTCATGATTGCACCAAGGAACTTGGCAGCTTGCTCTTCAGTAACATCCTCATTCTCTTCAGAAGAGGAATATTCATCAGAGCTCATGAATGGCATAAGGAGGTTCAATGGAATCTCTATGGTCTCTAGATGAGTCTCAGATTCCTTAGGTTCCTCAGATGGAAGCTCCTTATTGATCACTGGACGTCCCAGGAGGTCTTCCACCTTGGGATTCAGGTCCTTCTCCTCTCTTGTGGGTTCGGCCATGGTAATTAATTCAATGGCCTTGCACTCTCCTTTTGGATTCTCTTCTGTATTGCTTGGGAGAGTACTAGGAGGGATTTCAGTGATCCTTTTACTCAGCTGGCCCACTTTTGCTTCCAAATTTCTAATGGAAGACATTGTTTCATTCATGAAACTCACAGTGGCCTTAGATAGATCAGAGACTAAATTTGCTAAGCTAGATGGATTCTGCTCAGAATTCTCTGTCTGTTGCTGAGTGGATAATGGAAAAGGCTTGCTATTGCTAAACCTATTTCTTCCACCATTATTAAAGCCTTGTTGAGGCTTTTGATCCTTCCATGAGAGATTTGGGTGATTTCTCCATGATGGATTGTAGGTGTTTCCATATGGTTCACCCATGTATTTTAACTCTGCTATTGCAGGGTTCTCAGGATCATAAGCTTCTTCCTCAGAAGATGCCTCTTGAGTACTGTTGGATGCAGCTTGCATTCCATTCAGACTCTGAGAAATCATATTGACTTGCTGAGTCAATATTTTATTCTGAGCCAATATGGCATTCAGAGTATCAATTTCAAGAACTCCCTTCTTCATAGGCGTCCCATTACTCACAGGATTCCTCTCAGAAGTGTACATAAACTGGTTATTAGCAACCATGTCAATGAGTTCTTGAGCTTCTGCAGGCGTTTTCTTTAGGTGAATGGATCCACCTGCAGAAGTATCCAATGACATCTTTGATAGCTCAGATAAACCATCATAGAATATATCCAGGATGGTCCATTCTGAAAGCATGTCAGAAGGACACTTTTTGGTCAGCTGCTTGTATCTTTCCCAAGCTTCATAGAGTGATTCACCTTCTTTCTGTCTGAAGGTTTGAACATCAGCTCTAAGCTTGCTCAGCTTTTGAGGAGGAAAGAACTTGGCTAAGGAAGCCGTGACCAGCTTATCCCAAGAGTTCAGGCTGTCTTTGGGTTGAGAGTCCAACCATATTCTAGCTCTGTCTCTTACAGCAAAAGGGAAAAGCATGAGCCTGTAGACTTCAGGATCTACTCCATTAGTCTTAACAGTATCACAGAACTGCAAGAATTCAGTTAAGAACTGAAAAGGATCTTCAGATGGAAGTCCATGAAACTTGCAGTTCAGCTGCATCAGAGAAACTAGCTGAGGTTTCAGCTCAAAATTGTTTGCTCCAATGGTAGGAATGGAGATGCTTCTTCCATGTAAATTGGAATTAGGTGCAGTAAAGTCACCAAGCATTCTCCTTGCCTTATTGTTGTTGGGTTCGGCTGCCATCTCCTTTACTTGTTCGAAATTTTCAATAAGGTTATCTCTGGATTGTTGTAATTTAGCTTCTCTTAGTTTTCTCTTCAGAGTCCTTTCAGGTTCTGGATCAGCTTCAACAAGAATGCCTTTTTCTTTGTCCCTGCTCATAAGAAAGAGAAGAGAAAAAGAAAAGAAGAGGAATCCTCTATGTCACAGTAAAGAGGTTCCTTATTGTTAGTAGAAGAAGAAAAGGAATAGGGGTGAAGAAGAATGAAGAATCCAAACACAAAGGTGATGATAGGAGCAGAGATGTGAGATGAAGTGAAGTGTTAGTAGATGAATAAATAAATAGAAGGGGATGAGAGGAGGAGAGAATTTTCGAAAATAAGTTTTGAAAAAGAGTTAGTGATTTTCGAAAATAGTTTTTGAAAAAGGTTAGTAGTTTTTCGAAAATTCAAATAAAAAATAAAATAATTAGTCTAATTAAAAAGAAATTTTGAAAAAGAGGGAAGATTTTTTTCGAAAATTAGAGAGAGAGAGTTAGTTAGGTAGTTTTGAAAAAGGTAAGAAATAAACAAAAAGTTAGTTAGTTAGTTGAAACAAATTTTGAAAAGATAAGAAGTTAGGAAGTTAGAAAAGATATTTTACAATCACTTTTTTGAAAAAGGTAAGATAAGAAGATATTTTTAAAAAGATATGATAGAAATTAGTTTTTGAAAAAGATTTGATTTTTAAAATCTCAATTAATGACTTGATTCACAAGAAATCACAAGATATGATTCTAGAACTTAATGTTTGAATCTTTCTTAACAAGTAAGTAACAAACTTGAAATTTTTGAATCAAAACATTAATTGATGATGTTATTTTCGAAAATATGATGTAAAATTAAGAAAAAGATTTTTTAAAATTATTTTTGAAATTTTCAAAAATAACTAAAAAAAATTGAAAAAAGATTTGATTTTTGAAAAAGATTTTGAAAAAGATAAGATTTTTTTAAATTAAAAATTTGATTTGACTCATAAAAACAACTAGATTTTAAAAATTTTTGAAAAAGTCAAATCTAATTTTCGAAATTTTAAGAGAGAAAAAGGGAAAGATATTTTTTTGATTTTTTGAATTTTTATGATGAGAGAGAAAAACAAGAAAAATGATGCAATGCATGAAAGTTATGGATCAAAACAATGAATGGATGTAAGAATGCTATGAATGTCAAGATGAACACCAAGAACACTATGAAGATCATGATGAACATCAAGAACACATTTTTGAAAAATTTTTAATGCAAAGAAAACATGCAAGACACCAAACTTAGAATTCTTTAATGCTTAGACTTATAGAATTCAGGAATGCATATGAAAAACAAGAAAAGACACAAAACATGCAAATGCAAAGATCAAACAAGAAGACTTACCAAGAACAACTTGAAGATCATGAAGAACACTATGAATGCATGAATTTTTTCGAAAAATGCAAGATGAACATGCAATTGACACCAAACTTATAACATGACTCAAGACTCAAACAAGAAACACAAAAAATATTTTTGATTTTTATGATTTTCTAATTTTTTTGTATTTTTTCGAAAATTATTTGAAAAACAAAAATAAGGATTCCAAAATTTTAAATATGAATTCCAGGAATCTAGCATTCTTAGTCTAAAGCTCCAATCTGAGGGTTAGGCATGGCTTAATATCCAGCCAAGCTTTAGCATATAACATCAGAGAATATACTGCTCATTACTTATCAAAGTAACTTGCCTCTATACTGATGGTTTGGAAGCCTCAGTCCAAAAGAATTTAGACATGGCTTTATAGCTAGTCAGGCTTCAACCTGCTTCATGAAACACTAGAATTCATTCTTAAAAATTTTGAAGAAAAATATATTTTTGAAAACATTTTTTTTTTCAAAAACAAAGGAGAAATTTTTTAAAGATTTTTGAAAACTTTTTGAAAAGAAAAAAAAAAGAAAGTTACCTAATTTGAGCAACAAGATGTACCGTCAGTTGTCCAAACTCGAACAATCCCCGACAACGGCGCCAAAAACTTGATACATGCGAAATTGTTACTCAGGTTGTGAATTATTGTTCGAAATTGATTCCCTGGCGATGGCACCAAAAATGGATGCACAGAACCATGGTCTAAACATATCTTCACAACTTCGCATAACTAACCAGCAAGTGCACTGGGTCGTCCAAGTAATAAACCTTACGTGAGTAAGGGTCGATCCCATGGAGATTGTTGGTATGAAGCAAGCTATGGTCACCTTGTAAATCTCAGTCAGGCGGATATAAAATAGTTATGGAGTTTTCAAAATTAATACTAAAATAAGGATAGAAATACTTATGTAAATCATTGGTGAGAATTTCAGATAAGCGTATGGAGATGCATTCATTCCTCTGAACCTCTACTTTCCTGCTGTCTTCATCCAATCCGTCTTACTCCTCTCTATTGCTGGCTTTATGTAAGGATGTCACCGGTGCCAATGGCTACTTTCAATCCTCTCGGGAAAATGGTCCAAATGCTCTGTCACAGCACGGCTAATCGTCTGGAGGCATCACCCTTGTCGTTGGTTGCATCCTATTTCTCTCTGTGAAAATGGTCTGATGCGCTGTCACTGCATGGCTAATCATCTTGGAGGTTCTCAATCATACTGGAATAGAATTTACTATCCTTTTGCGTCTGTCACTATGCCTAGCACTCGCGAGTTTGGAGTTCGTCACAGTCATTCAATCCCAGAGTCCTACTCGGAATACCACGGATAAGGTTTAGACTTTTCGGACTCTCATGAATGCCGCCATCAATCTAGCTTATACCACGAAGATTCTGATTAAGAGATCTAAGAGATACTCATTCAATCTAATGTAGAACGGAAGTGGTTGTCAGGCACGCGTTCATAGGGAATGATGATGATTGTCACGTTCATCACATTCAGGTTGAAGTGCGAATGAATATCTTAGAAGCGAAATAAGATGAATTGAATAGAAAACAGTAGTACTTTGCATTAATCTTTGAGGAACAGCAGAGCTCCACACCTTAATCTATGGAGCGCAGAAACTCTACCATTGAAAATACATAAGTAATGAAGGTCCAGGCATGGCCGAATGGCCAGCCCCCAAACGTGATCAATAGTTCAAAAGATAATCCAAAGATGTCTAATACAATAGTAAAAAGTTCTATTTATAATAAACTAGTTACTAGGGTTTACAGAAGTAAGTAATTGATGCATAAATCCACTTCCGGGGCCCACTTGGTGTGTGCTTGGGCTGAGCTTGAAGTCTACACGTGGAGAGGTCATTCTTGGAGTTGAACGCCAGCTTTTGTGCCAGTTTGGGCGTTGAACTCCACTTTGCAACTTATTTCTGGCGCTGGACGCCAGAATTGCGCAGAGAGCTGGCATTGAACGCCAGTTTGCGTCATCTAAACTTGGGCAAAGTGTGGACTATTATATATTTCTGGAAAGCCCTGGATGTATACTTTCCAACGCAATTCGAAGCGCGCCATTTTGAGTTCTGTAGCCCCAGAAAATCCATTTTGAGTGCAGGGAGGTCAGAATCCAATAGCATCAGCAGTCCTTCTTCAACCTCTGAATCTGATTTTTGCTCAAGTCCCTCAATTTTAGCCAGAAAATACCTGAAATCACAGAAAAACACACAAACTCATAGTAAAGTCCAGAAATGTGAATTTAACATAAAAACTAATGAAAACATCCCTAAAAGTAACTAGATTCTACTAAAAACATACTAAAAATATGCCAAAAAGCGTATAAATTATCCGCTCATCACTCAGCCTTCTCCACATTGTAGGGTCCTTCCCACTTTGATCACAACTTGCTTGGCATGAGTCTCAGCCTTGAGTTATAGAGGAAGACTAAATCCCCAGCTATAAACTCTCTTCTCTTGATATTCTTGTCATGTACCGCCTTCACCTTTTCATTGTAGAGCCTTGAGTTCTCATATGCTTCTAGTCCGAGGCACTCCAATTGTTGCAACTGCAATTTCCTTTCAGTTCCAGCTCCCCCCAATCCTAAGTTGCATTCTTTCACCGCCCAGTATGCCTTGTGTTCCACCTCCACCGGAAGGTGACAAGCCTTTTGATGAGCGGATAATTTATACCCTTTTTGGCATTGTTTTTACATAGTTTTTAGTATGTTTTATTTAATTTTTATTATATTTTTATTAGTTTTTATTCAAAATTCACATTTATGGACTTTACTATGAGTTTGTGTATTTTTCTACAATTTTAGGTATTTTCTGTCTGAAACTGAGGGATCTGAGCAAAAATCTGATTCAGAGCCTGAAAAAGGACTGCAGATGCTGTTGGATTCTGACCCTCCTGCACTCGAAGTGGATTTTTTGGAGCTACAGAAGCCCAATTGGAGCGCTCTCAAATGCGTTGGAAGGTAGACATCTTGGGCTTTCTTGCAATATATAATAGTCCATACCTTACATGAGATTTGATGGCCCAAATTGGCATTAAAAGCCAGCCAAAAACTTTCTGGTGTAAAACGCTAGAACTGGCACATTTCTTGGCGTTTTCCGCCCATTCTGGCACCCAGGGTGGCATTTAACTCCAACTTGAGCCATATGCACGTGAAAGCTTGAAAGCTCAGCCCAAACACTCACAAAGTGGGTCCCAGAAGTGGATTTTTGCACTATCTGTACTTAGTTACTCATTTTCTGTAAACCTAAGTTACTAGTCTAGTATAAAAATTACTTTTAGAGATTTATTTTGTAACTCATGACATTTTACACCTCATATTGTATCTTCTACGGCATGAGTCTCTAAACTCCATACGTGGGGGTGAGGAGCTCTGCTGTGTTTCAATGGATTAATGCAATTACTACTATTTTCTATTCAATCACACTTGATTCTATTCTAATATACTCACTCGTACTTCAATCTAGAGAATGATATGATCCGTGACACTCATCATTATTCTCAATTCTATGAACGCGTGCCTGACAACCACTTTCATTCTATGTGAGCTCAACATAGTCATTGGGGGACAGCTTGAGTGCATATCTCTTGGGTTTCTAATCGACGGACCGAGTCCGGAGGTTAGAACCTTCGTGGTACAGGCTAGAACCAATTGGCAGCATTCCTGGGATCCGGAAAGTCTAAACCTTGTACATGGTATTTTTCATCCGAGACAAGAAATCTGACAGTTGATTAGCCGTGCAGAGATCGTACCTGGTAGTTTTCATCCGAGAGGATCATACACCTTGCCATTGAAGGAAACCATGCGTGTTTGGAAAAGAAGACAGTAGGAAAGCAGATATTCAGATGACAGAGCATCTCGGGACCCTTAGCCTGTTTCTCATCACTGAACCACAAGTACTATTTATTTTATGTTATTTATTTTCATACATACAATCACTCTTATCATTAATCTCCTGACTAAGATTTACAAAATAACCATAGCTTGCTTCAAGCCGACAATCTCCGTGGGATCGACCCTTACTCACGTAAGGTATTACTTGGACGACCCAGTGCACTTGCTGATTAGTTGTGCGGAGTTGTGAAAAGTGTAATCACAATTTCATGCACCAAGTTTTTGGCCCCGTTGCCGGGGATTGTTCGAGTTTGGACAACTGACAGTTTATTTTGTTGCTTAGATTAGGAAAAATTTATCATTTTGGTTTAGAGTCACTAAAATTGAGTCTTCTATTATTGTTTTTGGTTAAAATTTTAGAATCTTTATTTTCTTTTTCTAAATTATTTTCGAAAACTTTTAAAACCAATAACTTCATAATTTAGTCTTCTGTTTGAGTTTAGTTTCATATTTTAAGTTTGGTGTCAATTGCGTTCTTTTTATTTTTCTTTCAATTTTTCAAATTACATGTTCTTAGTTCTTTATTGATCTTCAAGTTGTTCTTGTTTATTTTCCTTGTTTGATCTTTAGTCTTTCTTGTTTTGTGTCTTTCCTTATTTTTCTTGTGCATTTTCGAATTATTAGTGTCCAAAATATAAAAATTTTTAAGTTTGGTGTCCTTTGTGTCCTTATTTCCTTAAAAATTTTCAAAATTTGTTCTTGTTGTTCATCTTGATCTTCAAAGTGTTCTTGGTGTTCATCTTGAAATTCAAAGTTTTCTTTTAAAAATTCAGATTTTTATTCTAATTTTTTTATTCTATCTTATCTTAGTTTTAAAATTTCAAAATTCAAATCTTTTTCAAAAAAATCGTATCTTTTTCAAAATCTTATCTTATTTTATTTCAAATTTCAATTTTCAATTTTCAAAATTTGAAAATCTTTTAAAAAAATTTTCAAAATATTTTTCCTTTTAGACATAATTTTCGAATTACTTGTCCTATTTTATTATCTTGATTGAAAAATTTTAAGTTTGTGTTTCCTTGTTAAGAAAGTGTCAATCTTTAAAATTTTAAAATCATATTTTTTTGTATATTCTCTTTTATTTATTTATTTTCTTACAAGTATCTTTAATTTTAAGACATATCTTTTTCAAAACTTCCTAACCACTTTCCCTCTTTTCATTTTTCAAAAATCATATCCAAAATTTTTCAAATCTTTTTAATTAATTAGTCATTTTAGTATTCAAATTTTTATTTTTATTTTTTCTTTTCGAAACTTATATTTTACTTTTCAATTATCTTATTTTATCTTATTTCCTTTTTAATTCGGTTATACTTAATTAAATAAAATAAAAACAAAAATATTTTATTTTTTCCATCATAGACCTAAGTGGGAATGAACAGTCCAGAAGGACTCTGAGGTCATATGCTAACCCCACTAATGCTTCCTATGGGAGTAGTATCTGTATACCTCCCATCAGAGCAAGCAGTTTTGAGCTAAATCCTCAGCTCATTATTATGGTGCAGCAAAATTGCCAGTATTCCGGTCTTCCACAGGAAGAACCTACTGAGTTTCTGGCATAGTTCTTACAAATTGCTGACACAGTACGTGATAAGGAAGTAGATTAGGATGTCTACAGATTGTTACAGTTTCCATTTGCTGTAAAAGATCAAGCTAAGAGGTGGTTAAATAACCAACCCACAGCAAGCATAAGAACATGGAAACAGTTATCAGACAAATTCCTGAATCAATATTTCCCTCCAAAAAGGATGACACAGCTAAGGCTAGACATCCAAGGCTTTAAACAAGAGGATAATGAATCTCTTTATAATGCCTGTGAGAGGTACAGAGAGATGCTAAGAAAATGCCGCTCTGAAATATTTTTAGAATGGGTGCAGTTAGACATCTTCTACTATGGGCTTACAGAAAAGGCCCAGATGTCTCTAGACCACTCAGTTGGTGGATCTATACATATGAGAAAGACAATTGAAGAGGCTCAAGAGCTCATTGATATAGTTGCCAGAAATCAGCACCTGTACTCAAGTGGTGAGACTTCCATGAAAGAAGAGGCTAATGTAGTACCCACTGAACTTAGTCCTCAAGAACAAGTTGCTGAACTCAATCAGCAATTGCTTATTATAAAAAAATAGTTCGCAGAATTTAAAGAGATGATCCAAGACACTAAAAATGCTAACAAGAATATGGAAGCACAATTGAATCAGACAAAATAGCAGCTATCTAAACAGATAACAGAAGAATGCCAAGCTGTTCAATTAAGGAGTGGGAAGAAAATGTGGTTGATTGGTTATTTACATGCTTACAAGAACATTGAATGGAAGCTTGAAGGAATTATTGAGAAATAAAATTATTTACTTAATAAATGCTGTAAAGTTGTGTTGAGTCTTGCTATTGGTTTATGGTGTTAGATTTGGCATATTTAACAAGGAATGGAATGGAGTTTTGATTGAAAATTGAGGTTTGAATATTTTTGCAAAGGTTGATTTTTGGCTGAATTTCGGCGAGGCATAACTTGGCTTCCAGACCTTCAATTTGTTCCTAACTTGTTTTAAAATTAAAATTGGGTTCGTGATGTTTATGCCATTTGAAGAACTGAAGGAAAATAATTTAAAACGATTGAATTATGCCCGTCGGAAAATTGGATGATAAATATGTGGTTATGCTGCTGAGATTTGCAAGGTTTGCAGCTCTCTGGTAATCTGCTGCTGCTTTTAAAAAGGACGTACGTCCACGCGTACGCTTGGCACCTGTTCCAGCAAACATGATTTTTAAGGTTTTTAAAACTTATTTTAAACTACTAAACCTCTATTTTCATTCCATTGGTCATAAATAATAGTGTTAAACCTGATAATCAGATGAAGTTAGGAAATGAGGATAACTTGAAGGTGAAGTAAAGTTGAAAAGTGATGAATTGATTATGAGATGTTACGGATAAGTCATATATGTTACTTGACTGGATATTCTGATGAAAGATTACCTACAAAATTTGGCTTGATTTATTTAATAATCTGAGGTATGAGATTCCCTAGATAAAGTGTCGTGGCTTGCCACCATGTGTACCAGGTTGAAAGCTCGATACTCTGTTGACCCTACGACGTAAGTGTGACTGGGCACTATAAATTCCCGGGAATGTAACCACCATTGAGCAATATTGATTATTTGAGAAAAAGCTATGTATAGACTCTTGGGGATGCACGTCGGGGGACAATCTACGGTTTTCGGACTTGTCGGGTTGGCTGGATAACCGACAGATGATCCTTATCAGCCATAGGAGAAGCATGCATCATATGCATACTACTTGAATTACTTGTTTGTGCATTAATTGCGTGTGCCTAAGTGTACTTGCCATGTTAAATGTATATGTGTTACCTGCAGTATTTGTAACCTTCTTGTGCTTGTCTTTATCTGCTTATTTGTCCGTGAAATGCTGACGGAGATAGAGGTGTGATGGAATATCAGTATGGGACTTAGATTTTAAGGTTAAGTTAAGTTAGGTTTAGATACTCTTAGAAAACCACCTTTTTATGGCTCCTGTTTAATACTTTAAGCTCTATAATCCGAGTGTCGGCATTCTAGGATTGCCTCTGGCATTCTCAGTGCCTTATATATTATGTGTGTGGCACCTTTACCATACTGAGAACCTCCGGTTCTCATTCTATACTATGTTGTTGTTTTTCAGATGCAGGTCGAGAGGCGTCTCATTAGGCGTCTGGGCTCCTGAAGCAAAGTGGTTACTGGGCTATTTTGTTATACAGTGATGTATGTATATATATGTACTTAGCTTACTCTCCAGATAACTTGTTCTTTTTATCCTCTTAGAGGTTTATGGAGAGACAGGATTTTGTTTATGTACGTTTAGGTTTTGGATATGTATGTATATATATCTATGTGTGTGTGTGTGTGTGAGTAAGTATTCTCCGACCAGTCTTGACTTCACAGGCTGAGTTAGGAGCTTGTAATTTTGTATCTTTGGCTCTCTATTCCTACTTTTATTATTTTATGTTTAATTGATATAGTTTTCTTCACACGCAAGTTATTCCATTTCCAGAGTGTTGCGCTTTTTATTCACGATTTTTATTTCCTGTATTTTTCAAGGCTCCTAGTTTATTATATTCTTTCTACTATTATATGTACATATTTTATTTTAGAGGTTGTAATGCCTCACCACCTCTGTGTTACTGATGACAAGTCATCTTAGGCTAGTTTCACAAGCCTATTTCATTAGTTTTCACTTGGTTTTCACACATTTTTTGGCAATAAGTAAGTGTTTGAGTGAGAATTTTATGCTTGTCTTGATTCAATCAAACATTGGTAATTTTATGCATTTTCATTAGATTTCTTGCAAGATTTAGTTGATAATATGAATGATGCAAGATTTGATGATTATGCCAAGGCTTTGATGTATTTGTTTGGTTGATGATAGGTGAAAATATGAAGGAGAAGGAGCAATAAAAGCACTAAAAGAAGAATCACAACCCCAAGGTGGAAAAAGAGTGGAAATAGACTCAAGGAGGAGCAAAGAGGATTAGCAACCCTGACCTCTTTACACTCGAACAAGAATAACTCGAGCTACAAAACTCCAAATGAGGTGATTCTAGTGGCATTGGAAAGTAGGAATCCAGAGATTTCCCAGCATATATGCCACTGCATGGTGCACACTAAATCTGATGGAGAAAACTTACCCCGAAAGTGCAAAGATGAACATAGTATCAACCTACAGTAAGGCCAGCTGACCTCTTCACCTTCCAAGGAGGATAACTTGATCTGTAAAGGTTGGAATGATGCGCTCTTAAATGCATTGGAAAGTGGTCATCCAGAGCTTTCCAACGATATATAATAGTTTGGAGTGAACATTAGGGTTGGGTCTCAAAAGCCGGTGTTAACTTTTGCCTCCAATGCAGCGTTCACTAAATTGAACTTTTTCTGCCTCCAAAACAATGTGACCATGCCTTCTTCAAAGGACCATAACATGAGCTACAAGTGTCTAATTGATGCGCTTCCATTTGCGTTAGAAAGCTGACATTCAGAGATTTCCAACGATGTATAACAATCTATATTTGGCATGAAATTAAAGCACAAGGATAGGCATCTTTATGGCCTAAAAACCAACCAAGGAAGGCTCAGCAAAAAGGGTAGCACTCAAAAAGTTAACGCCACGTTCACTAAGTGAACGTTTTCGGGCATAATGGGCCAAGGGAGCAATACGCACGACTAAAGCACACAAAAGAAGCAACCAAAGGAAGCTAGCGTTCAAAAAATTGAATGTCACATTCACTAAAGTGAATGTTTTCGAAGAGAGAGAGCCAAGGAAAGAATAGCGCGGACTAAGAAGAGCCACCCACAAGGAACAATGTTCAATAAGTGAACGTGAAGTTCACTAAGTGAACGCTAGCAACGAAGGCACACCAAGGGAGCACCAAAGGCATGCCTTGGAAAAGTGAACTGGGTGTTCACTTTCCAAACGGAGCGCTTCCCTGGGAGGGAACCAAATGCACCCAGACCCATGCCACTTGAACCAAGCCATCCGGATCCACTCTTCTTCAAATCCAAAGTAAGCAAAGCCCATTATCATCACTCAAATGCACAAGAGATAGTTAGAATAGGAATTTCATTTAAATTGTAATTTGTTTTCAATTTCAATTTCATTTTCATTTTGTAAAGCCTATTTAAAGGCATCAATTTCATTTCATAAAAAAAAGGCTGGCTCTGCTAGAGAGCAATAAGAGTAGGAGTAGGAGTAGGATAGAATAAAACACTCTCTACATTTTAGAATTCAATTCAGCTTTATGCAATTTCCATTTCTTACACCTCTCTGCTGTAATTTCTTCTTCTGTAATTTTTCAACTCAGTTTACATTGAGCTTGAGTTTAAATTTTCTGTTCCCATTGCTTCCAATTTACTTTCATGCAATTTTAATCTTCTACAATTGCTCTGAGTTTTGATTTACTACTTTCATTTAATTTTCCAGCACCCAGCCCCCTTTACATTTGATGCAATTTACATTCCTTGTTCTTTAAGGTTCTGTCAATTACTTCCTGCTAGTTAGATCTAATGCAATTTTACTTTTCTTGTCATTTAAGCTTCAGCTAATTTACATTCTGCACTTTACTTTCACTATAATTTACTTTCTGTATTTTAAAATTCCTTGCAATTTCCTTTCTGTCACTTCAATTTCATCCAATTCAACACTGTTAGCTTGACTAAACTAATCACCTCACTAAAGTTTCTTGATCCATCAATCCCTGTGGGATCGACCTCACTCTTGTGAGTTATTACCACTTGATACGACCCGGTACACTTGCCGGTGAGTTTGTGTGGAATCATTTTTTCCTCATCAAATTTTTGGCGTCGTTGCCGGAGATTGATATAGATCGACAATGATTAAGTGGGTGAGAAGTCTAGATGAAGCATTTTCTTTGTTTTTGTTTTCTATTTTAAACTGACACCAAGGTGTTTGAGTTATTGCCTCGTTAAGAAATTCTTCTCTGTGACGTAAATTTTAATTTTCATTGGTGATGTGTTTTACAAAATTCAAATGGAGTTCAACTCATCTTATAATCAAACAGATTTTATGGGATATTATCCACCATAACCAATTTCTAATGATGGCTGGGAATATCACCAAGAAAATACAAATTCTGAGCACTCCAATCAATGGAGATATGCTTCAGAACCACAAGATGAGCAAGAGAATCACATGGGATATTTTTCACCACCACAAAATGATTCAAGTCATTATTCTAATAGTGGCTGGGAATATCACCAAGAAATGATAGATAATGAAGCAATTCACATGAGATATGATCCAAAACCACAAGATGATTTATGTCATTACCCTCATGGTGTCTGGACATGTCAATAAGAGTGTGAACAATCAGTTGAAATGGGACACTTCCCAGAGACACAATATGATCCAAACTTTAATGAATCTAACAACTATTCATATTGTGGCTGGGAAAGTCAAAATCAAAGGAATCTTGATGATCCATACTTTGTTCATCAAGAAACATCATCACTGGAGTGTGCTTTCAATAAATTCATGCAAAATTGTTCACCAATGCTACAAGAAAATCCATACTGTGATGAATTCAACAATTCTTCAAGTTGTGCTTGGGAGGATAAAAATCAGAGAGCACCCAATGTGTCATACTCCATTAGTCAAGAGCCATCATCACTTGAGCAAATCTTCAATTCATTCATGCTAAATTGTCCAACCTCACCTCTCAGTTTTCCACTTAAAAATTTTTTATCACTTGATTTTGCCTCAACACAAAGTTTTCTCCAAGATCCATACAACTCATCTCACCAACCACAAGACTCATCTCACTACACAGAAGACTCATTTCAACATTCACAAAATTTATTCCACAACACTCAAAACAACCTCACCATAATACATCCATATCCAAAATATTTCTCTCAACCTTCATCTTTTGAGCTAGCAGATGAGGGACCCCCTTTAAAAGTCCAAAGAATTATTGGAAAGACAAGAACAATCCTGGAGAGAACAAGAAATCCTTATTCAAAAGATGGATGAGCATTTGGAGAAAATAAGGAAACACTCAAAACTGCTAAGCAAGAAAGGTGAAGACCAATTGGTAGATGTAAAGGAAGAATTAGAAGAGCAAGATGAAGAGGCCTCTGTGTCAAGTGAATTTTCAGTGAAGAAGGAAGAGGTGGTGGAAGTATTTGAACCTGAAGCTACATATCCACAAAAGCCACTTGAGATGACAAAGGAACATGAAAATTCACAACCTCCACAAACTCCCTTGAACTAAAAACTCTCAACACTCGAACTTGTGATTAAAAGATATGAAGAGGAGATGAAGAAATTTTGGGAAGAACAACAAACCTCCTCCATGAAAATGCTATTAAGTCAAATGTTGAGTGCAAAGGAGGAAGTGGGAGAACAAGAAAGTAAGGAAGTTGATGAGCGGATAATTTATACGCTTTTTGGCATTGTTTTTAGTATGTTTTTAGTAGGATCTAGTTACTTTTAGGGATGTTTTCATTAGTTTTTATGTTAAATTCACATTTCTGGACTTTACTATGAGTTTGTGTGTTTTTCTGTGATTTCAGGTATTTTCTGGCTGAAATTGAGGGGCTTGAGCAAAAATCAGATTCAGAGGTTGAAGAAGGATTGCTGATACTGTTGGATTCTGACCTCCCTGCACTTAAAGTGGATTTTCTGGAGCTACAGAACTCGAAATGGCGCGCTTCTAATTGCGTTGAAAAGTAGACATCCAGGGCTTTTCAGCAATATATAATAGTCTATACTTTGCCCAAGTTTAGACGACGCAAACTGGCGTTCAACGCCAGCTCTCTGTCCAATTCTGGAGTTCAGCACCAGAAAGGGATCAAAAACCAGAGTTGAACGCCAGAAATGGATCAAAACCTGGCGTTCAACTCCACAAATGGCCTCTGCACGAGGAAAGTTAAAGCTCAGCCTAAGCACACACCAAGTGGGCCCCGAAAGTGGATTTATGCATCAATTACTTACTTCTATAAACCCTAGTAGCTAGTTTATTATAAATAGGTCCTTTTACTATTGTATTAGACATCTTTGGATTATATTTTGATCTATTGATCATGTTTGGGGGCTGGCCATTCGGCAATGCCTGGATCTTTCACTTATGTAATTTTAACGGTAGAGTTTCTACACTCCATAGATTAAGGTGTAGAGCTCTGCTGTTCCTCAAAGATTAATGCAAAGTACTACTGTTTTCTATTCAATTCATCTTATTTCGCTTCTAAGATATTCATTCGCACTTCAACCTAAATGTGATGAACGTGACAATCATCATCATTCCCTATGAACGCGTGCTTGACAACCACTTCCGTTCTACATTAGAATTGAATGAGTATCTCTTAGATCTCTTAATCAGAATCTTCGTGGTGTAAGCTAGAATGATGGCGACATTCAAGAGAATCTGGAAGGTCTAAACCTTGTCTGTGGTATTCCGAGTAGGATTCAATGATTGGATGACTGTGACGAGCTTCAAACTCGCGAGTGCTGGGCGTTAGTGACAGACGCAAAAGGATAGTAAATCCTATTCCAGCATGATCGAGAACCGACAGATGAATAGCCGTGCCGTGACAGGGTGCGTTGATCATTTTCACTGAGAGGATAAGGTGAAACCATTGACAAGGGTGATGCTTCCAGACGATTAGCTGTGCTGTGACAGGGCATTTGGATCATTTTCCCGAGAGAAGACCGAAAGTAGCCATTGACAATGGTGATGTATCACATAAAGCCAGCCATGGAAAGGAGTAAGACTGATTGGATGAAGGCAGCAGGAAAGCAAATGTTCAGAGGAACGAAAAGCATCTCTATTCGCTTATCTGAAATTCTCACCAATGAATTACATAAGTATTTCTATCCTTTATTATTTATCTTTTAATTATCTAATCCAATCACATTTAACCCTACCTGACTGAGATTTGCAAGGTGACCATAGCTTGCTTCATACCATCAATCTCCGTGGGATTGGACCCTTACTCACGTAAGGTATTACTTGGACGACCCAGTGCACTTGCTGGTTAGTTGTGCGAAGTTGTGAACCATGGTATTGGCATCATGTTTTTGGCGCCATTACCAGGGAAAGAAAGAGCGATGAATTTTACATAATCAAAGTGTAATCACAATTTCTGCGCACCAGAAGTCAATCAAGAGAATCCACACTCAAGTGAAACAGAGAAGTACATAGAAGAAGAGCTCATTGAACTACCAATTCAAAAGGCTTTTGATGATGATAAAGCTCCAACAATCACACAACCACCAAGTCTTGATATCCAAGAAGTGAAGGCAACTAACAAGAGCACCAATCCAACCTCTGAACCACAAGCAAGCAAGCTCAACCAGGCCATTTACAGGAAATAAGCTTGCTGAGAGGAGACCAAGGAAGGGGGGCACTGACTGGCTCCTCTTTACCATTGAGGTCATTCCTCTTAACAAACTGCAAGAAGGGGAAGAAATTCATCAGCTACAGGTCAGTAGTTTTTCCTTTCTTAGTTATTTCAATAGAAGAGTTAAGTAGATTTCTCTGTATTACAAAGAGCTAAGTTTGGTGTTGCACACCAAAATAATTAAGGGGTGAATGTTGGATGCTAAGTTTGGTGTTCTACCAAAAATATCATTAAGAACACATTGCACCCTCAGCATGATTAATATTAGCTCCAAACAATAAGAGAAACCACTTAACAATTGTCATGTTTCTAGTTTTCAGTTTGTTTTCTAGTTCATAGTTTATTTTTCTTAATAAAAAGTACTTGATGTTTCATGCATGTATTTATTCTGCTACACATAGAAGTAGGCAAGGAACTAAGTTTGGTGTTCCCACACCAACTTAGGATTAGAGAATCACAAGCATACATGCATGCTAACTGTTTCTCAAGTGCTTAGGGAACAAGCAACTTTCAATATCTCTTGTAGGAAGTCATTCAATCTGTTAGAGGAAAAGATACATCATCATGGACAAAGGGAGGATATGGAACCCAACAATGATGATAACACAGAGGAACCAAATGGACTCCAAGAGGTTGTATTGTTCTCTAACTGACTTTAGCCTAAACATGCTAATTGAAAGTGCAAATGTCCCCTGTTGATTAGTGTCTTCTTAGATTTATTTACTGTTTGTTAGTATGATTGTTTTCATGTTGTTATAGCTTGCTAGTCTAAGTGCTTGATTCACTTTCATCTTACTTGAATTATAAGCTTTGTTCCTCAAGCTTGAATAAAAGAAAAATAACTGTGAAATAGAGAAATGATGCACGGAAACTTATCTCTCAACAAATTTCCCTCGGCAAGTATACCGAATCGTCGTCAAGTAAAAACTCACAATAAAGTGAGGTTGAATCCCACAGGGATTGATTGGTCAAGCAACTTTAATCAGAGGAATGTTCTAGTTGAGCTACGCAGAAATTGAGTTGATATTTGCAGAAACATAAATGGCGGGAAAGTAAATAACATAAAGCGTAAATGCTGGAAATAAAGAGCAAAATGTAAATGGCGGAAAGTAAATTGCAGAATCTTAAATTGGGATTTGGGGAAATGAACATAAAAGTAAATGGCAGAAAATAAAGAGAATGGGTAAGATCAGAAATGGGGGATTCATTGGGCTCAGGAGATGTTGTATTCTCCGGATCAAGTTCATTCTTATCTCTTCCTCAATCAATGCATTCATTGATCTCCTTGGTAATCTTAAGTGATTGGATTCCAATTCCTTGGTAATTCAATCTCTCAAATCTTGATCAATAGCCAATTCCTTGGTCTAATTGCTCATGAGAAGAGATGAAGTATGGTCACTGATTATGCCACATGTATTCCCAAATCAAAGTGTTGGTAGGATTATATGTCACTATATCCATCCAAACCCCAATTTGGTCCAACATGAGAAAGCATTTCTAGCATGATCTCTTCATTCCTCTTCCAAGGTTCCGAAGAGATCCAAGTATGAATAGCTTCTTTTCCAAGACAACTACCCAATTGGATGAAGATTAAAAGCTTTCTAGTAAAATCAAGAGAAAAGAAAGAAGAAGAATAATAAAAACTATTATTGATCCATCAAATTACAACAGAGCTCCCTAACCCAATGAAAGGGGTTTAGTTGTTCATAGCTCTGGGAATGGAAAGCGTAGATGAAAAGTACATTTTTAAAATAAAA
Organism: Arachis ipaensis; assembly: GCF_059453495.1. Taxonomy (NCBI): domain Eukaryota; kingdom Viridiplantae; phylum Streptophyta; class Magnoliopsida; order Fabales; family Fabaceae; genus Arachis; species Arachis ipaensis. Next base: position 54,925,001 of record NC_142439.1, on the reverse strand, counting down.
CTAGAAGTTGCAGAGAAAGTAAAATATACAGAGTGTAGTTCTCCAAAATGCCAAAAGCTCCTTACTAGTTCAAAACTACTCCTATATATACTACTCTTCTGATCTTTTAGTTGGCTCTTCCAAGTCTTGGATATGGGCCTTTGAATCTTTAGTTGAAGCAGTTACAATCTTCAGTGGGCTCAGCTTTGCTTGCAGAAAAAGTGTGAGTTAGGCATGGACGTTAGTTAGGATGTTAGTGGTGTTAACGTTAAGTGAAAATGTGGGTTCGAGAACGTTAGTGACGATCACCTTTTTCACTAACGTTCCAAGCCAAAAATGATCCACGTTAACTTCAATGTTAGTGGCACTAACGTGACCACTAACGTTGCCTCTTGGTCCTTCGCAAACGTTATTGGCATTCACCTTTTCCAATAACGTTGCTTATTGCCCCTTTTCCCCACGTTAGAGTTCACGTTAGTATAACTAACGTGACCCTTAACGTGGGCATGCCTAAGCTTCGAGAGCGTTAGTGACACTTACCTTTGTCACTAACACTCCAAACGCCCCTCCTTCCCACGTTAGATTTCACGTTAATTAGATTAACGTGACCACTAACGTGGTGGTGATTGCCATCTCCAACGTTAGTGACAAAGGTGAGTGTCACTAATGTTGGTCCATCAATTCTTCCTCCACGTTAGCTTCTACGTTAATTTAATTAACGTGGCAACTAACGTGGGCAATAGTGGCTTAATCCAACGTTAGTGACAAAGGTGAGTGTCACTAATGTTGGCAATTCCTTGTTCCTTTCACGTTAGAGTTCATGTTAATGTAATTAACGTGACTCTTAACGTGGCCAAGTGTGCCCTTTTTCCAACGTTAGTGGTATTCACTTTTACCACTAACGTTGGAGCTTCCCTTCTCCTCCACGTTAGCTTCCACGTTAATGTAATTAACGTGGGCTATAATGGCTTTCGAAGGCGTTATTGGCGATTACTTTTCTCATTAACGTTGCAAGCTAGCTCCCATTCCACGTTAGTGGTCACCTTAATTAGACTAACGTGACTACTAACGTGGTTCTTCCTTGCTTCCTTTGTCCTGAAATCAAGCAATTAAAGTGCATCAAAGCTCTATTCCAAGTCATGAGATCATGCATTATCTAATTTATCATTCAATTCATGCATAATTCTCATGAAATCATGTAAAGTTCACAATGTTTGCTTGAATCAAGATGTAAGCGAATATCTATCCAAAACTTACTTATTTACTAAGAAAATGCATGAAACTACCCTAAAACAATAAAGAAAAGGTCAGTAAAACTGGCCAAAATGTCCTGGCATCAAGAAAGAGTAAAAGTCTGGTATGATATGAGATAGAATAAGGTTATGTGGTGGTATGTGCTGGTTCATTAGTGGATTTATAAATAAGGCTGAATGTTGGCATGACTTTGTGATATGAACTTGAGTTACATTTCATGAGACTTGACAAATAAAAAAGGTCCAAAATAAAAGAAAGAAAATGCAAGAGAAAGAAGCAAAAAGAAATAAACAAAGCTCGGCACCAATGGCTGAAAATTTAGATAAATGCCTGTGATGTTCTTGTACAAAGATAAGCTTGGATAACTAGGTCCTAAGAGGTGCTTCATCACCCATCAACTTGGGTTAACTAACCCGGGATTACCAACTGAAAGTCCACCATCAAGAGCTACTTTGAGCCAGAGCATTTAGTGACCCAAAGAGGTGCTGAACATTAATTTCCAAAGGACAAAACAAAGCTAAATGCTTGTGATGTGTGTGTGCTAAGGAGAGGCTTGAGCAAGTAAGCCCATAGGGGTGTTTAAACACCTAGCATCTTGAACCAACTGGGGCGGAAATGCTGGATGAAAGCTTACTCTAAAAAGCTGCCTTATCACATAACATTATGCCTCAGCTAAGCAATAAATCTCAATCAAAAGAAAGAGAGCAAGAAAAACTAAGGACCAAGTAATAACAAGTCTCTTTTTTTGTGTAATTCAAGTAAGGATCCAAAGGAGTGTTGATGTCTCAGCCACAGAATAAAAATCTCTAAGATATCATGCATGAAAACCCCATTAACCAGTATCGAATGTTTTGCAAATAAAGACTTATACTCTTCTCTGTCTTCATTCATTCTTGTTCTGTTTGCTGCTAGCTTGGGGACAAACAAGATTTAAGTTTGGTGTTGTGATGACAAGTCATCTTAGGCTAGTTTTACAAGCCTATTTCATTAGTTTTCACTTGGTTTTCATGCATTTTTAGGCAATAAGTAAGTGTTTGAGTGAGAATTTCATGCTTGTCTTGATTCAATCAAACATTGGTAATTTTATGCATTTTCATTAGATTTCTTGCAAGATTTAGTTGATAATATGAATGATGCAAGATTTGATGATTATGCCAAGGCTTTGATGTATTTGTTTGGTTGATGATAGGTGAAAATATGAACGAGAAGGAGCAATAAAAGGATTAAAAGAAGAATCACAATCCCAAGGTGGCAAAAGAGTGGAAACAGACTCAAGGAGGAAAAAAGAGGATTTGCAACCCTGACCTCTTTACACTCGAACAAGAATAACTCGAGCTACAAAACTCCAAATGAGGTGATTCTAGTGGCATTGGAATTTCGGAATCTAGAGCTTTCCAAGAATATATGGCACTACATGGTGGACACTAAATCCGATGAAGAAAACTTATCCCGAAAGTGCAAAGATGAACATAGTATCAACCTGCAGTAAGGCCAGCTGACCTCTTCACCTTCCAAGGAGAATAACTTGAGCTGTAGAACTTAGAAGGATGCGCTCTCAAATGCATTGGAAAGTAGACATCCAGAGCTTTCTAACGATACTTAATAGTATGGGGTGAACATTAATTTTAGGGCTCAAAAGCTGGTGTTAACTTTGGCCTCCAATGCAGCGTTCACTAAGTGAACGCCACGTTCACTAAATTGAACGTTTTCGGCCTCCAAAACAGCGTGACCATGCCTTCTTCAAAGGACCATAACTTGAACTACAGATGTCTAATTTATGCACTTCCAGTTTCATTGGAAATCTGACATTCAGAGCTTTCCAACGATGTATAACAATCTATATTTGGCATGAAATTGAAGTACAAGTGATAGGCATCTTTAAGGCCCAAAAACCAACCAAGGAAGGCTCAGCAAAAAGGGTAGCGTTCAAAAAGTGAATGCCACGTTCACTAAGTGAATGTTTTTTGGCATAATGGGCCAACAGAGCAAGGCGCACAGGTAAAGCACACAAAGGATGCAACCAAAGGAAGCTAGCATTCAAAAAATTGAACGCCACGTTCACTAAAGTGAACGTTTTCGAAGAGAGAGAGCCAAGGAAAGAATAGCGCGCACTAAGAAGAGCCACCCACAAGGAACAACATTCAATAAGTGAACGCGAAGTTCACTAAGTGAACGCTAGCAACCTAGGCACACCAAGGGAGCACCAAAGGCATGCCTTGGAAAAGTGAACTGGGCGTTCACTTTCAAAACGGAGCGCTTCCCTGGGAGGGAACCAAATGCACCCAGACCCATGCCACTTGAACCAAGCCATCCGGATCCACTCTTCTTCAAATCCAAAGCAAGCAAAGCCCATTATCATCATTCAAAGGCACAAGAGATAGTTAGAATAGGAATTCATTTAAATTGTAATTTGTTTTCAATTTCAATTTCATTTTCATTTTGTAAAGCCTATATAAAGGCATCAATTTCATTTCATAAAAAAAAATGCTGGCTCTGCTGGAGAGCAATAGGAGTAGGAGTAGGATATAATAGAACACTCTCTATATTTCAGAATTCAATTCAGCTTTATATAATTTCCATTTCTTACACCTCTCTGCTGCAATTTCTTCTTCTGCAATTTTTCAATTCAGTTTACAATGAGCTTGAGTTTAAATTTTCTGTTCCCATTGCTTCCAATTTACTTTCATGCAATTTTAATCTTCTACAATTGCTCTGAGTTCTGATTTACTGCTTTCATTTAATTTTTCAGCAACCAGCCCCCTTTACATTTGATGCAATTTACATTCCTTATTGTTTAAGGTTCTGTCAATTACTTCCTGCAAGTTTGATCTGATGCAATTTTACTTTTCTTGTCATTTAAGCTTCAGCTAATTTACATTCTACACTTTACTTTCACTGTAATTTACTTTCTATATTTTAAAATTCCTTGCAATTTCCTTTCTGTTGCTTCAATTTCATCTAATTCAACACTGTTAGCTTGACTAAACTAATCACCTCACTAAAGTTGCTTGATCCATCAATCCCTGTGGGATCGACCTCACTCTTGTGAGTTATTACTACTTGATGCGACCCGGTACACTTGTCGGTGAGTTTTGTGTGGAATCGTTTTTCCCTCATCAGTTACATCCTAGGTGTAATACTCTGTGTGGTAGGGTGTTACATTATGGTATTAGAGCAGTTCGTTCCTGTAGAGCCTGAAAAATTGACTGATTATGCTTTTGAGCATACTCTATGTGAGACTCTGTGCTACTTAGGATATCAGACTGGTATGTGTAGCATACGTGTTCGTGAGCATGTATTTGGTTCTTGAAAGTATTAAACTTGAGATATTGAGACTGATCACCTTAATATCAATTGTTTGGTGTGAACAAGAACCAAATGGCGTCTCGTGGGCGCGGTCGTGGGCGTAATCAAGGTCGAGGACAGAGAGGTAATGAGATAAACATACCGATGGACAGTTTGACCAACTTTGGGACCGCAATGACGAGTGCTGCTGCTTCCATTGGTGCTGTTGCTACTGCGACCAGTCAAGCGATGGATAGGATGGAGCCACAAGCTAGAATTGGCAATGATGGTGGAAATGAACATGAAGGCAGGAATAATGCCCCAAGTGCAATGGTACCAGTGGAGATAACGGGTTATCCAGAGTTAACTAATATAGGTCAAGCAACAGGAGAAAGCTCAAGAAGAACTGTGTTGGCAAGGAATAATTGCTGGGAATATTTTACAGAGAAAAAGGAAAAAAAGACAAAGATTACACCTAGTAGCCAAAATTTCAAAAGGGGTCATTCTGTTACTTCACGCTCTCAATGCCAAAACAATGACCGAAGGAACGACAACCGTCCGAATCTAAATTTAGAAGGGCAAACTAGTACTCGACCGGAAGACTTAAGATGCCCAAGATGCAAGAAGTACCATCCGAACAGACCATGCAAAGCCGGGCTAGGTGTTTGCTACAAGTGCAGGAAGCCAGGGCATATGGCTCGAGACTGTTCATACAGGAAACGCCGGGATGCAGCCGAATCCGATTCCCAAACCTAAGGTAATCATAAACTGGTAGTTGAATTTCGAACTTCCTTGCATATCGTTAATATGTGATATTCATTCGTAATATATGACGCGCGTTGATAAACCTGAAGCCCAAGTCGATGATAGGTCGAAGGCTGTTAGTTGTTAAGGCGGGGTAATATTTAGCTAACTTAGAAGGGTGAACCGGTTTGGAGTGAAGTTAGGTTTAAAATAGATAAGGGTTAGAGATGAAGATATTCTAAAAACTGCTTTTAGAACCCGTTATGGTCATTATGAGTATGCGGTGATGTCTTTTGCATTTACTAATGCTCTAGCAGTATTCATGGATTACTTGAACAGGAATATCCGACCATACCTAGATAAGTTTTCATTGTCTTCATTGATGATATTCTTGTTTAATCTAAGACTGAGGAGGAGCATGCTGATCATTTGCGAACTGTGCTATGAATTCAGAGAGATAGGAAGTTATATGCTAAGTTATCTAAATGCGAATTCTGGAAGAGTGAGGTGAAGTTCCTTGGTCACGTGGTGAGTAAGTAGGGAATAGTTGCGGATCTTGCTAAGGTGGAAGCAATAATGAACTGAGAGCGACCAACTTTGGTGACAGAGATCAGGAGTTTCCTAGGTTTGGCGGGGTATATCGGAGATTCATTAAGGGATTTTCACAGCTCGCCTTACCTTTAACTAAGTTGACTAGGAAGGATACGCCTTTTGTCTGGACATCAGAGTGTGAGGAGAGTTTTCAAGTATTGAATCACAAGTTGACTACTGCACCCGTGTTGGTATTGCCTGAACCAAGTGAACCATTTGAAGTGTACTGTGATGCATCACTAAAGGGTTTAGGGTGCGTTCTAATGCAGCACCAGAATGTTGTAGCATATGCTTCATGGTAATTAAGGCCGTATGAGATGAACTATCCGACTCACGACTTAGAATTTGCTGCTGTTGTGTTTGCTTTAAAAATCTGGGGGCATTATCTCTGTGGTGTCAAGTTCCACATTTTCTTAGACATAAGAGTTTGAAGTATCTTTTTGAGCAGAAGGACTTGAATATGCGTCAAAGGAGATGGATAGAGCTTTTGAAAGATTATGATTTTGAATTGAATTACCATCTAGGAAAAGCAAACGTTGTGGAGGACGCCTTGAGTCGGAAATCCTTATATGCAGCTTGGATGATGTTGCAAGAAGAAAAGTTACTAAAGGCATTTCAAGGTTTGAACTTAGGAGTTAGAGAAGAATCTGAAATTCTGTATATGAGTCAGTTGCAGATCTCAAGTGATTTTAAATCAGAACTTCTGAAGGCTCATTGAGATATTGATGCGTTACATAAGGTATTACCAGTAGTTGAACAGGAAAAATAGTGGAAAATTTTGGAAGGTCGGGATGGTTTATGGAGATTCAAGAACCGGATTGTTGTGCCAGATGTCGGAGACCTGCAATAGAGTATCTTAAAGGAAACTCATAAGAGCGAGTTCTCAATTCATCAAGGGAGTACCAAGATGTATCAGGATCTGAAAGTGATGTTTTGGTGGCCAAGGATGAAGAACGATGTAGCATTGCATGTATCTAAATGTTTAACATGTTAGAAGGTTAAGATTGAGCATCAGAGACCATCAGGAACCCTTCAGCCTTTGGAGATTCCACAATGGAATTGGGAGAGTATTGCAATGGATTTTGTGATAGGTTTGCCTAGAACCCGGTCTGGCTGTGACGCTATCTGGGAGGTTATGGATCGACTGACAAAATCAACTCATTTTTTCCCATTCAAATAAGTTGTACAAAGGAAGAATTAGCTCGAATGTATATCAAAGAGATTGTCAGATTGCACGGTGGTGCACGAAATTGTGATCATCAATGGCGCCATCAACATGGTACGCTCAATTGTAATCTCAATTCATAATTTGTCCCAACTTTGATACAACTAACCAGCAAGTGCACTGGGTCGTCCAAGTAATAAACCTTACGTGAGTAAGGGTCGATCCCACGGAGATTGTTGGTATGAAGCAAGCTATGGTCACCTTGTAAATCTCAGTCAGGAGGATATAAAATAATTATGGAGTTTTCGAAATTAAATAATAAAAGAAGGATAGAAATACTTATGTAAATCATTGGTGAGAATTTCAGATAAGCGCATAGAGATGCTTTCGTTCCTTTGAACCTCTGCTTTCCTGCTGCCTTCATCCAATCAGTCTTACTCCTTTCCATGGCTGGCTTTATGTAAGGGCATCACCGTTGTCAATAGCTACATCCCATCCTCTTGTGAAAATGGTCCAAATGCTCTGTCACAGCACGGCTAATCATCTGAGGTTCTCGATCATACTGGAATAGGATTCACCCTCCTTTTGCGTCTGTCACTACGCCCAGCACTCGCGAGTTTGAAGCTCGCCACAGTCATTCAATCCCTGAATCCTACTCGGAATACCACAGACAAGGTTTAGACTTTCCGGACTCTCATGAATGCCGCCATCAATCTAGCTTACACCACGAAGATTCTGATTAAGAGATCCAAGAGATACTCATTCAATCTAAGGTAGAACGGAAGTGGTTGTCAGGCACGCGTTCATAGGGAATGATGATGGTTGTCACGTTCATCACATTCAGGTTGAAATGCGAATGAATATCTTAGAAGCAGAATAAGTTGAATTGAATAGAAAAACAGTAGTACTTTGCATTAATCTTTGAGGAACATCAGAGCTCCACACCTTAATCTATGGAGTGTAGAAACTCTACTGTTAAAAATACATAAGTGAAAGGTTCAGGCATGGCCGAATGGCCAGCCCCCAAAACGACATCACTAGATCAAAATATAATCCAAAGATATCTAATACAATAGTAAAAAGTCCTATTTATACTAAACTAGTTACTAGGGTTTACAGAAGTAAGTAATTGATACATAAATCCACTTCCGGGGCCCACTTGGTGTGTGCTTCGGCTGAGCTTGAAGTCTACACGTGGAGAGGTCATTCTTGGAGTTGAACGCCAGCTTTTGTGCCAGTTTGGGCGTTGAACTCCACTTTGCAACTTGTTTCTGGCGCTGGATGCCAGAATTGGGCAGAGAGCTGGCGTTGAACGCCAGTTTGCATAAACTAAACTTGGGCAAAGTATGAACTATTATATATTTCTGGAAAGCCCTGGATGTGTACTTTCCAACGCAATTAGAAGCGCGCCATTTCGAGTTTTGTAGCTCCAAAAACTCCATTTTGAGTGCAGGGAGGTCAGAATCCAACAGCATCAGCAGTCCTTCTTCAACCTCTGAATCTGATTTTTGCTCAACTCCCTCAATTTCAGCCATAAAATACCTGAAATCATAGAAAAACACACAAACTCATAGTAAAGTCCAGAAATGTGAATTTAACATAAAAACTAATGAAAACATCCCTAAAAGTAACTAGATTCTACTAAAAACATACTAAAAACAATGCCAAAAAGCGTATAAATTATCCGCTCATCATAACACCAAACTTAAATTGTTGCTTGTCCCCAAGCAACTGAAAATCAAGTAGGATAAAAAGAAGAGAATATACTATAAATTCCAAACTATCAATGAAACATAGCTCCAATCAGATGAGCGGGACTTGTAGCTTGTTGCATCTTCAATAGTTTTGGCATCTCACTTTATCCATTGAGGTTCAGAATGATTGGCATCTATAGGAACTCAGAGTTCAGATAGTGTTATTGACTCTCCTAAGCACTTTGTTTTCCAGTATTATCACCGGATATATAAATGCCACAAACACATAATTGGGTGAACCTTTTCAGATTGTGACTCAGCTTTGCTAAAGTCCCCAATTAGAGGTGTCCAAGGTTCTTAAGCACACTCTTTTTTTGCTTTGGACCTTGAATTTAGCCGCTCAGTCTCAAGTTTTCACTTGACACCTAGATGCCACAAGCACATGGTTAGGGACATCTTGGTTTAGCCGCTTAGGCCAGGATTTTATTCCTTTAGGCCCTCCTATCCACTGATGCTCAAAGCCTTAGGATCCTTTTTATTACCCTTGCCTTTTGGTTTTAAGGGTTGTTGGATTTTTGCTCTTGCCTTTTGGTTTTAAGAGCTTTGGCTTTTAATGCTTTCTTTTTCTCTTTTTTTTCGCCATTTTTTTTTCTGCAAGCTTTGTTCTTTGCTGCTTTTTCTTGCTTCAAGAATCATTTTTATGATTTTTCAGATTATCAAATAACATGTCTCCTTGTCATCATTCTTTCAAGAGCCAACATATTTAACATTCTTAAACAACAACTTCAAAAGACATATGCACTGTTCAAGCATTCATTCAGAAAACAAGAAGCATTGTCACCACATCAATATAATTAAACTAAGTTCAAGGATAAATTCAAAACTCATGTACTTCTTGTTCTTTTGAATTAAAACATTTTTCATTTAAGAGAGGTGATGGATTCATAGGACATTCATAACTTTAAGACAATGTTACTAAATACTAATGATCATGTAATGAAGACACAAACTTAGATAAGCACTTAACATAGAAACGAAAAACAGAGAATGTAAAAACAAGGAATGAGTCCACCTTAGTGATGGTGGCGTTTCCTTCTTGAGGAACCAATGATATCCTTGAGCTCTTCTATGTCTTTTCCTTGTCTTTGTTGCTCCTCCCTCATTGCTTTTTGATCTTCTCTAATTTCATGAAGGATGATGGAGTGCTCTTGATGTTCCACCCTTAGTTGTCCCATGTTTGAACTTAATTCTCCTAGGGAGGTGTTGATTTGCTCCCAATAATTTTGTAGAGGAAAATGCATTTGAGGCATCTCCGGGATCCCATGGTGATGAGCTTCCTGCGCCTCTTGAGCTCCATGAATGGGCTCTCTTGCTTGCTCCATCCTTTTCTTAGTGATGGGCTTCTCTTCCTCAATAGGAATGTCTCCTTCTATGAAAGCTCCAGCTGAGTAACATAGATGGCAAATAAGATGAGGAAAAGCTAGCCTTGCCATGGGGGAGGACTTTTCGGCTATTTTGTAGAGTTCAAGGGAGATGACTTCATGAACTTCTACTTCCTCTCCAATCATGATGCTATGAATCATGATGGCCCGATCCACAGTAACTTCGGATCGGTTGCTAGTGGGGATGATGGAGCGTTGGATGAACTCTAACCATCCTCTAGCTGCAGGCTTGAGGTCCAATCTTCTTAGTTGAACCGGCTTACCTTTGGAATCAATCTTCCATTGAGCTCCTTCCACACATATGTCCATGAGGACTTGGTCCAACCTTTGATTAAAGTTGACCCTTCTAGTGTAGGGGCGTGCATCTCCTTGCATCATAGGCAACTTAAACGCCAACCTCACATTTTCCGGACTAAAATCTAAGTATTTCCCCCGAACCATGGTGAGATAATTCTTTGGGTTCGGGTTCTTACTTTGATCATGGTTCCTAGTGATCCATGCATTGGCATAGAACTCTTGAACCATTAGGATGCTGACTTGTTGGATGGGTTTTGTTAGAACTTTCCAACCTCTTCTTTGGAATTCATGTCGGATCTCCGGATACTCATTCTTCTTGAGCTTGAAAGGGACCTTAGGGATCACCTTCTTCTTGGCCACAATATCATAGAAGTGGTCTTGATGAGCTTTGGAGATGAATCTTTCCATCTCCCATGATTCGGAGGAGGAAGCTTTTGTCTTCCCTTTCCCTTTTCTAGAGGATTCTCCGGTCTTAGGTGCCATCAATGGTAATGGAAAAACAAAAAGCTTATGCTTTTACCACACCAAACTTAGAATTTTGCTCGCCCTCGAGCAAGAGAAGAAAGAATAGATGAAGAAGAAGAAGAAAATATGGAGAGGAGGGGGGAGGTGTGTTTCGGCCAAGAAGAGAAAAGAGGGTTGTGTTGTGTGAAAATGAGGAAGAATGGAGGGTTATATATAGGGAAGGGAGGGGGGTAAGTTCGGCCATTTAGGGTGGGTTTGGGTGGGAAATTGATTTTGAATTTTGAAGGTAGGTGGAATTTATGAGGTAGGTTTATGGGGGAGAGTGGATGGATGTGAGTGGTGAAGAGGTGATGGGGAAGAGAGATTAAGGTGATTGGTGAAGAGTTTTGGGGAAGAGTGTTTATGGGATTGTGTGAAAGAGGGGTAAGAAGAAGTGAGTGGAGGTAGGTGGGGATCCTGTGGGGTCCACAGATCCTGAGGTGTTCAAGGATTTACAACCTTGCACCAAATTAGGCATGCAAAATGCCTTTGCACACAACTCTGGGCGTTCAGCGCCAGATTGGTGCTTGTTCTGGGCATTCAACGCCCATTTGTTGCCTATTTCTGGCGTTGAACGCCAGAACCCTGCTTGTTCTGGGCGTTCAGCGCCAGCTCTTCTCCAGGGTGCATTTCTAGCGTTCAAACGCCCAGATGCTGCCCATTTTCGGCGTTCAGCGCCAGAACCATGCTCTGTTCTGGCGTTGAACGCCCAAAACATGTTTCTTACTGGCGTTTAAACGCCAGTAAGGTCTTCCTCTAGGGTGTGATTTTTTTTTCTGCTATTTTTGATTCTGTTTTCAATTTTTTGATTTATTTTGTGACTCCACATGATCATGAACCTAATAAAACAACGAAAATTAGCTAAATAAAAATTGGGTTGCCTCCCAACAGGCGCTTCTTTAATGTCAATAGCTTGACAGTGGGCTCTCATGGAGCCTCACAGATGTTCAGAGCATTGTTGAGACTCTCCAACACCAAACTTAGAGTTTGGATATGGGAGTTCAACACCAAACTTAGAGTTTAGTTGTGGCCTCCCAACACCAAACTTAGAGTTTGACTATGCGGGCTCTGGTTGAGTCTGCAATGAGAGAAGCTTACTGTGCTTCCTCTCGATGGGTACAGAGAGAGATCCTTGAGTTTTAAACACAAGGTTGTCCTCATTTAATTGAAGGATCAATTCTCCTCTGTCCACATCAATCACAGCTCTTGCTGTGGCTAGGAAGGGTCTTCCAAGGATGATGAATTCATCCTCATCCTTCTCAGTATCTAGGACTATGAAATCAGCAGGGATGTAAAGGCCTTCAACCTTTACTAACACGTCCTCTACTTGTCCATAACCCTGTTTTCTTGAATTGTTTTCCATCTCTAATGAGATTTTAGTGGCTTGCACCCCATCGATTCCCAGTTTCTCTATTACAGAGAGGGGCATGAGGTTTATCCCTGAACCAAGGTCACACAAAGCCTTTTCAAAGATCATGTTGCCTATGGTACAAGGTATTACGAACTTTCCAGGATCCTGTTTCTTCTGAGGCAATGTCAGTTGATCCAGATCACTTAGTTCATTGGTGAACAAGGGAGGTTCATCTTCCCAAGTCTCAATTCCAAATAATTTGGCATTCAGCTTCATGATTGTACCAAGAAACTTGGCAGCTTGCTCTTCAGTAACATCCTCATTTTCTTCAGAAGAGGAATACTCATCAGAGCTCATGAATGGCATAAGGAGGTTCAATGGAATCTCTATGGTCTCTAGATGAGTCTCAGATTCCTTTGGTTCCTCAGAGGGAAACTCCTTATTGATCACTGGATGTCCCAGGAGGTCTTCCTCACTAGGATTCACGTCCTCAACCTCCCTTACAGGTTCGGCCATGGTGGTTATGTCAATGGCCTTGCACTCTCCTTTTGGATTTTCTTCTGTATTGCTTGGGAGAGTACTAGGAGGGATTTCAGTGATCCTTTTACTCAGCTGGCCCACTTGTGCTTCCAAATTTCTAATGGAGGATCTTGTTCCATTCATCAAAATCACAGTGGCCTTAGATAGATCAGAGACTAAATTTGCTAAGCTAGATGGATTTTGTTCAGAGTTCTCTGTCTGTTGCTGAGTGGATGATGGAAAAAGTTTACTATTGTTAAACCTATTTCTTCCACCATTATTAAAGCCTTGTTGAGGCTTTTGATCCTTCCATGAGAAATTTGGATGATTTCTCCATGATGAGTTATAGGTGTTTCCATAAGGTTCACCCATGTAATTTACCTCTGCTATTGTAGGGTTTTCAGGATCATAAGCTTCTTCTTCAAAAGATGCCTCTTGAGTACTGTTGGATGCAGCTTGCATTCCATTCAGACTCTGAGAAATCATATTGACTTGCTGAGTCAATATTTTATTCTGAGCCAATATGGCATTCAGAGTATCAATTTCAAGAACTCCCTTCTTTATAGGCTTCCCATTACTCACAGGATTCCTCTCAGAAGTGTACATGAACTGGTTATTAGCAACCATGTCAATGAGTTCTTGAGCTTCTGCGGGCATTTTCTTTAGGTGAATGGATCCACCTGCAGAGGTGTCCAATGACATTTTAGCTAACTCAAACAGACCATCATAGAATATGTCCAGGATGGTCCATTCTGAAAGCATGTCAGAAGGACACTTTTTGGTCAGTTGCTTGTATCTTTCCCAAGCTTCATAGAGGGATTCACCTTCTTTCTGTCTGAAGGTTTGAACATCCACTCTAAGCTTTCTCAGCTTTTGAGGAGGAAAGAACTTGGCTAAGAAAGCCGTGACCAGCTTATCCCAAGAGTTCAGGCTGTCTTTGGGTTGAGAGTCCAACCACACTCTAGCTCTGTCTCTTACAGCAAAAGGGAAAAGCATGAGCCTGTAGACTTCAAGATCTACTCCATTAGTCTTCACAGTATCACAGGTCTGCAAGAATTTAGTTAAGAAATGAAAAGGATCTTCAGATGGAAGTCAATGAAACTTGCAGTTCTGCTGCATCAGAGAAACTAGCTGAGGTTTCAGCTCAAAATTGTTTGCTGCAATAGCAGGAATGGAGATGCTTCTTCCATGTAAATTGGAATTTGGTGCAGTAAAGTCACCAAGCATCCTCCTTGCATTATTATTATTTTTGGCTGCCATCTCCTCTTCCTGTTCGAAAATTTCTGAAAGGTTATCTCTGGATTGTTGTAATTTAGCTTCTCTTAGTTTCCTCTTCAGAGTCCTTTCAGGTTCTGGATCTGCTTCAACAAGAATATTCTTGTCCTTGCTCCTGCTCATATGACAAAGAAGAGGGCACAGAAATAATAATAATAATAATAATAATAATAATAATAATAATAATAATAATAATAATAATAATAATAATAATAATAATAATAATAATAATAATAATAATAATAATAATAATAGGGATCCTTTATACCACAGTATAGAGGTCCTTGTGTGAGTAGAAGGAAAGAAGAAGAAAATCTGAACTCAGAGAGAGAGGGAGTTCGGATTTTTGGTGAGTGATGTGAGGAGGAGATGTTAGTGGATGAATAAATAAATAGAATAAGATGAGAGAGGGAAAATTTCGAAAATAATATTTTTTTTTTGAAAAAGAGTTAGTGATTTTTGAAAATAGTTTTTGAAAAAGGTTAGTAGTTTTTCGAAAATAGAAATAAAAAATTAAAGTAGTTAGTTAATTAAAAATAAATTTTGAAAAAGAGGGAAGATATTTTCGAAAATTAGAGAGAGAGAGTTAGTTAGGTGGTTTTGAAAAAGATAGGAAACAAACAAAGAGTTAGTTAGTTAGTTGAAACAAATTTGAAAATCAATTTTGAAAAGATAAGAAGATAGGAAGTTAGAAAAGATATTTTAAAATCAAATTTTGAAAGAGATAAGATTTTGAAAAAGATAAGATAATAAGATATTTTTGAAAAGATATGATTGAAATTAGTTTTGAAAAAGATTTGATTTTTAAAATCACAATTAATGACTTGATTCACAAGAAATCACAAACTATGATTCTAGAACTTAAAGTTTGAATCTTTCTTAACAAGCAAGTAACAAACTTGAAATTTTTGAATCAAAACATTAATTGATGATGTTATTTTCGAAAATTATGAGATAAAGATAAGAAAAAGATTTTTGAAAAATATTTTAAAAATTTTCGAAAATAAATAAGAAGAGTGAAAAAGATATGATTTTTGAAAAAGATTTTGAAAAAGATAAGATTTTTAAATTGAAAATTTGATTTGACTTATAAAAATAACTAAATTTTAAAAATTTTTGAAAAAATCAAATCTAATTTTTGAAATTTTAAGAGAGAAAAAGGGAAAGATATTTTTTATTTTTGATTTTTTAATGATGAGAGAGAAAAACACTAAAAATGCTCAATGCATGGAAATTTTAGATCAAAACAATGAATGCATGCAAGAATGCTATGAATGTCAAGATGAACACCAAGAACACTATGAAGATCATGATGAACATCAAGAACTTATTTTTGAAAATTTTATATGCAAAGAAAACATGCAAGACACCAAACTTAGAAATCTTTCATGTTTAGACACTATGAATGCAAAAATGCATATGAAAAACAAGAAAAGACACAAAACAAGAAAACATCAAGATCAAACAAGAAGACTTACCAAGAACAACTTGAAGATCATGAAGAACACTATGAATGCATGAATTTTTCGAAAATTTTATGCAAGCTTTAAAACATGCAATTGACACCAAACTTACAATTTGACTCAAGACTCAAACAAGAAACACGAAATATTTTTTTGATTTTTATGATTTTATGATTTTTTTTTGTATTTTCTTTTAATTAAAATTTTTTTTTTCGAAAATCATTTTGAAAAAGAAAAATAAGGATTCCAAAATTTTTAATATGAATTCGAGGAATCTTATGCTCTTTAGTCTAAAGCTCCAATCAAAGGGTCAGGTATGGCTTAATAGCCAGCCAAGCTTTAGTATGTAACTCAGACATGACACGCCTGACATTCCCTACAGCCAGCCAGGCTTCAACATGCTTCATGAAACACTAGAATTCATTCTTAAAAATTATGAAGAAAAATATATTTTTGAAAACATTTTTATTTTAAAATATTTTCGAAAACAAAGGAGAAATTTTTGAAAGATTTTTTTGAAAAATTTTTGAAAATTTTTGAAAAGAAAACGAAAAGAAAGTTACCCAATCTGAGCAACAAGATAAACCGTCAGTTGTCCAAACTCGAAGAATCCCCGGCAACGGCGCCAAAAACTTTGTGCACGAAATTGTGATCATCAATGGCGCCATCAACATGGTACGCTCAATTGTAATCTCAATTCATAATTTGTCACAACTTCGATACAACTAACCAGCAAGTGCACTGGTTCGTCCAAGTAATAAACCTTACGTGAGTAAGGGTCGATCCCACGGAGATTGTTGGTATGAAGCAAGCTATGGTCACCTTGTAAATCTCAGTCAGGCGGATATAAAATAATTATGGAGTTTTCAAAATTAAATAATAAAAGAAGGATAGAAATACTTATGTAAATCATTGGTGAGAATTTCAGATAAGCGCATAGAGATGCTTTCGTTCCTCTGAACCTCTGCTTTCCTGCTGCCTTCATCCAATCAGTCTTACTCCTTTCCATGGCTGGCTTTATGTAAGGGCATCACCGTTGTCAATGGCTACATCCCATCCTCTTGTGAAAATGGTCCAAATGCTCTGTCACAGCACGGCTAATCATCTGAGGTTCTCGATCATACTGGAATAGGATTCACCCTCCTTTTGCGTCTGTCACTACGCCCAGCACTCGCGAGTTTGAAGCTCGTCACAGTCATTCAATCCCTGAACCCTACTCGGAATACCACAGACAAGGATTAGACTTTCTGGACTCTCATGAATGCCGCCATCAATCTAGCTTACACCACGAAGATTCTGATTAAGAGATCCAAGAGATACTCATTCAATCTAAGGTAGAACGGAAGTGGTTGTCAGGCACGCGTTCATAGGGAATTATGATGATTGTCACATTCATCACATTCAGGTTGAAATGCGAATGAATATCTTAGAAGCGGAATAAGTTGAATTGAATAGAAAAACAGTAGTACTTTGCATTAATCTTTGAGGAACAGCAGAGCTCCACACCTTAATCTATGGAGTGTAGAAACTCTACCGTTAAAAATACATAAGTGAAAGGTTCAGGCATGGCCAAATGGCCAGCCCCCAAAACGAGATCACTAGATCAAAATATAATCCAAAGATATCTAATACAATAGTAAAAAGTCCTATTTATACTAAACTAGTTACTAGGGTTTACAGAAGTAAGTAATTGATGCATAAATCCACTTCCGGGGCCCACTTGGTGTGTGCTTGGGCTGAGCTTGAAGTCTACACGTGGAGAGGTCATTATTGGAGTTAAACACCAGCTTTTGTGCCAGTTTGGGCGTTGAACTCCACTTTGCAACTTGTTTCTGGCGCTGGACGCCAGATTTGAGCAGAGAGCTGGCGTTAAACGCCAGTTTGCATCGTCTAAACATGGGCAAAGTATGGACTATTATATATTTCTGGAAAGCCCTAGATGTCTACTTTCCAACGCAATTGGAAGCGTGCCATTTTGAGTTTTGTAGCTTCATAAAATCCATTTTGAGTGCAGGGAGGTCAGAATCCAACAGCATCAGCAGTCCTTCTTCAACCTCTGAATCTGATTTTTGCTCAAGTCCCTCAATTTCAGCCAGAAAATACCTGAAATCATAGAAAAACACACAAACTCATAGTAAAGTCCAGAAATGTGAATTTAACATAAAAATAATGCCAAAAAGCGTATAAATTATCCGCTCATCACAACACCAAACTAAAATTGTTGCTTGTCCCCAAGCAACTGAAAATCAAGTAGGATAAAAAGAAGAGAATATACTATAAATTCCAAACTATCAATGAAACATAGCTCCAATCAGATGAGCGGGACTTGTAGCTTTTTGCCTCTTGAATAGTTTTGGCATCTCACTTTATCCATTGAGGTTCAGAATGATTGGCATCTATAGGAACTCAGAGTTCAGATAGTATTATTGACTCTCCTAGTTTAGTATGATGATTCTTGAATACAGCTATTTTATGAGTCTTGGCCGTGGCCCTAAGCACTTTGTTTTCCAGTATTATCACCGGATACATAAATGCCACAGACACATAATTGGGTGAACCTTTTCAGATTGTGACTCAGCTTTGCTAAAGTCCCCAATTAGAGGTGTCCAGGGTTCTTAAGCACACTCTTTTTTTGCTTTGGACCTTGACTTTAACCGCTCACTCTCAAGTTTTCACTTGACACCTACACGCCACAAGCACATGGTTAGGGACAGCTTGGTTTAGCCGCTTAGGCCAGGATTTTATACCTTTAGGCCCTCCTATCCATTGATGCTCATAGCCTTGGGATCCTTTTTATTACCCTTGCCTTTTGGTTTTGAGGGTTATTGGCTTTTTGCCTTGCCTTTTGGTTTTAAGAGCTTTGGATTTTTCTGCTTGCTTTTTCTCTTTTTTTTTTCGCCATTTTTTTTTCTGCAAGCTTTGTTCTTTGCTGCTTTTTCTTGCTTCAAGAATCATTTTTATGATTTTTCAGATTATCAAATAACATGTCTCCTTGTCATCATTCTTTCAAGAGCCAACATATTTAACATTCTTAAACAACAACTTCAAAAGACATATGCACTGTTCAAGCATTCATTCAGAAAACAAGAAGCATTGTCACCACATCAATATAATTAAACTAAGTTCAAGGATAAATTCAAAACTCATGTACTTCTTGTTCTTTTGAATTAAAACATTTTTCATTTAAGAGAGGTGATGGATTCATAGGACATTCATAACTTTAAGACAATGTTACTAAATACTAATGATCATGTAATGAAGACACAAACTTAGATAAGCACTTAACATAGAAACGAAAAACAGAGAATGTAAGAACAAGGAATGAGTCCACCTTAGTGATGGTGGCGTTTCCTTCTTGAGGAACCAATGATATCCTTGAGCTCTTCTATGTCTTTTCCTTGTCTTTGTTGCTCCTCCCTCATTGCTTTTTGATCTTCTCTAATTTCATGAAGGATGATGGAGTGCTCTTGATGTTCCACCCTTAGTTGTCCCATGTTGGAACTTAATTCTCCTAGGGAGGTGTTGATTTGCTCCCAATAATTTTGTAGAGGAAAATGCATTTGAGGCATCTCCGGGATCCCATGGTGATGAGCTTCCTGCGCCTCTTGAGCTCCATGAATGGGCTCTCTTGCTTGCTCCATCCTTTTCTTAGTGATGGGCTTCTCTTCCTCAATAGGAATGTCTCCTTCTATGAAAGCTCCAGCTGAGTAACATAGATGGCAAATAAGATGAGGAAAAGCTAGCCTTGCCATGGGGGAGGACTTTTCGGCTATTTTGTAGAGTTCAAGGGAGATGACTTCATGAACTTCTACTTCCTCTCCAATCATGATGCTATGAATCATGATGGCCCGATCCACAGTAACTTCGGATCGGTTGCTAGTGGGGATGATGGAGCGTTGGATGAACTCTAACCATCCTCTAGCTGCAGGCTTGAGGTCCAATCTTCTTAGTTGAACCGGCTTACCTTTGGAATCAATCTTTCATTGAGCTCCTTCCACACATATGTCCATGAGGACTTGGTCCAACCTTTGATTAAAGTTGACCCTTCTAGTGTAGGGGCGTGCATCTCCTTGCATCATAGGCAAGTTAAACGCCAACCTCACATTTTCCGGACTAAAATCTAAGTATTTCCCCCGAACCATTGTGAGATAATTCTTTGGGTCCGGGTTCTTACTTTGATCATGGTTCCTAGTGATCCATGCATTGGCATAAAACTCTTGAACCATTAGGATGCCGACTTGTTGGATGGGTTTTGTTAGAACTTTCCAACCTCTTCTTTGGATTTCATGTCGGATCTCCGGATACTCATTCTTTTTGAGCTTGAAAGGGACCTCAGGGATCACCTTCTTCTTGGCCACAATATCATAGAAGTGGTCTTGATGAGCTTTGGAGATGAATCTTTCCATCTCCCATGACTCGGAGGAGGAAGCTTTTGTCTTCCATTTCCCTTTTCTAGAGGATTCTCTGGTCTTAGGTGCCATCAATGGTAATGGAAAAACAAAAAGCTTATGCTTTTACCACACCAAACTTAGAATTTTGCTCGCCCTCGAGAAAGAGAAGAAAGAATAGATGAAGAAGAAGAAGAAAATATGGAGAGGAGGGGGAGGTGTGTTTCGGCCAAGAAGAGAAAAGAGGGTTGTGTTGTGTGAAAATGAGGAAGAATGGTGGGTTATATATAGGGAAGGGAGGGGGGTAAGTTCGGCCATTTAGGGTGGATTTGGGTGGGAAATTGATTTTTAATTTTGAAGGTAGATGGAGTTTATGAGGTAGGTTTATGGGGGAGAGTGGATGGATGTGAGTGGTGAAGAGGTGATGGGGAAGAGAGATTGAGGTGATTGGTGAAGAGTTTTGGGGAAGAGTGTTTATGGGATTGTGTGAAAGAGGGGTGAGAAGAAGTGAGTGGAGGTAGGTGGGGATCCTGTGGGGTCCATAGATCCTGAAGTGATCTTGTGAGGTCCACAGATCTTGAGGTGATGCACCAAATTAGGCATGCAAAATGCCTTTGCACACAACTCTGGGCATTCAGCACCAGATTGGTGCTTGTTCTGAACGTTGAACGCCCATTTGTTGCCTATTTCTGGAGTTGAACGCCAGAACCATGCTTGTTCTGGGCGTTCAGTGCCATCTCTTCTCCAGGGTGCACTTCTGGCGTTCAAACGCCCAGATGCTGCCCATTTCTGGCGTTCAGCGCCAAAACCATGCTCTGTTCTGGCGTTGAACGCCCAAAACATGCTTCTTACTGGCGTTTAATGTAACAACCCTAATTTTCGAGTACGCGAGATCATTTCTGAATACACAGATTTCTCCGAAAGATCAGTAAAGGGAATACCTCTTCTGTATCATCAAGCATCTCAATCCTCATTGTCATTATATTATCTTTAACTCAGGACCTTAGTTGAGACAAGCTCGATAACGCGGTCACGAAGAACCTAGTTTTTGAACTGTATCGGTTAGGGATTTTGATTCGGTTTTTCGTAAATAGTCTCAGTTTGACAAACCGGACTCGATTTATGAGAGAAGAGAGATAATAGTATAATATTATCATTATATTAGTATTAGAAAATGCTTGAATGATATTATAAGGTTACCTGGTCAGTTTTAGTTAAAAACAGAAAATCAGTTTAATCGGGTTTACGGTTTACTGGTGCAGCTTAGCACCAGCACTCTCTGATGACTTTAGCAATGCTAAGGCCTCATTATATATGTTCTATTATCATAATAAATATGTTACTAGTGTCATTTATGCTATTAGCTCAGAAAATAATTTTTAGAGATGTTTTTACGAGTGTTCCGGTACACCTAGTTTTAGTAGTTGTACACCAGAGATATTTTAATATTATTTTAATCCACCTCCAAGCCAACCAATCAAAACTCACCTTACACCCCCAAGACCTCCAAGGCTGTCTCATTTCATCATTTTGGCCGAAAATAACAAGAGAGAAAAGAGAGAAACTTTCATGAACACTTAATCTTCAAAGCTTGATTTCTTCTGAACCAAAACTCAAATCAAAACTCTGATTTCACCAAAATGATCCTCTCTTCTTCCTCTACATAACCATGTAACTTATCAAGGATGGAAATAAGGTGAGATGGCTGTCTCCCTCCCTCTTCAATTCGGTTTTCAAGGAAAACCATGCAAAACATGTGTTTTCTTGATGTTCTTCCTTAGGAATCATGCTTAACTTGACTTGAGGGCCAAGAAACGTGAATTTCCAGCAAGTATAAGGTGATATATCTCTTCCTAACATACTGAGTGAGATTTGGTCAGTTGAGAGTTTTTGGATTTAAGGTTGTTCTTGATGTGATTTAGGAGGGAAAAGTGCTTAAGGATCACCTGAAAGTTTAACCGAATTAGGAGCAGCAAAACCAGGTAGGGTGTCACGAAATTAATCTTGATTATTTGTGTTTGATTTGTGTGAATGTTGTATAAATTGGCTGTGCTAAAAATTGGTTGCATACATGATTGATTCTTGGTGAAAATATGGTGAAATTTTGATGAAATTTGATGAAATTCAAGCTTTAAAGTTCATGTTCTTGGGCAGCTGGAAAAACGAAACCCTAAGCTTAAATTGAGGTTCAATTTATGTTGAAATCATGTAGAAAAGATGGGGTTTTAATGGCTGCAATTTTATTTTGAATTATGGTAAAAATCGGTTGTTGAAAAGACTGAAAAACGGGTAAAAACAGAGAAAGAATTTGAAGAATTTATGAAGAACATGAAGAACACTTTGAGTGTGATGAAGAACAATGAAGAACACCTTTTTGATTTATAAAAGGGCAAGGAAGTAATTAATTTGGTGTTTGGGGGGTTATTTGGTAATTTCTGAAAGTTAGGGTGGTAAAAGTAGAAATATTAAAAGTTACGGGTGGTAAAAAGTGAATTTTAAAGGTTAAAAGTAAAAGTAAGTTAATTTCCGAAAATTTAATGATAAAATAATAAAAAAATAATAAAATATTAAATAATAATATTTAATTAAAAATAATATTTTAATAAAAATAATAAAATAATGCGGAAAAGGCAGTTTTCTGTAAAAGCTTTAGAAAGACAACTTTAAGCGCAGAATCTCATAACTACCTTCATAAAACACTTAGGGAGTGGTAAGAACATATTAGTGAGGCAAAGATAAATAAAAGATAAAAAGTTGAAGAGAAGATAAAAGTCGAAGAAAAGTCTGTAAAGTTTTAATGACAGAAAAACAGACAGAGATTAGTGAACGAACTAGGGCAACATAGTTAGTCCTTGAGTTGCGACTAGGGTTAGGTATTATATGAAAAGTTAAACTGTTTCAGTATAGACTTAATGAACCTTTACTTGGGACAGGCGAACTATTCATACCGAAATTTACATAAGCTTTAAATACATATGTTATGATGAGATATCAAAGCAGAGTAAAGAAACACAGAGAACAGAGTAACCAGAGTAAAGTAAAGAGATAAAGAGAAAAAGAGTATATAGATACAGATGAAAAGAGTAATCAGAGAAGAGAAAAGAGATGCAAAGAACAGAGTAATTAAAATAGAGTAAAGAGATACAGAGAAAGAAAGAGGTACTACATAAGAATATGAAAGTGATGATGAATAATGAGAATGATAATGAGAATGATTATGTGATGATCTGCTACGTGAAGGCAGTCAGATAGATGGTCGTACGACCACTGAGAGTGCTTTCCTGGGATACTTAGCTATAATGCTATTCTGTAAGTCAGAGGACTCTTACAGAGGTATCGAGAACACACGACTAGCATATACTCCTGTAAGTCAAAGGACTCTTACAGTGAGAGTGTCTGTGTATGCTCCTGTAAGTCAAAGGACTCTTACAGTGAGAGTGTGTGTATGCTCTTGTAAGTCAAAGGACTCATACAAAGAGTGTGTTGGGCAGATATAAGTTAACTAGCTCCGCCATGCAAGTCAAAGGACTCTTGCAGTGGGTTGCTAGTGCCGCCCTGCAAGTCAAAGGACTCTTGCAGTGGTTTGCCTCACAAGTCAAAGGACTCTTGCGAGGGACATTGCCAACAGGAAAGCCTTACCTGGTCAGAGGACTCCGGGTAACGTCGAGAGCAGGTATGTAACCGACAAATGAGCTCATTACCTGCGCTAGGGCTAGACATGCATCATATTTGGTTGCGCATTTCCTCTGTTATGGTTGTTGTTTGAATGTATGCCTTCTTTGTTTTTATTCTATTCTCTGTGTCTATTTTTTGTTTTCTTGTATTCTTTTGTTTGTGTTTTGCTTTCTGTTTTCTTTATTTTCTCTATTTATCTGTTTCTTCTGTCTACTGCTTCTCAGTATTCTGCTATTTATCTGCTAAATAACGCGGAATTAATGAACTTAACTAATAACCCCGACCCTACTAAGAACTCCCCAGTTCTTACCCCTTCTCTCTTTCCCCCTTCAGATGGAAGCATGAGTACCTTTCCGTAGTTCGCTGACGATCCTTCACAAAAAGGATTCCACTCTAAATAGTCTTCTGAGTCTAGGGTGAACTCCATTACCTGTTTATATGTATATACTATGAGGCCAGCCAACGTCTGCACCCCGCTTTTCTACAAACTTTAGCCTAAGTCCTCCGTACGATATTGCTGTTATGTGGCCACTCGATGAAGTACTTGAGAGACGCTCTTTGATGACATATGATCGTGCAGAGGAGTAACAGATGATGTTCTACCTTTTGGTGACGTTCCACCTGACTTGAGTTTTGAAGACTTAGAGCGTACTTTCCCTCGCTTTAGTAGTTTAGAGGGAATAGGTGAGTATAGAGTCTAGACTAGCCTGGGTGCCAGCTTAGGGACTTCTTGAATAGGTCAGGGCCTGGGATGTTGTATGTATATATATGTATATAGTTATTATCTAGCTATATCTAGGGGTGTTCTAACTAAAATTCTATACTCTAATAAAGGCTGGATCACTAAATGTTGTTAGCTGTTTGTGATGTATTTATGTGTGGTTACTTATAACTGTTTTATCTGTTATTATTTGTGAATTGATTATAAATGATTCCGTCTATTAATCCAAATGTTTTCAAAAAAAAAAAAGTACCTCGTTAACTAACTACGCTTTTAACAACGAATCAGGCTCATATAATAAATAATAGATACTAATTAGGATGACAAATTGGTAGCACTCAGTTTCTGGTATGTCCTAGGCGTACTGAAAATTGGGTCGTTACAATTTAGTATCAGAGCAGTTCGTTCCCGGTAGAGCTTGGGGAGTGGACTGACTATGCTTCATTGCAAACTCTGTTGTGTGTCTCATGCTTATAGCATATCTTATTGATATGTATTGCATGATCGTTTCTGTGCTTTGATTTTGGGAAATGTTCACACTTAACTTGAAGTATTGAGACTGATCACCTTAATAATGATTGTTTGGTGTGAACAACGCTATAATGAGACCACAGAGACGGAGTGCGCGGAAAGAAACCCCTAGTGATAACCGAGAGAGAGATCAGGAAACGTTTATGGCTACGATGAACACTGTAGCTGATGTAGTGCGTGAGGCTGCAATGGCTGCTGCTAAAGCTGTTGAGCGTCTTGGAGTGAGAAATGGAAATGAAAACGAAAATGGAGAGGATAATGGGAACAATGAGACTGATCCAGCGCATCCTGATAAACCCATGACCCTTGCTACTTTTCTGAAAGTGAATCCACCTAAGTTCAAAGGTACACTCGTTGTGACTGATGCCGACAACTGGTTCCGGGGTATCGAGCGATCACTGCGAGCACAACATGTTCCGGAAGGCCAACATGTAGAGTTTGCTACCTATATGCTCGAAGGAGAGGCTGAGTATTGGTGGCAGGGGATATAGCGACTGCTGCAACAAAATGAAGGTGACATTCCTTGGGATACCTTTAGGGACGAATTCTATAAGAAGTATTTTCCGAGAGCGGCACGTGACGCTAAGGAGATAGAGCTTATGCAACTGAAGCAAGAGGATATGACTATTGCTGAGTACGCCCGTAAGTTCGATGACTTGTGCCATTTCTCCAAGATTTGTCAAGGGAACCCGGCCGACTTTGAGGAATGGAAGTGTCTGAAGTTTGAAGGAGGACTCCGAGAAGAACTGATGAATTCTGTTGTTCCGCTAGAGATACGAAATTTTGCTGAACTGGTGAATAAAAGTAAACTAGTGGAAGAATGTTCGAAGAAGGCGGCGATAGCTCGAGCAGATCATAGGGAGGCCTCATGAAGAGACCTTATTCAGAATTTAGCCCCTCAAGGTTGCAACTTTAAAGCCAATGATCAATATCGGCGCCAAAATAGGAATCAATGGAATGGTGATTTTCTTGCTCGCAACAACAACAACAACCATAACTATAATCTGGGACAGGAACGAGGAGGTCAATCTCAGGGTATTTCAATATGCTCAAGGTGTGGGAAAGATCATGGTAATAGACCTTGTCAGTATGGAACAAACAATTGTTATACTTGCGGAGAACCTGGACATATGGCCAGGGCTTGCCCAAATAGGTTTGTTCAAGATCCAGCCAGAACACAACTATTAGGATGAATATCTACCATGACTGTTGATGATGCTCTGTACTAAGATTCCGTGATCCAAGGTTAGTGTTATGTCAAGACTTGCTCTTTAAATGTACTATATAATAAGGGTATAATATATTCCTTCCCTTCATTAACTATTGCGCATAATTTTGGAATTCGAAGATAAGGTAAGGGATGATTATCCGAGCCTGTTTACAGGTAAAGGAAATTTTGAGGGCAAAATTTTCTTTTAGGAGGGTAGAATGTAACAACCCTAATTTTCGAGTACGCGAGATCATTTCTGAATACACAGATTTCTCCAAAAGATCAGTAAAGGGAATACCTCTTCTATATCATCAAGCATCTCAATCCTCATTGTCATTATATTATCTTTAACTCAGAACCTTAGTTGAGACAAGCTCGATAACGCGGTCACGAAGAACCTAGTTTTTGAACCGTATCGGTTAGGGATTTTGATTCGGTTTTTCGTAAATAGTCTCAGTTTGACAAACCGGACTCGATTTATGAGAGAAGAGAGATAATAGTATAATATTATCATTATATTAGTATTAGAAAATGCTTGAATGATATTATAAGGTTACCTGGTCAGTTTTAGTTAAAAACAGAAAATCGGTTTAACCGGGTTTACGGTTTACTGGTGCAGCTTAGCACCAGCACTCTCTGATGACTTTAGCAATGCTAAGGCCTCATTATACATGTTCTATTCTCATAATAAATATGTTACTAGTGTCATTTATGCTAGTAGCTCAGAAAATAATTTTTAGAGATGTTTTTATGAGTGTTCTGGTACACCTAGTTTTAGTAGTTGTACACCAGAGATATTTTAATATTATTTTAATCCACCTCCAAGCCAACCAATCACAACTCACCTTACACCCCCAAGACCTCCAAGGCTGTCTCATTTCATCATTTTGGCCGAAAATAACAAGAGAGAAAAGAGAGAAACTTTCATGAACACTTAATCTTCAAAGCTTGATTTCTTCTGAACCAAAACTCAAATCAAAACTCCGATTTCACCAAAATGATCCTCTCTTCTTCCTCTACATAACCATGTAACTTATCAAGGATGAAAATAAGGTGAGATGGCTGTCTCCCTCCCTCTTCAATTCGGTTTTCAAGGAAAACCATGCAAAACATGTGTTTTCTTGATGTTCTTCCTTAGGAATCATGCTTAACTTAACTTGAGGGCCAAGAAACGTGAATTTCCAGCAAGTATAAGGTGAGATATCTCTTCCTAACATACTGAGTGAGATTTGGTCAGTTGAGAGTTTTTGGATTTAAAGTTGTTCTTGATGTGATTTAGGAGGGAAAAGTGCTTAAGGATCACCTGAAAGTTTAACCGAATTAGGAGCAGCAAAACCAGGTAGGGTGTCACGAAATTAATCTTGATTATTTGTGTTTGATTTGTGTGAATGTTGTATAAATTGGCTGTGCTAAAAATTGGTTGCATACATGATTGATTCTTGGTGAAAATATGGTGAAATTTTGATGAAATTTGATGAAATTCAAGCTTTAAAGTTCATGTTCTTGGGCAGCTGGAAAAACGAAACCCTAAGCATAAATTGAGGTTCAATTTATGTTGAAATCATGTAGAAAAGATGGGGTTTTAGTGGCTGCAATTTTATTTTGAATTATGGTAAAAATCGGTTGCTGAAAAGACTGAAAAACGGGTAAAAACAGAGAAAGAATCTGAAGAATTTATGAAGAACATGAAGAACACTTTGAGTGTGATGAAGAACAATGAATAACACCTTTTTGATTCCTAAAAGGGCAAGGAAGTAATTAATTTGGTGTTTGGGGGGTTATTTGGTAATTTCTGAAAGTTAGAGTGGTAAAAGTAGAAATATTAAAAGTTACGGGTGGTAAAAAGTGAATTTTAAAGGTTAAAAGTAAAAGTAAGTTAATTTTCGAAAATTTAATGATAAAATAATAAAAAAATAATAAAATATTAAATAATAATATTTAATTAAAAATAATATTTTAATAAAAATAATAAAATAATGCGGAAAAGGCAGTTTTCTGTAAAAGCTTTAGAAAGACAACTTTAAGCGCAGAATCTCATAACTACCTTCATAAAACACTTAGGGAGTGGTAAGAACATATTAGTGAGGCAAAGATAAATAAAAGATAAAAAGTTGAAGAGAAGATAAAAGTCGAAGAAAAGTCTGTAAAATTTAATGACAGAAAAACAGACAGAGATTAGTGAACGAACTAGGGCAACATAGTTAGTCCTTGAGTTGCGACTAGGGTTAGGTAATATATGAAAAGTTAAACTGTTTCAGTATAGACTTAATGAACCTATACTTGGGACAGGCGAACTATTCATACCGAAATTTACATAAGCTTTAAATACATATGTTATGATGAGATATCAAAGCAGAGTAAAGAAACACAGAGAATAGAGTAACCAGAGCTAAGTAAAGAGATAAAGAGAAAAAGAGTAATATAGATACAGATGAAAAGAGTAATCAGAGAAGAGAAAAGAGATGCAAAGAACAGAGTAATTAAAACAGAGTAAAGAGATACAGAGAAAGAAAGAGGTACTGCATAAGAATGTGAAAGTGATGATGAATAATGAGAATGATAATGAATGATGATAATGAGAATGATTATGTGATGATCTGCTGCGTGAAGGTAGTCAGATAGATGGTGGTACGACCACTGAAAGTGGTTTCCTGGGATACTTAACTATAACGCTATTCTGTAAGTCAGAGGACTCTTACAGAGGTATCGAGAACACACGACTAGCATATACTCCTGTAAGTCAAAGGACTCTTACAGTGAGAGTGTGTGTGTATGCTCCTGTAAGTCAAAGAACTCTTACAGTGAGAGTGTGTGTATGCTCTTGTAAGTCAAAGGACTCATACAAAGAGTGTGTTGGGCAGATATAAGTTAACTAGCTGCACCATGCAAGTCAAAGGACTCTTGCAGTGGGTTGCTAGTGCCGCCCTACAAGTCAAAGGACTCTTGCAGTGGTTTGCCTCACAAGTCAAAGGACTCTTGCGAGGGACATTGCCAACAGGAAAGCCTTACCTGGTCAGAGGACTCCGGGTAACATCTGGAGCGGGTATGTAACCGATAAATGAGCTCATTACCTGCGCTAGGGCTAGACATGCATCATATTTGGTTGTGCATTTCCTCTGTTATGATTGTTGTTTGAATGTATGCCTTCTTTGTTTTTATTCTATTCTCTGTGTCTGTGTTTTGTTTTCTTGTATTCTTTTGTTTGTGTTTTGCTTTCTGTTTTCTTTATTTTCTCTATTTATCTGTTTTTCTGTCTACTGCTTCTCGGTATTCTGCTATTTATCTGCTAAATAACACGGAATTAATGAACTTAACTAATAACCCCGACCCTACTAAGAACTCCCCAGTTCTTACCCCTTCTCTCTCCATTCCCCCTTCAGATGGAAGCATGAGTACCTTTTCGTTGTTCGCTGACGATCGTTCACAAAAAGGATTCCACTCTAAATAGTCTTCTGAGTCTATGGTGAACTCCGTTACCTATTTATATGTATATACTATGAGGCCAGCCAACGTCTGCACCTTGCTTTTCTACAAACTTTAGCCTAGGTCCTCCGTACGATATTGCTGTTATGTGGCCACACGATGAAGTACTTGAGAGACGCTCTTTGATGACATATGATCGTGCGGAGGAGTAGCAGATGACGTTCTACCTTTTGGTGACGTTCCAACTGACTTGAGTTTTGAAGACTTAGAGCGTACTTTCCCTCGCTTTAGTAGTTTAGAGGGAATAGGTGAGTATAGAGTCTAGACTAGCCTGGGTGCCAGCTTAGGGACTTCTTGAACAGGTCAGGCCCTGGGATGTTGTATGTATATATATGTATATAGTTATTATCTAGCTATATCTAGGGGTGTTCTAACTAAAAGTCTATACTCTAATAAAGTCTGGATCACTAAATGTTGTTAGCTGCTTGTGATGTATTTATGTGTGGTTGCTTATAACTGTTTTATCTGTTATTATTTGTGAATTGATTATAAATGATTCCGTCTATTAATCCAAATGTTTTCAAAATAAAAAGTACCTCGTTAACTAACTACGCTTTTAACAACGAATCAGGCTCATATAATAAATAATAGATACTAATTAGGATGACAAATTGGTAGCACTCAGTTTCTGGTATGTCCTAGGCGTACTGAAAATTGGGTCGTTACATTTAAACGCCAGCAAGGTCTTCCTCCAGGGTGTGATTTTTTTTCTGCTGTTTTTGATTCTGTTTTCAATTTTTTGATTTATTTTGTGACTCCACATGATCATGAACCTAATAAAACATGAAAAACAATGAAAATTAGCTAAATAAAAATTGGGTTGCCTCCCAACAAGCGCTTCTTTAATGTCAATAGCTTGACAGTGAGCTCTCATGGAGCCTCACAGATGTTCAGAGCATTGTTGAGACTCTCCAACACCAAACTTAGAGTTTGGATATGGGAGTTCAACACCAAACTTAGAGTTTGGTTGTGGCCTCCCAACACCAGACTTAGAGTTTGACTGTGGGGGCTCTGGTTGACTCTGCAATGAGAGAAGCTTACTGTGCTTCCTCTCCATGGGTACAGAGAGAGATCCTTGAGTTTTAAACACAAGGTTGTCCTCATTTAATTGAAGGATCAATTCTCCTCTGTCCACATCAATCACAGCTCTTGCTGTGGCTAGGAACGGTCTTCCAAGGATGATGAATTCATCCTCATCCTTCCCAGTATCTAGGACTATGAAATCAGTAGGGATGTAAAGGCCTTCAACCTTTACTAACACGTCCTCTACTTGTCCATAACCCTGTTTTCTTGAATTGTCTGCCATCTCTAATGAGATTTTAGTGGCTTGCACCCCATAGATTCCCAGTTTCTCTATTATAGAGAGGGGCATGAGGTTTATCCCTGAACCAAGGTCACACAGAGCCTTTTCAAAGATCATGTTGCCTATGGTACAAGGTATTACGAACTTTCCAGGATCCTGTTTCTTCTGAGGCAATGTCAGTTGATCCAGATCACTTAGTGCATTGGTGAACAAGGGAGGTTCATCTTTCCAAGTCTCAATACCAAATAATTTGGCATTCAGCTTCATGATTATACCAAGAAACTTGGCAGCTTGCTCTTCAATAACATCCTCATTTTCTTCAGAAGAGGAATACTCATCAGAGCTCATGAATGGCATAAGGAGGTTCAATGGAATCTCTATGGTCTCTAGATGAGTCTCAGATTCCTTTAGTTCCTCAGAGGGAAACTCCTTAATGATCACTAGACGTCCCAGGAGGTCTTCCTCACTGGGATTCACGTCCTCAACCTCCCTTACAGGTTCGGCCATGGTGGTTATGTCAATGGCCTTGCACTCTCCTTTTGGATTTTCTTCTGCATTGCTTGGGAGAGTACTAGGAGGGATTTCATTGATCCTTTTACTCAGCTGGCCCACTTGTGCTTCCAAATTTCTAATGGAGGATCTTGTTTCATTCATGAAACTCACAGTGGCCTTAGATAGATCAGAGACTAAATTTGCTAAGCTAGATGAATTTTGTTTAGAGTTCTCTGTCTGTTGCTGAGTGGATGATGGAAAAGGTTTACTATTGTTAAACCTATTTCTTCCACCATTATTAAAGCCTTGTTGAGGCTTTTGATCCTTCCATGAGAAATTTGGATGATTTTTCCATGATGAGTTATAGGTGTTTCCATAAGGTTCACCCATGTAATTTACCTCTGCTATTGCAGGGTTTTCAGGATCATAAGCTTCTTCTTCAGAAGATGCCTCTTGAGTACTGTTGGATGCAGCTTGCATTCCATTCAGACTCTGAGAAATCATATTGACTTGCTGAGTCAACATTTTGTTCTGAGCCAATATGGCATTCAGAGTATCAATTTCAAGAACTCCCTTCTTCATAGGCTTCCCATTTCTCACAGGATTCCTCTCAGAAGTGTACATGAACTGGTTATTAGCAACCATGTCAATGAGTTCTTGAGCTTCTGCAGGCTTTTTCTTTAGGTGAATGGATCCACCTGCAGAGGTGTCCAATGACATTTTAGCTAACTCAGACAGACCATCATAGAATATGTCCAGGATGGTCCATTCTGAAAGCATGTCAGAATGACACTTTTTGGTCAGTTGCTTGTATCTTTCCCAAGCTTCATAGAGTCACCTTCTTTCTGTCTGAAGGTTTGAACATCCACTCTAAGCTTGCTCAGCTTTTGAGGAGGAAAGAACTTGGCTAAGAAAGCCGTGACCAGCTTATCCCAAGAGTTCAGACTGTCTTTGGGTTGAGAGTCCAACCACACTCTAGCTCTGTCTCTTACAGCAAAAGGGAAAAGCATGAGCCTGTAGACTTCAGGATCTACTCCATTAGTCTTAATAGTATCACAGATCTGCAAGAATTCAGTTAAGAACTGAAAAAGATCTTCAGATGGAAGTCCATGAAACTTGCAGTTCTGCTGCATCAGGGAAACTAGCTGAGGTTTCAGCTCAAAATTGTTTGCTCCAATAGCAGGAATGGAGATGCTTCTTCCATGTAAATTGGAATTTGATGCAGTAAAGTCACCAAGCATCCTCCTTGCATTATTATTATTTTCGGCTGCCATCTCCTCTTTCTGTTCGAAAATTTCTGAAAGGTTATCTCTGGATTGTTGTAATTTAGCTTCTCTTAGTTTCCTCTTCAGAGTCCTTTCAGGTTCTGGATCTGCCTCAACAAGAATATTCTTGTCCTTGTTCCTGCTCATATGACAAAGAAGAGGGCACAGAAATAATAATAATAATAATAATAATAATAATAATAATAATAATAATAATAATAATAATAATAATAATAATAATAATAATAATAATAATAATAATAATAATAATAATAATAATAATAATAATAATAATAATAATAATAATAATAATAATAATAATAATAATAATAATAATAATAATAATAATAATAATAATAATAATAATAATAATAATAATAATAATAATAATAATAATAATAATAATAATAATAATAATAATAATAATAATAATAATAATAATAATAATAATAATAATAATAATAATAATAATAATAATAATAATAATAATAATAATAATAATAATAATAATAATAATAATAATAATAATAATAATAATAATAATAATAATAATAATAATAATAATAATAATAATAATAATAATAATAATAATAATAATAATAATAATAATAATAATAATAATAATAATAATAATAATAATAATAATAATAATAATAATAATAATAATAATAATAATAATAATAATAATAATAATAATAATAATAATAATAATAATAATAATAATAATAATAATAATAATAATAATAATAATAATAATAATAATAATAATAATAATAATAATAATAATAATAATAATAATAATAATAATAATAATAATAATAATAATAATAATAATAATAATAATAATAATAATAATAATAATAATAATAATAATAATAATAATAATAATAATAATAATAATAATAATAATAATAATAATAATAATAATAATAATAATAATAATAATAATAATAATAATAATAATAATAATAATAATAATAATAATAATAATAATAATAATAATAATAATAATAATAATAATAATAATAATAATAATAATAATAATAATAATAATAATAATAATAATAATAATAATAATAATAATAATAATAATAATAATAATAATAATAATAATAATAATAATAATAATAATAATAATAGGGATCCTTTATACCACAGTATAGAGGTCCTTGTGTGAGTAGAAGAAAAGAAGAAGAAAATCTGAACTCAGAGAGAGAGAGAGGAAGTTCGGATTTTTGGTGAGTGATGTGAGGAGGAGATGTTAGTGGATGAATAAATAAATAGAATAAGATGAGAGAGGGAAAATTTCGAAAATAAATTTTTTTTTTTGAAAAAGAGTTAGTGATTTTTGAAAATAGTTTTTGAAAAAGGTTAGTAGTTTTTCGAAAATAGAAATAAAAAATTAAAGTAGTTAGTTAATTGAAAATAAATTTTGAAAAAGGGGGAAGATATTTTTGAAAATTAGAGAGAGAGAGTTAGTTAGGTGGTTTTGAAAAAGATAGGAAACAAACAAAGAGTTAGTTAGTTAGTTGAAACAAATTTGAAAATCAATTTTTGAAAAGATAAGAAGATAGGAAGTTAGAAAAGATATTTTAAAATCAAATTTTGAAAAAGATAGGATTTTGAAAAAGATAAGATAATAAGATATTTTTGAAAAGATATGATTGAAATTAGTTTTGAAAAAGATTTGATTTTTAAAATCACAATTAATGACTTGATTCACAAGAAATCACAAACTATGATTCTAGAACTTAAAGTTTGAATCTTTCTTAACAAGCAAGTAACAAACTTGAAATTTTTGAATCAAAACATTAATTGATGATGTTATTTTCGAAAATTATGAGATAAAGATAAGAAAAAGATTTTTGAAAAATATTTTAAAAATTTTCGAAAATAAATAAGAAGAGTGAAAAAGATATGATTTTTGAAAAAGATTTTGAAAAAGATAAGATTTTTAAATTGAAAATTTGATTTGACTCATAAAAACAACTAGATTTTAAAATTTTTTTAAAAAATCAAATCTAATTTTTGAAATTTTAAGAGAGAAAAAGGGAAAGATATTTTTGATTTTTGAATTTTTAATGATTAGAGAGAAAAACACTAAAAATGCTCAATGCATGGAAATTTTAGATCAAAACAATGAATGCATGCAAGAATGCTATGAATGTCAAGATGAACACCAAGAACACTATGAAGATCATGATGAACATCAAGAACTTATTTTTGAAAATTTTATATGCAAAGAAAACATGCAAGACACCAAACTTAGAAATCTTTCATGTTTAGACACTATGAATGCAAGAATGCATATGAAAAACAAGAAAAGACACAAAACAAGAAAACATCAAGATCAAACAAGAAGACTTACCAAGAACAACTTGAAGATCATGAAGAACACTATGAATACATGAATTTTTCAAAAATTTTATGCAAGCTTTAAAACATGCAATTGACACCAAACTTACAATTTGACTCAAGACTCAAACAAGAAACACGAAATATTTTTTTGATTTTTATGATTTTATGATTTTTTTTTGTATTTTCTTTTAATTAAATTTTTTTTTCAAAAATCATTTTAAAAAAGAAAAATAAGGATTCCAAAATTTTTAATATGAATTCCAGGAATCTTATGCTCTTTAGTCTAAAGCTCCAATCAAAGGGTCAGGCATGGCTTAATAGCCAGCCAAGCTTTAGTATGTAACTCAGACATGTCACGCTTGACATTCCCTACAGCTAGCCAGGCTTCAACATGCTTCATGAAACACTAGAATTCATTCTTAAAAATTCTGAAGAAAAATATATTTTTGAAAGATTTTTTTGAAAAATTTTTGAAAACTTTTTGAAAAGAAAACGAAAAGAAAGTTACCCAATCTGAGCAACAAGATGAACCGTCAGTTGTCCAAACTCGAACAATCCCCGGCAACGGCGCCAAAAACTTGGTGCACGAAATTGTGATCATCAATGGCGCCATCAACATGGTACGCTCAATTGTAATCTCAATTCATAATTTGTCACAACTTCGATACAACTAACCAGCAAGTGCACTGGGTCGTCCAAGTAATAAACCTTACGTGAGTAAGGGTCGATCCCACGGAGATTGTTGGTATGAAGCAAGCTATGGTCACCTTGTAAATCTCAGTCAGGCGGATATAAAATAATTATGGAGTTTTCGAAATTAAATAATAAAAGAAGGATAGAAATACTTATGTAAATTATTGGTGAGAATTTCAGATAAGCGCATAGAGATGCTTTCGTTCCTCTGAACCTCTGCTTTC
This sequence comes from Arachis ipaensis, assembly GCF_059453495.1. Classification (NCBI taxonomy): domain Eukaryota; kingdom Viridiplantae; phylum Streptophyta; class Magnoliopsida; order Fabales; family Fabaceae; genus Arachis; species Arachis ipaensis. The sequence continues at coordinate 54,889,095 of NC_142439.1, read as the reverse complement.
CTGCTGCCTTCATCCAATCAGTCTTACTCCTTTCCATGGCTGGCTTTATGTAAGGGCATCACCGTTGTCAATGGCTACATCCTATCCTCTTGTGAAAATGGTCCAAATGCTCTGTCACAGCACGGCTAATCATCTGAGGTTCTCGATCATACTGGAATAGGATTCACCCTCCTTTTGCGTCTGTCACTACGCCCAGCACTCGCGAATTTGAAGCTCGTCACAGTCATTCAATCCCTGAATCCTACTCGGAATACCACAGACAAGGTTTAGACTTTCCGAACTCTCATGAATGCCGCCATCAATCTAGCTTACACAACGAAGATTCTGATTAAGAGATCCAAGAGATACTCATTCAATCTAAGGTAGAAGGGAAGTGGTTATCAGGCACACGTTCAAAGGGAATGATGATGATTGTCACGTTCATCACATTCAGGTTGAAATGCGAATGAATATCTTAGAAGCGGAATAAGTTGAATTGAATAGAAAAACAGTAGTACTTTGCATTAATCTTTGAGGAACAACAGAGCTCCACACCTTAATCTATGGAGTGTAGAAACTCTACCGTTAAAAATACATAAGTGAAAGGTTCAGGCATGGCCGAATGGCCAGCCCCCAAAACGAGACCACTAGATCAAAATATAATCCAAAGATATCTAATACAATAGTAAAAAGTCCTATTTATACTAAACTAGTTACTAGGGTTTATAGAAGTAAGTAATTGATGCATAAATCCACTTCCGGGGCCCACTTGGTGTGTGCTTGGGCTGAGCTTGAAGTCTACACGTGGAGAGGTCATTCTTGGAGTTGAACGCCAGCTTTTGTGCCAGTTTGGGCGTTGAACTCCACTTTGCAACTTGTTTCTGGCGCTGGACGCCAGAATTGGGCAGAGAGCTGGCGTTGAACGCCAGTTTGCATCATCTAAACTTGGGCAAAGTATGGACTATTATATATTTCTGGAAAGCCCTGGATGTCTACGTTCCAACGCAATTGGAAGTGCCCCATTTCGAGTTTTGTAGCTCCAGAAAATCCATTTTGAGTGCAGGGAGGTCAGAATCCAACAGCATCAGCAGTCCTTCTTCAACCTCTGAATCTGATTTTTGCTCAAGTCCCTCAATTTCAGCCAGAAAATACCTGAAATCGCAGAAAAACACACAAACTCATAGTAAAGTCCAGAAATGTGAATTTAACATAAAAACTAATGAAAACATCCCTAAAAGTAACTAGATTCTACTAAAAACATACTAAAAACAATGCCAAAAAGCGTATAAATTATCCGCTCATCACACGGCGTGCCTTCTACCATTATATCTGATAGAGATCTTCGTTTCACATCAAGATTCTGGGGAGCTCTTCAACGTGCATTTGGAACTCAGTCGAGTTTAAGTACTGCATATCACCCTCAGACGGATGGACAATCAGAGAGAACTATTCAGATCTTGGAGGATATGTTAAGGGCTTATGTCTTGGACTAGCCGGGGAGTTGGGATCGGTATATGTCTTTAGTGAAGTTTGTTTATAATAATAGCTACCATGCAAGCACCGGAACGGCTCCATATGAGACTCTGTATGACAGAAAATGTCAATCTCCACTATGTTGGTATGAAACTAGAGAAAGAAGTTTGTTAGAGCCTGAGATGATAGCTGAAACTACTGAGCAGATGAAGAAGATTCGTAGCCGAATGCTTATAGCCCAAAGCCGTCAGAAGAGCTATGCTAATCTAAGGTGAAAGCCTTTAGGTTTTGAAGAAGGGGAGCATGTCTTTCTGAAGGTTACACCAACCACTGAAGTGGAAAGATCTATTAAGACTAAGAAACTGAATCCCCGTTATATTGGACCGTTTGAGATCCTAAAAAGAATTGGGCCGGTAGCTTATAGAATCTCCTTACCGCCGTATCTTTCGAATTTGCACGACGTGTTTCATGTGTCACAACTTATGAAGTATACTCCTGACACAAGTCATATTCTAGAACAAGAACCGATCCAAGTGAGAGAAGATCAAACGCTTCCAGTAATTCTGGTGAAAATAGATGACACTAGTATTAAACGATTGTGTGGGAAACAAGTATCTTTGGTAAAAGTAACTTGGAGTCAAGCTGGTATTGAGGAACACACTTGGAAACTCGAATCAGATATGTGGAAAGACTACCCACATCTCTTTTCAGGTAACTGCATCTGAATTTTGAGGGCAAAATTCTTTGTTAGGTGGGTAGGATGTAAACCCCATTAAATTAGTAAATAATTAGTCAATAAATTAGTTTTTAATAAGGAAGATTAGAAACACGAATATTATATTAAATTAGGATAGAGCTCACCAAGATGAGAATTTTGACACTAATTTCGAGAAAATTGGTCCAAGATTAGACCGAACGGGCCGAACCGGTTGAATCGGGCCTAAATTGGGCCTGTGGACCAAACCGGACCAACCCATTAAATGAGCTCAAAGCTCTTTTCTTTCTTCAAACGTAGCAGAGGCAGCAATGTAACAGGGGGAGGAGAAGAGAAACGTACCGAAACCCCTACGTCAAGTCCCGAACGCCGTAACTTCTCCGTTCGAGTTCCGATCGCCGCACCATTTACGGCCACACGTACACCGCATCAAGCTCTACGTTTCTACCAGAAAAATTTCTTTGGTAAGACATTATCACTTCCAGCCATTCTTTTCCCATATTTTCAAATAATTGGAAGAGATGTTGAATTTCTTTGATTTCTGATGTTCTAGGATCCAATTAACTTGAGGGAAACATTCACTCTTGCTTATGTGAAGCTTGAGTTAGGTGAGGATATGATAATTCTATTTTAATTTTATTGAATTTGAGCTTTGAGTATTAAATTGGGTATATATGTGTTATAAATGTGTATTAGGTTGTGAATAAATAATTAGAGCTTGGAATTGTGGATATTGGAACTTGGAGGAAGCTAAGCCTAGTGGTTATTGAATTTTGGAAAGGTTGTGTTTGTTTTAAATAAATTGCCTTGATCGTTACATGGGAATTGGCGAAGGTATAGTTTAGGTTTCTTGCATTTAATATATAATGTTCTGTGAAAACTTAGGCTATATGACCATAGGATAAGTTGGAATGCAGGTGTATGTTTAATGTTTAGTAATTTGTTATTGAATATACTTGGTTGGTGTTTGTCGATAATTAGTAATTGATTATGGATGGTGGTTGTTGTTATGTTGATTTGGAAGGAAACATGGTTGAATGTTGTTAATGATTAAGTTTAGTTAGTGCCTGTTGGATAGTTGGTAATTTAAATATGTGGTGGAGATTATTATTGAAGTTGATATTGGAAGAAAATGTGGTTGATTGGTTGTTTACATGCTTACAAGAACATTGAATGGAAACTTGAAGGAATTATTGAGAAATGAAATTCTTTAGTTGATAAATGGTCTAAAGTTGTGTTGAGTCTTGCTATTGGTATATGGTGTTAGATTTGGCATATTTAACAAGGAATGGAATGGAGTTTTGATTGAAAATTGAGGTTTGAATATTTTTGCAAATGTTGATTTTTGGCCGAATTTTGGCGAGGCATAACTTGGCTTCTGGACCTTCAATTTGTTCCCAACTTGTTTTAAAATGAAAATTGGGTTCGTGATGTTTATGCCATTCGAAGAACGAAAGAAAAACGATTTAAAACGATTGAGTTATGCCCGTCGGAAGTTTGGATGATAAATATGTGGTTATGCTGCTGAGATTTGCAAGGTTTGCAGCTCTCTGGTAATCTACTGTTGCTTTTAAAAAGGACATACGTCCACGCGTACGCGTGGCACCTGTTCCAGCAAACATGATTTTTAAGGTTTTTTAAAACCTATTTCAAACTACTAAACCTCTATTTTCATTCCATTGGTCATAAATAATAGTGTTAAACCTGATAATCAGATGAAGTTAGGAAATGAGGATAACTTAAAGGTAAAGTACAATTGAAAAGTGATGAATTGATTATCAGATGTTATGGATAAGTCATATATGTTACTTGACTAGATATTCTGATAAAAGATTACGTACAAAATTTGGCTTGAATGATTTAATGATCTGAGATACGAGATTCCCTGGATAAAGTGTCGTGGCTAGCCACCACGTATACTAGGTTGAAAGCTCGATACTCTGTTGACCCTACGACGTAAGTGTGACCGGGCACTATAAATTCCTGAGAATGTAACCCCCATTGAGCAATATTGATTATTTGAGAAAAAGCTATTCATAGACTCTTGGGGATGCACGTCGGGGGACAGTCTAAGTTTTTCGGACTTGAATTACTTGTTTGTGCATTAATTGGGTGTGCCTAAGTGTTCTTGCCATGTTAAACGTATATGTGTTACCTGTAGTATTTGTATCCTTCTTGTGGTTGTCTTTATCTGCTTATTTGTCTATGAAATGCTGACGGAGATGGAGGTATGGAGGAATGGCAGTATGGGACTTAGATTTTAAGGTTAAGTTAAGTTAGGTTTAGATACTCTTAGAAAACGACCTTTTTATGGCTCCTGTTTAATACTTTAAGCTCTATAATATGAGTGTCGGCGTTCTAGGATTGCCTCTGATATTCCCAGGGCCTTATATATTATGTGTGTGGCACCTTTACCATACTGAGAACCTCCAGTTCTCATTCCATGCTGAGAGGCGTCTCATTAGGCGTCTAGGTTGCTGAAGCAAAGTAGTTACTGGGCTATTTTGTTATACAGTGATGTATGTATATATATGTACTTAGCTTACTCTCTACATAACTTGTTCTTTTTATCCTCTTAGAGGTTTATGGAGAGAAAGGATTTTGTTTATGTACATTTGGATTTTGGATATATATATATATATATATATCTGTGTGTGTGTGTGTGTGTAAGTATTCTCTGGCCAGCCTTGACTTCGCAGGCTGAGTTAGGAGCTTGTTATTTTGTATCTTTGGCTCTCTATTCCTACTTTTATTATTTTATGATGTTTGATAGATATAGTTTTCTTCACACCCAAGTTATTCCGTTTCCAGAGCGTTGCGCTTTTTATTTCTTCTGTTTTTCAAGGCTCCTAGTTTATTATATTCTTTTTGCTCTTATATGTACATATTTTATTTTAGAGGTCGTAGCGCCTCATCACCTCTGTGTTACATCTTAGGTGTAATACCCTGTGTGGTAGGGTGTTATATATCCGGTGGAAACACATCATTGATAGGAGTGGAATCACTTTTAATGTGTTCAAGGCAACTCAAGTGTCTGCCACTAAATTTTGGGAACCACTCCTATCTTTTATTTCTAAATCAAATTCTTGCAACAGCAATATCCAACGAATTAACCTTGGTTTAGACTCTTTCTTAGCAAATAAATATTTCAAGGCTGCATGGTCTGAATATACTACCACCTTAGTTCCAAGTAAGTAAGCTCGGAATTTATCCAGAGCAAAAACAATAGCCAATAGCTCTTTTGTCAATGGTAGTATAATTAGACTGAGCACCGTCTAAAGTCTTAGAGGCATAGGCAATAACATATGGGTCCTTACCTTCACGCTGAGCTAGCGCCGCTTGATGAGCGGATAATTTATACGCTTTTTGACATTGTTTTTAGTATGTTTTTAGTAGGATCTAGTTACTTCTAGGGATGTTTTCATTAGTTTTTATGTTAAATTCACATTTCTGGACTTTACTATGAGTTTGTGTGTTTTTCTGTGATTTCAGGTATTTTCTGGTTGAAATTGAGGGACTTGAACAAAAATCAGATTCAGAGGTTGAAGAAGGACTGCTGATGCTGTTGGATTCTGACCTCCCTGCACTCAAAATAGATTTTCTGGAGCTACAGAACTCGAAATGGCGCGCTTCTAATTGCGTTGGAAAGTAGACATCCAGCGATTTCCAGCAATATATAATAGTCCATACTTTGCCCAAGTTTAGATGACGCAAACTGGCGTTCAACGCCAGCTCTCTGCCCAATTCTGGAGTTCAGCGCCAGAAAGGGATCAAAAACCAGAGTTGAACGCCAGAAATGGATCAAAACCTGGCGTTCAACTCCACAAATGGCCTCTGCACGTGGAAAGTTAAAGCTCAGCCCAAGCACACACCAAGTGGGCCCCGGAAGTGGATTTATGCATCAATTACTTACTTCTGTAAACCCTAGTAGCTAGTTTATTATAAATAGGACCTCTTACTATTGTATTAGACATCTTTGGATTATCTTTTGATCCTTTGATCATCTTTGGACGTCTGGTTCTTAGATCAGAGGGGCTGGCCATCTCGGCCATGCCTGGACCCTTCACTTATGTATTCTCAAACGGTAGAGTTTCTACACTTCATAGGTTAAGGTGTGGAGCTCTACTGTTCCTCAAAGATTAATGCAAAGTACTACTATTTTCTATTCAATTCTTCTTATTTCGCTTCTAAGATATTCATTCGCACTTCAACCTGAATGTGATGAACGTGACAATCATCACCATTCCTTATGAACACGTGCCTGACAACCACTTCCGTTCTACATTAGATTGAATGAATATCTCTTAGATCTTTTAATCGGAATCTTCGTGGTATAAGCTAGAATGATGGCGGCATTCAACAGAATCTGGAAGGTCTAAACCTTGTCTGTGGTATTCCGAGTAGGATTCAATGATTGAATGATTGTGACGAGCTTCAAACTCGCGAGTGCTGGGCGTTAGTGACAGACGCAAAAGGATAGTAAATCCAATTCCAGCATGATCGAGAACCGACAGATGAATAGCCGTGCCGTGACAGGGTGCGTTGACCATTTTCACTGAGAGGATAAGGTGAAACCATTGACAAGGGTGATGCCTCCAGACGATTAGCCGTGCCGTGACAGGGCATTTGGATCATTTTCCCGAGAGAAGACCGAAAGTAGCCATTGACAATGGTGATGTATCACATAAAGCCAGCCATGGAAAGGAGTAAGACTGATTGGATGAAGATAGCAGGAAAGCAGAGGTTCAGAGGAACGAAAGCATCTCTATTCGCTTATCTGAAATTCTCACCTATGATTTACATAAGTATTTCTATCCCTATTTTATTAATTATTTTCGAAAACTCCATTACTATTTTATATCCGCCTGACTGAGATTTACAAGGTGACCATAGCTTGCTTCATACCAACAATCTCCGTGGGATTCGACCCTTACTCACGTAAGGTATTACTTGGATGACCCAGTGCACTTGCTGGTTAGTTGTGCGAAGTTGTGAACCATGGTATTGGCGTCATGTTTTTGGCACCATTACCAGGGAAAGAAAGAGCGATGAATTTTACATGATCAAAGTGTAGTCACAATTTCTGCGCACCAAGTTTTTGGCGCCGTTGCTGGGGATTATTCGAGTTTGGACAACTAACGGTTCATCTTGTTGCTCAGATTAGGTAATTTTCTTTTTGTTTTGTTTTCAAAAATTTTTCTTTTGATTTCGAAAAAAAAAATATATAATAATAAAAATAATGTTTTCAAAAATAAATTATTCTATGGCTTAAAAATTTTTAAGAATGAATTCTAGTGTTTCATGAAGCATGTTGAAGCCTATCTGGCTGTAAAGCCATACCCAAACTGCTTTGGGATTGGCCTTCAACTAATCACCTCAGTGGAGTCATGCCCAATCCTTCTGGATAGGGTATGTCAGGCATGTCATGTCTGAGTTACATACTAAAGCTTGGCTGGCTATTAAGCCATGCCTGACCCTTTGATTGGAGCTTTAGAGTATAAGATTCCTGGAATTCATATTAAAAATTTTGAATCCTTATTTTTCTTTTTTTTTTAAATGATTTTCGAAAAAATTAAAAGAAAATACAAAAAAAAAAATCATAAAATCATAAAAATCAAAAATATTTTTGTGTTTCTTGTTTGAGTCTTGAGTCATGTTATAAGTTTGGTGTCAATTGCATGTGCATCTTGCATTTTTCGAAAATTCTCATGCATTCATAGTGTTCTTCATGATCTTCAAGTTGTTCTTGGTAAGTCTTCTTGTTTGATCTTTGCATGTGCATGTTTTGTGTCTTTCCTTGTTTTTCATATGCATTCTTGAATTCTTAGTGCCTAAGCATTAAGAATTTCTAAGTTTGGTGTCTTGCATGTTTTCTTTGCATTAAAAATTTTTCAAAAATATGTTCTTGGTGTTCATTTTGATCTTCATAATGTTCTTGGTGTTCATCTTGACATTCATAGCATTCTTGCATGCATTCATTGTTTTGATTCACAACTTTCATGCATTGCATCAATTTTCTTGTTTTTCTCTCTCATAAAAAAAAATTTCAAAAATCAAAAAAATAAATATCTTTCCCTTTTTCTCTCTCATAAATTCGAAAATTAGATTTGACTTTTTCAAAAAATTTTAAAATCTAGTTGTTTTTATGAGTCAAATCAAATTTTCAATTTAAAAATCTCATCTTTTTCAAAATCTTTTTCAAAAATCAAATCTTTTTCGAATTTCTTAGTTATTTTCGAAAATTCCAAAAATATTTTTCAAAATTTTTTTTCTTATTTTTATATCAAATTTTCGAAAATAACATAATCAATTAATGTTTTGATTCAAAAATTTCAAGTTTGTTACTTACTTGTTAAGAAAGATTCAAACTTTAAGTTCTAGAATCATATCTTGTGATTTCTTGTGAATCAAATCATTAATTGTGATTTTAAAAATTCAAATCTTTTTCAAAAACTAATTTATATCATATCTTTTCAAAAATATCTTCTTATCTTATCTTTTTCAAAAATTTGATTTCAAAAATATCTTTTCTAACTTCCTAACTTCTTATCTTTTCAAATTTGTTTCAACTAACTAACTAACTTTTTGTTTGTTTCTTATCTTTTTCAAAACTACCTAACTAACTCTCTCTCTCTAATTTTCGAAAATATCTTCCCCCTTATTCAAAAATTTCTTTTTAATTAACTAATTATTTTTTATTTGAATTTTCAAAAAACTACTAACCTTTTTCAAAACTATTTTCGAAAACCACTAACTCTTTTTCAAAAATTATTTTCGAAAATCCTTCTCTCTCATCTCCTTCTATTTGTTTATTCATCTACTAACATCTCTCCCTCACTCAAAAAAAAAAAAAGAGGATCCCTATTATTATTATTTTTCTGTGCCCTCTTCTTTGTCATATGAGCAGGAGCAAGGACAAGAACATTCTTGTTGAAGCAGATCCAGAACCTGAAAGGACTCTGAAGAGGAAACTAAGAGAAGCTGAATTACAACAAACCAGCAAGCACCTGTCAGAAATTATCAAACAGGAAAAGAAGATGGCAGCTGAAAATAATAATAATGTAAGGAGAATGCTTGGTGACTTTACTGCACCTAATTCCAATTTACATGGAAGAAGCATCTCCATTCCTGCCATTGGAGCAAACAACTTTGAGCTGAAACCTCAATTAGTTTCTCTGATGCAGCAGAACTACAAGTTTCATGGACTTCCATCTGAAGATCCTTTTCAGTTCTTAACTGAATTCTTGCAGATTTGTGATACTATTAAGACTAATGGAGTAGATCCTGAAGTCTACAGGCTCATGCTTTTCCCTTTTGCTGTAAGAGACAGAGCTAGAGTGTGGTTGGACTCTCAACCCAAGGATAGCCTGAACTCTTGGGATAAGCTGGTCACGACTTTCTTAGCCAAGTTCTTTCCTCCTCAAAAGCTGAGCAAGCTTAGAGCTGATGTTCAAACCTTCAGACAGAAAGAAGGTGAATCCCTCTATGAAGCTTGGGAAAGATACAAGCAGCTGACCAAAAAGTGTCCTTCTGACATGCTTTCAGAATGGACCATCCTGGATATATTCTATGATGGTTTATCTGAGCCATCAAAGATGTCATTGGATACTTCTGTAGGTGGATCCATTCACCTAAAGAAAACACCTGCAGAAGCTCAAGAATTCATTGACATGGTTGCTAATAACCAGTGCATGTACACTTCTGAGAGGAATCCTGTGAGTAATGGGACGCCTATGAAGAAGGGAGTTCTTGAAATTGATACTCTGAATGCCATATTGGCTCAGGATAAAATATTGACTCAGCAAGTCAATACGATTTCCCAGAGTCTGAATGGAATGCAAGCTGCATCCAATAGTACTCAAGAGGCATCTTCTGAAGAAGAAGCTTATGATCCTGAGAACCCTGCAATAGCAGAGGTAAATTACATGGGTGAACCTTATGGAGACACATATAATCCATCATGGAGAAATCACCAAAATCTCTCATGGAAGGATCAAAAGCCTCAACAAGGCTTTAATAATGGTGGAAGAAACAGGTTTAGCAACAGCAAGCCTTTTCCATCATCCACTCAGCAACAGACAGAGAATTCTGAGCAGAATCCATCTAGCTTAGCAAATTTAGTCTCTGATCTATCTAAGGCCACTGTGAGTTTCATGAATGAAACTTGTCTTCCATTAGAAATTTGGAAGCACAAGTGGGCCAGCTGAGTAAAAGGATCACTGAAATCCCTCCTAGTACTCTCCCAAGCAATACAGAAGATAATCCAAAAGGAGAGTGCAAGGCCATTGACATAAGCACCATGGCCGAACCTGTAAGGGAAGGAGAGGACGTGAATCCCAAGGAGGAAGACCTCCTGGGATGTCCAGTGATCAATAAGGAGCTTCCTTCTGAGGAACTAAAGGACTCTGAGGCTCATCCAGAGACCATAGAGATTCCATTGAACCTCCTTATGCCATTCATGAGCTCTGATGAGTATTCCTCTTCTGAAGAGAATGAGGATGTTACTGAAGAGCAAACTGCCAAGTTTGTTGGTGCAATCATGAAGCTGAATGCCAAATTATTTGGTATTGAAACTTGGGAAGATGAACCTCCCTTGTTCACCAATGAACTAAGTGATCTGGATCAACTAACATTGCCTCAGAAGAGACAGGATCCTGGAAAGTTCATAATACCTTGTACCATAGGCACCATGATCTTTAAGGCTCTGTGTGACCTTGGTTCAGGAATAAACCTCATGCCCCTCTCTGTAATAGAGAAATTGGGAATCTATGGGGTGCAAGCTGCTAAAATCTCATTAGAGATAGCAGACAATTCAAGAAAACAGGCTTATGGACAAGTAGAGGACGTGTTAGTAAAGGTTGAAGGCCTTTACACCCCTGCTGATTTCATAGTCCTGGATACTGGAAAGGAAGAGGATGAATCCATCATCCTAGGAAGACCTTTCCTAGCCACAGCAAGAGCTGTGATTGATGTGGACAGAGGAGAATTGATCCTTCAATTAAATAAGGACAACCTTGTGTTTACAACTCAAGGATCCCTCTCTGCATCCATGAAGAGGAAGCAGAAAAAGCTTCTCTCAAAGCAGAGTCAACCAAAGCCCCCACAGTCAGACTCTAAGTTTGGTGTTGGGAGGCCACAACCAAACTCTAAGTTTGGTGTTGAACTCCCATATCCAAACTCTAAGTTTGGTGTTGGAGAGTCTCAACCATGCTCTGAACATCTGTGAGGCTCCATGAGAGCCCACTGTCAAACTATTGACATTAAAGAAGCGCTTGTTGGGAGGCAACCCAATGTTTATTTATCTAACTATATTTTTGTTTTTCATGTTTTCTTAGGTTCATGATCATGTGGAGTCACAAAATAAATATAAAAATTGGAAACGGAATAAAAAACAGCAGAAGAAAAATCACACCCTGGAGGAAGCACCTGCCTGGCGTTCAACGCCAGAACAGAGCATGGTTCTGGCGCTGAACGCCCAAAATGGGCAGCATCCTGGCGCTGAACGCCCAGAACAAGCATGGTTCTGGCGTTCAACACCAGAAATGGCAACAAATGGGCGTTGAATGCCCAAAATGGGTACCAACCTGGCGCTGAACGCCCAGAGTTATGTGCAAAGGCATTTTACATGCCTAATTGGTGCAGGGATGCAAATCCTTGACACCTCAGGATCTGTGGATACCACAGGATCCCCACCCACCTCACCCTCTCTCTCTCCATTCATGATCATCCCTTTTGTTCTCCATTCACCACTCACATCTATACACACATCCCTCCATCTCCTCCATATCTTCTTCTTCTTCTATTCTTTCTTCTTTTACTCGAGGGCGAGCAACATTCTAAGTTTGGTGTGGTAAAAGCATAAGTTTTTTGTTTTTCCATTACCATTGATGGCACCTAAACCTCTAAAAGAGGGGAAGGGAAGACAAAGGCTTCCACCTCCGAGTCATGGGAGATGGAAAGATTCATCTCAAGGGTTTATAGCTCAGTGGTAGAACATGTGGCTGCAAATCAAGAGATCCCTGAGATACCTCAGGGGATGCACTTCCCTCCACATAAATATTAGGAGCAAATTAACACCTCCCTAGGAGAATTAAGTTCCAACATGGGACAATTAAGGGTGGAACATCAAGAGCACTCCATCATCCTTCATGAAATAAGAGAAGATCAAAAAGCAATGAGGGAGGAGCAACAAAGACAAGGAAGAGACATAGAAGAGCTCAAGGACATCATTGGTTCCTCAAGAAGGAAACGCCACCATCACTAAGGTGGATTCATTCCTTGCTCTTATTTCTTCTGTTTTTCGTTTTCTATGTTATGTGCTTATCTATGTTTGTGTCTTCATTACATGATCATTAGTAGTTAGTAACTATGTCTTAAAGTTATGAATGTCCTATGAATCCATCACCTCTCTTAAATGAAAAATGTTTTAATTCAAAAGAACAAGAAGTACATGAGTTTCGAATTTATCCTTGAACTTAGCTTAATTATATTGATGTGGTGACAATGCTTCTTGTTTTCTGAATGTATGCTTAAACAGTGCATATGTCTTTTGAAGTTGTTGTTTAAGAATGTTAAATATGTTGGCTCTTGAAAGAATGATGACTAGGAGACATGTTATTTGATAATCTGAAAAATCATAAAAATGATTCTTGAAGCAAGAAAAAGCAGCAAAGAACAAAGCTTGCAGAAAAAAAAAGGCAAAAAAAAAATAGAAAGAAAAAGAAAAAGCAAGCAGAAAAAGCCAAAAGCTCTTAAAACCAAGAGGCAAGAGCAAAAAGCCAATAACCCTTAAAACCAAAAGGCAAGGGCAAATAAAAAGGATCCCAAGGCTTTGAGCATCAGTGGATAGGAGGGCCTAAAGGAATAAAATCCTGGCCTAAGCGGCTAAACCAAGCTGTCCCTAACCATGTGCTTGTGGCGTGAAGGTGTCAAGTGAAAAATTGAGACTGAGCGGTTAAAGTCAAGGTCCAAAGCAAAAGAAGAGTGTGCTTAAGAACCCTGGACACCTCTAATTGGGGACTTTAGCAAAGCTGAGTCACAATCTGAAAAGATTCACCCAATTATGTGTCTGTGGCATTTATGTATCCAGTGGTAATACTGGAAAACAAAGTGCTTAGGGCCACGGCCAAGACTCATAAAGAAGCTGTGTTCAAGAATCATCATAGTGAACTAGGAGAATCAATAACACTATCTGAACTCTGAGTTCCTATAGATGCCAATCATTCTGAACCTCAATGGATAAAGTGAGATGCCAAAACTATTCAAGAGGCAAAAAGCTACAAGTCCCGCTCATATGATTGAAGCTATGTTTCATTGATAGTTTGAAATTTATAGTATATTCTCTTCTTTTTATCCTATTTGATTTTCAGTTGCTTGGGGACAAGCAACAATTTAAGTTTGGTGTTGTGATGAGCGGATAATTTATACGCTTTTTGACATTATTTTTAGTATGTTTTTAGTAGGATCTAGTTACTTTTAGGGATGTTTTCATTAGTTTTTATGTTAAATTTACATTTCTGGACTTTACTATGAGTTTGTATGTTTTTCTGTGATTTCAGGTATTTTTTGGCTGAAATTGAGGGACTTGAGCAAAAATCAGATTCAGAGGTTGAAGAAGGACTGCTGATGCTGTTGGATTCTAACCTCCCTGCACTCAAAATGGATTTTCTGGAGCTACAGAACTCGAAATGGTGCGCTTCCAATTGCGTTGGAAAGTAGACATCCAGGGATTTCCAGCAATATATAATAGTTCATACTTTGCCCAAGTTTAGACGACGCAAACTGGCATTCAACGCCAGCTCTCTGCCCAATTCTGGAGTTCAGCGCCAGAAAGGGATCAAAAACCAGAGTTGAACGCCAGAAATGGATCAAAACCTGGCGTTCAACTCCACAAATGGCCTCTGCACGTGGAAAGTTAAAGCTCAGCCCAAGCACACACCAAGTGGGCCCCGGAAGTGGATTTATGCATCAATTACTTACTTCTGTAAACCCTAGTAGCTAGTTTATTATAAATAGGACCTCTTACTATTGTATTAGACATCTTTGGATTATCTTTTGATCCTTTGATCATCTTTGGACGTCTGGTTCTTAGATCAGAGGGGCTGGCCATCTCGGCCATGCCTGGACCCTTCACTTATGTATTCTCAAACGGTAGAGTTTCTACACTTCATAGGTTAAGGTGTGGAGCTCTGCTGTTCCTCAAAGATTAATACAAAGTACTACTGTTTTCTATTCAATTCTTCTTATTTCGCTTCTAAGATATTCATTCGCACTTCAACCTGAATGTGATGAACGTGACAATCATCACCATTCCTTATGAACGCGTGCCTGACAACCACTTCCGTTCTACATTAGATTGAATGAATATCTCTTAGATCTTTTAATCGGAATCTTCGTGGTATAAGCTAGAATGATGGCGGCATTCAAGAGAATCCGGAAGGTCTAAACCTTGTCTGTGGTATTCCGAGTAGGATTCAATGATTGAATGACTGTGACGAGCTTCAAACTCGCGAGTGCTGGGCGTTAGTGACAGACGCAAAAGGATAGTAAATCCTATTCCAGCATGATCGAGAACCGACAGATGAATAGCCGTGCCGTGACAGGGTACGTTGACCATTTTCACTAAGAGGATTAGGTGAAACCATTGACAAGGGTGATGCCTCCAGACGATTAGCCGTGCCGTGACAGGGCATTTGGATGATTTTCCCGAGAGAAGACCGAAAGTAGCCATTGACAATGGTGATGTATCACATAAAGCCAGCCATGGAAAGGAGTAAGACTGATTGGATGAAGATAGCAGGAAAGCAGAGGTTCAGAGGAACAAATGCATCTCTATGCGCTTATCTGAAATTCTCACCAATGATTTACATAAGTATTTCTATCCCTATTTTATTAATTATTTTCAAAAACTCCATTACTATTTTATATCCGCCTGACTGAGATATACAAGGTGACCATAGCTTGCTTCATACCAATAATCTCCGTGGGATTCGACCCTTATTCACGTAAGGTATTACTTGGACGACCCAGTGCACTTGCTGGTTAGTTGTGCGAAGTTGTGAACCATGGTATTGGCGTCATGTTTTTGGCGCCATTACCAGGGAAAGAAAGAGCGATGAATTTTACATGATCAAAGTGTAGTCACAATTTCTGCGCACCACCGCTCCTACCGCATAGTTTGATACGTCGCACATGATCTCAAATGGCCGACTCCAGTCAGGCCCTCTCACAATAGGAGCTTGGGTCAAGGCAACCTTCAGCTTGTTAAACGCCTCCATGCACTCTGATAAACCACTATTTTATGGTTTATCTTGTGCTCAATAGAGTGGTTTTTATCAAGTCCTTGCCCACTTATTCATACTAATTGCATGGTTTTACGTTTTCCTTCCTGATTTTGTGCTATGATTGAAAACATACTTCTTTGGCCTTATATTTGCTAATAGTAATCCTCTCTTATTACCATTAGATGCCTTGATATGTGTGTTAAGTGATTTCAGGGATTACAGGGCAGGAATGGCTCAGAGGATGGAAAGAAAGCATGCAAAAGTGGAAGGAATACAAGAAGTAGAAGAAATTGCTAAGCTGTCCAGCCTGACCTCTTCGCACTCAAACGATCATAACTTGAGCTACAGAGGTCCAAATGGGATTGTTCTAATTGCGTTAGAAAGCTAACATCCGGGGCTTCACAATGATATATAATTTGCCATAGTTGCCCCGAATCCAGGTGACGAGAATGCATGGATTACGCGGACGCATGACCTGGCAAAAACGCAATCCATGCAAACGCATGGACGATGCTTCCGCGTCACTTTCCCGCGACCTGTACGTACCAGAATACGCTGGGGGCAATTTTTGGGCTGTTTTTGACCCAGTTTTTGGCCCGGAAAACACAGATTAGAGGCTATAAAGTGGGGGAATGCATCTATTCATGATACAACTCACAATTAGCTCATAATTCACAATTTAGATGTAGTTTTTAGAGAGAGAGGTTCTCTCCTCTCTCTTAGGTTTTAGATTTAGGATTCCTCTTAAGGGAATTAGGATTTCTTATTATTTCAAATTAGGATTTCAACTCTTTATCAAGTTCAATATTCCTTTTACTTCATATTTCTCTTATTATTGTCAGATACTTTAATGCTTTCTTTTAATTACTTATGTTGCCAAATTGGCTTATGAACTCTTTATGTTTAGAATGATTTTCTCTTATTAATGCAATTGAGGTATTTCTGATTTATAATTCTTATTTAGCTTTTTATATTCTTGGTTTTAATTGATTAACTGGAAGCTCTTGAGTTATCAACTTATCGTGATTGGTTGTTATGTCGACTAATTGACTGGAATTCCACTAACTCTAGTCTTTCCTTAGGAGTTGGCTAGGACTTGGGAATCTAACTGATTAGTTCACTTGACTTTCCCTTGCTTTTGTAAAGGTTAACTAAGTGGAATTAACTTCCATTCTCGTAGGAGTAACTAGGATAGGACTTTCGAATTTTCATACTTTGCCAAGAGTTTGTTTTACAGTTATTTATTTATTTTACTTGTCATTTAAATTACTTGTTCCTTACTTTCAAAACCCCCAATTTACAAAACTCATAACCAATAATAAGAACATACCTCCCTGCAGTTCCTTGAGAAGACGACCCGAGGTTTAAATACTTCGGTTATCAATTTTAAAGGGGTTTGTTACTTGTGACAACCAAAACGTTTGTAAGAAAGGATGATTGCTTGGTTTAGAAACTATACTTACAACGGGAATTTATTCTAAATTCTAAACCGTCAAGCATCCGCTTCTTCAAAATGGCGCCATTGCCGGGGAATTGCAAACGTGTGCCTTATTATTGGTTATTGTAAATATTTGCTTTTTGCTTGTTTATTTGTTTTTATTTTTGTTTTTATTTTTGCTTTTTCATAAATTAAGAGGTTATTGGTTTTTATTTAGTTATAAAAAAATTTTCAAAAATTTGTTCTTCGTGTTCATCTTGACCTTCAAGTTGTTCTTAGTTGTTTTCTTCGTTTTGATCTAAAAATTTTAAGTTTGGTGTCATTTTATTGTTTTTCTCTTTCCTCATTTAATTCAAAAATATCTTTTTTCTTTATTTTAATTGAATTTTTGAAATTTGCATAAAAAAATTTCAGATTTTTATTTTAAAATTTTTATCTTATCTTATCTTAGTTTTAAATTTCAAAGTTCAAATCTTTTTCAAAAACCATATCTTTTTCAAAATCTTATCTTATCTTATTTCAAAAATCAAATTTCAAAATTCAATATTTAAATTTCAAATTTCAAATTTCAAAATTTAATTTTTGAAATTCAAAATTTAAATTTCAATAACCTTTTAATTTAAATTTGTTTTTATTTTCTTTTTTAATTTTTATTTGCTATTATGAGTTCTCACCCCCATCGCTTTGAGTTTAGTCCCAATGCTGTTGCAAGGAATGGAAATTATTACAGGAACATGCATCAAGGTCAAAACAATCAGAGATGGAAGGAGCCACGAGGATCTAATCAACCCTTTCGGCAACATCACCTTCCAAGATACCATGGATAACGACCATCCTACAATGCATGCCAAGACAATAGATATGGTTATTGTAAACGTGTGCCTTATTATTGGTTATTGTAAATATTTGCTTTTTGCTTGTTTATTTGTTTTTATTTTTGTTTTTATTTTTGCTTTTTCATAAATTAAGAGGTTATTGGTTTTTATTTAGTTATAAAAAAATTTTCAAAAATTTGTTCTTCGTGTTCATCTTGACCTTCAAGTTGTTCTTAGTTGTTTTCTTCGTTTTGATCTAAAAATTTTAAGTTTGGTGTCATTTTATTGTTTTTCTCTTTCCTTATTTAATTCAAAAATATCTTTTTTCTTTATTTTAATTGAATTTTTGAAATTTGCATAAAAAAATTTCAGATTTTTATTTTAAAATTTTTATCTTATCTTATCTTAGTTTTAAATTTCAAAGTTCAAATCTTTTTCAAAAACCATATCTTTTTCAAAATCTTATCTTATCTTATTTCAAAAATCAAATTTCAAAATTCAATATTTAAATTTCAAATTTCAAATTTCAAAATTTAATTTTTGAAATTCAAAATTTAAATTTCAATAACCTTTTAATTTAAATTTGTTTTTATTTTCTTTTTTAATTTTTATTTGCTATTATGAGTTCTCACCCCCATCGCTTTGAGTTTAGTCCCAATGCTGTTGCAAGGAATGGAAATTATTACAGGAACATGCATCAAGGTCAAAACAATCAGAGATGGAAGGAGCCACGAGGATCTAATCAACCCTTTCGGCAACATCACCTTCCAAGATACCATGGATAACGACCATCCTACAATGCATGCCAAGACAATAGATATGGTTATTGTAAACGTGTGCCTTATTATTGGTTATTGTAAATATTTGCTTTTTGCTTGTTTATTTGTTTTTATTTTTGTTTTTATTTTTGCTTTTTCATAAATTAAGAGGTTATTGGTTTTTATTTAGTTATAAAAAAATTTTCAAAAATTTGTTCTTCGTGTTCATCTTGACCTTCAAGTTGTTCTTAGTTGTTTTCTTCGTTTTGATCTAAAAATTTTAAGTTTGGTGTCATTTTATTGTTTTTCTCTTTCCTCATTTAATTCAAAAATATCTTTTTTCTTTATTTTAATTGAATTTTTGAAATTTGCATAAAAAAATTTCAGATTTTTATTTTAAAATTTTTATCTTATCTTATCTTAGTTTTAAATTTCAAAGTTCAAATCTTTTTCAAAAACCATATCTTTTTCAAAATCTTATCTTATCTTATTTCAAAAATCAAATTTCAAAATTCAATATTTAAATTTCAAATTTCAAATTTCAAATTTCAAATTTCAAAATTTAATTTTTGAAATTCAAAATTTAAATTTCAATAACCTTTTAATTTAAATTTGTTTTTATTTTCTTTTTTAATTTTTATTTGCTATTATGAGTTCTCACCCCCATCGCTTTGAGTTTAGTCCCAATGCTGTTGCAAGGAATGGAAATTATTACAGGAACATGCATCAAGGTCAAAACAATCAGAGATGGAAGGAGCCACAAGGATCTAATCAACCCTTTCGGCAACATCACCTTCCAAGATACCATGGACAACGACCATCCTACAATGCATGCCAAGACAATAGATATGGTGGACCCCCTTGTAGTTACCAGCAAGCTCCATCATATGCCAATAAACCACCTCCTCAAAATAGCTTTGGACCACCATACTCACAAGCCCCTTTCCACCATTCACCTCCATATGACCCTAACCCGTATCCACCATACCAACCACCTTATGAGCCAAATGAACCCTCCTATCCACCCCAAACCTCCATAGAGAAAGCACTTATCGATCTAAACTCTACTATACAAGCTCTCGTTGCCCAAATCGGACCACCAAATACCTTCAACAATCAACCCTCAAGCTCTAGTGCACTTCCTTTTCAACCACAGAACGATCTCTCCATCCTATCGCCACGATTCATGGTAGAGCACCCACATCCATCAATCCAAAAGAAACATGATCCCAATGATGCTATTGACATGGAATAAGAGAGAAGGGATCATCTTTGCGAATCCATACTTCATAAGGAGCTAGAGGAGGCCCTAAAGGTGAAGGTAGTAAAAACCCTTTAAGATGAAAGAATAGTTGAAAGGAGTTGTCATGGAAAGAAAATCATCAAGGATGAGTACAATTTTATATTAAAACTACTGGACAAAGAAGTAATTATTAAAGAGGAAAAAGTGGTTGAAGACTTGCGAGATGCTGAACCTCCATGGGAAAGTCAAGACATAAAGCCTCCTTCCAAGACGGTTGCATTTGATGTTGAGGAGGGTGTACAACCTCCAAGGCATATCATAGTTGAAGACTTGGAAGAGGTTGGTCAAGAGATGAAGATTAAAGAAGAAGAAGCACAACCTCCCATGCCCTTGGTGAGCAATGAAGAAGAGATTGAATTGGAAGAAAGCTAACAAGAGGAAGAGGTTGATATTGAAGAAACTTGCAAAGAGGTGGAAGTTGTCAGAGAAGAACCCAACAGAGTGGAGCTTGCAAATTCGTTAGAAATACCCCCCCTAAGTTGCCATCATCCTTCACAACATTCAAGTGGGTAAAATTCATATCCCTTAGCTTTCTAATTCCACTTGAATATGGGCTACTGAAGACGGATGGTCAACTTAGAGCTCTTTGTCACATTAAGAGTATGAGGACGATGGTCAGTGGTAAGAATTGTCTTGCAAGGTTCATTATGGTTGGAAGCTTTAAGTTTAAACGCAAAGGTTGGTGTAGAGCTCAATTGAATGGGTCTGGGAAGTTGTTTGGAAGCTTCAGTGAGAATTCTAAAGCTGAACCACCCGGATGGAATCATGATAATCAACTTGAAAATGGGTGTAGAAACAAGATTTGGGATCCAGGAATATAGGAGGATCAACTTTGGGAGCTCAAATCTTGTGAAGAACCCCATCAAAGCTTGAGGAATTTACTTGATATTGATAGAGCTTATTGGAAGTCCAAGCATTGGTGAAAGTTTCAAGACGAGTTCAAGCACAAGCCACCATAACAGGGAGCTCATCAAATGTCCAACTTAAGGACTTTAACTAAAAGTGCTAGGTGGGAGACAACCCACCATGGTATGATCGTCCCTTTTTCAGTTTTAATTCTAGTCTGTTTTGTTTGTTTTTGAGTTTTGATTGAACCTAGAATCATGCATAACATTCATATTAGCATTGCATTCTGCATACTGCATTATTATAAAAAAAAAAAGTACGCACGAGACGCGTCTGCGTCACCAGTGCGTTTTGAAGAAAAGAGAATTGAACAGAGAGTCACGCGAGAGCGTGGCTGGAGGCGTGCCTTTGGCACAAATTGATCCACGCGACCGCGTCGCTGACGCATCCGCGTCATATGGGAAAAATGCCTCCCACGCGTCCACGTCACCCACGTGAACGCGTGCCCCAAAATCGACGTAAAAAGGGGTGTATGGCAAAGAATTATGATGGAGCTGGGCTGGACTCGTGCTAGAAGCACAAGCCCTATCACGCGACCGCGTGCCCTACGCGTCTGCATCATTTTTAAAAGAAAGGCCATTCACGCGTGTGCGTCAACCACGCGACCGCGTCACCCAAACATTTGGCAAAAAGAGTTTCGAACAGAGAGTTGCGCAAACGCGAGGCTGCACTCGCGCCAATCGCACAAATCAGGTCATGCGATTGCGTGACCTACGCGTCCACGTCACCTGACCTTATCGCACACCACGCGACCGCGTCACTCACACGTCCGCGTTGCCTGCGTCGCACAACTTATCCAAATCAGCGCCAATTATCTTATGTTTTCTTTTTTAATCCTAATTTCTTCTATCTTTTCTTCTTCCTGATGCACGAAAAACTTGTCTCGTAACAAATTTCCCTTCGACAAGTGTACCGAATTTGTCGTCAAGTAAAAACTTACAGTAGAGTGAGGTCAAATCCCACAGGGATTGATTGATCAAGCAACTTTAGTTAGAAGAATGTTCTAGTTGAGCGAATCAGAATTTGAGTTGAGAATTGCAAAAAATTAAATGGCGGGAAAGTAAATAATAGAAAAGTAAATGCTAGAAATAAAAAGCTGAATGTAAATGATGGAAAGTAAATTGCAGAATCTTAAATGGGAATGGGGTAATTGCTCATAAAAGTAAATGAAAGAAATTAAAGAGAATGGGTAAGATCAAAAATGGGGAGTTCATTGGGCTCAGGAGATGTTGCATTCTCCGGATCAATTTCATTTTCATCTCTTCCTCAATCAATGCACTCATTGATCTCCTTGGCAATCTTAAGTGATCAAATTACAATTCCTTATAATTCAATCTCTCAAATCTTGATCAATAGCCAATTCCTTGGTCAATTGCTCATGAGAAGAGATGAAGTATGGTCACTGATTATACCACATGCATTTCCCAAATCAAGTGTTGAGAGGATTATAGTCACATATCCATCCAAACCCAATTTGGTCCAACATGAGAAAGCATTTCTAGCATGATCTTTTCATTCCTCTTTCAAGGTTCAGAAGAGATCCAAGTTTGAATAGCTTCTTTTCCAAGATAACTACCCAATTGAATGAAGATCAAAAGCTTTCAAGTAAAATCAAGAGAAAAGATAGAAGAAGAATAATGAAAACTAGTATTGATCCATCAAATTACAATAGAGCTCCCTAACCCAATGAAAGGGGTTTAGTTGTTCATAGCTCTGGGAAATGAAAACAAAGATGGAGAATACATGATGAAACTAGAAGTGCAGAGAAAGTAAAATACAGAGAGTAGTTCTATGCCAAGAGGCTCCCTATAATTTCCAAACTCTCAATTTAATTCAAAGCTACTCCTATATATACTACTCTTCTGTTCTTCTAGTTGGCTCTTCAAGTCTTGGGTATGGACCTTTGGATCTTGAGTTTGAAGCAGTTCTCTTCTTCATTGGGCTTGGCTTTACTTGCAGAGAGAAAGTGTGAAGTGGGCAGAGACTTTAGCTCAGGACGTTAGTGGTGTTAACGTTCAGTGAAAATATGGGTTCGAGAACGTTAGTGACAATCACCTTTTTCACTAACGTTCCTCTCCCAAGTAAGAGCCACGTTATCTTCAACGTTAGTGGCACAAACGTTGCCACTAACGTTGCCTCTTTGTCCTTCGCACACTTTATTAGGACTTGCCTTTCCCAATAACGTTGAGAAGTCTCTCCCTTCCCTACGTTAGAGTCCACGTTAACTTAGTTAACGTGGCTCTTTTAACGTAGGCTTGCCAACCTTCGAGAATGTTAGTGACACTTACCATTGTCACTAACGTTCCAATGTGCCCCTATTTCTCACGTTAGAGTCCACGTTAACTAGGTTAACGTGGCTTCTAATGTGGCCATGCTAGCCATCTCCAACGTTAGTGACAAAGTTGAGTGTCACTAACGTTGGCTCATCATTCCCTTATCCACGTTAGCTTCCACGTAAACTAAGTTAACGTGGGAGTTAACGTGGCTCATAGTGCCTTGTGTGGGCTCATTTCAACGTTAGTGACAATGTTGGGTGTCACTAACGTTGGCGATCACCTCTCTTCTTCACGTTAATTTCCACGTTAACTAAGTTAACGTGGCTTATTGGGGCTTGTGTGGGTTCCTTCCAACGTTAGTGACAATGTTTGGTGTCACTAACGTTGTCAACCACCTTGTTTCTTCACGTTAGCTTCCACGTTAACTAGGTTAACGTGGGAGTTAACGTGGCTTATTGTGACTTGGCCAACGTTAGTGATAAAGTTGAATGTCACTAACGTTGGCTTCCCCTTTACTTCTTAACGTTAGAGGCCACGTTAACTAAGTTAACGTGGCAACTAACGTGGCTACTTATGAGCTTGGTCCAACGTTAGTGATAATGTTAAGTGTCACTAACGTTGGCTCCATTTCCTTTCTTCCACGTTAGAGTTCACGTTAACTTAGTTAACGTGACTCTTAACATGGGCAATGAAGGCTTCGAGAGCGTTATTGGCAATTACTTTTCTCATTAACTTTGCAAATTACTCCCATTCCACGTTAGTGTTAACGTTAGTGTAACTAACGTAGCCACTAATGTGGTTCTTCTTTGCTTCCTTTGTACTGAAATCAAGCAATAAAGTGCATCAAAGTTCTAGTCCAAGTCATGGGAAATGCAACATCCAATTTGTCATTAAATTCATGCAAAATCCTCATGAAATCATGTAAAGTGCACAATGTATGCTTGAATCAAGATGTAAGTGAATATATACCCAAAACTAGCTTATTTCCTAAGGAAATGCATGAAACTACCCTAAAAACAGTAAAGAAAAAGTCAGTGAAACTGGGCAAAATGTCCTGGCATCACAACACCAAACTTAAAGCTTGCTTGTCCCTAAGCAAGTATTGGAACAAGAGAATGATGAATGGAATGCCAAGAGAAATGAGTCATTCTTGTGGAAGTCATGTCCCTGGTTTTATGGTGGTTTCATGCATAGCAACTTAGGTTCATTCCTGGCTTTCAGACCTTTATCATATCCTAGAATACTCACTGTGATTGCATCCCATGAGACTTTTATTCATTGATCCTTTTGTTGTCATTTCAGGGCTTATTTTTGTTCTTAAGCTAAGTGCTCTGTAAGGGGGCAACTCTTTAAAATAAGCTTTCAGCCAACACTCCCAAACCAGTTGGTTCAAGGTGCTAAGTGTTGAAGCACCCCTAAGGACTTACTTGCTCAAGTCTCTCCCCCATACATACACACCACAGGCATATAGTTTATTTATTTTCTTTTCTTAAGACCTTGGTGTCCAGCACCTCTTTGGGTTACTAAATGCTCTGTATTGAGGGTTACTCTTGATAGTGGACTTTCAGCTGATAATCCCGAGTTAGTTAACCCAAGTTACCAAGTGATAAGGCACCCCTAAGAGCTTATTCATCCAAGTAGATCCCTCACACAGGAGCACCACAGACACATGCCTCAATATTAAAACCATTGGTGCCTAGCCTTATTGCTTACTCTTTTTCTTTTATTTTTCAACCTTTATTATTCTTTCCCTTTTTCTTATTAGGATCTTCTTATTTAGCTAGTCTCATGGGGTGTGTCTCAAGCATAGTATTCATGACAGATAGTTGTCCTCCCACCTTGTGGTTGAACCAACTTAGCTAACTTATGACTATACCATAAACTCATGAACTTACTCCATAGTATGAACTCCTCTCTGGTCTTTAAAAACACTCAATCTCTTTTCATTTGATTTAAAGGGACAAACATACAAGTAAGCAAAGTAAGGATGCAGTGACATAAACATTAGCACACATAGACCTCTTCAACACAAAAACTTAAAAGACAGAATTTAAAAAGGTTTAAACTAACATGGAAGCGAGTTCTATTTCATACAAGATCTTCCTTATTTAAAGCATAGAGAAAGATGGACCAAAGAAGGAACTCCACCACCTTTTACTCATGTGGTTTCCCATGCTCTCCTCCTTGCTTGTCCTCTTTGTGTCCCTCTTGATTGCTCGTACTCGCACTCCCTTTGCTTTTTCCAATCAGCTTCTTCCAGAAACCACCATCTTCCATCTTCTTCTTGAGTGTTTCCTTCTGTTGTTTCACCTTCCTCTCTTCTTGTTCTACAAAATATTTTTGGACCTCATCATATGTAGGGATGGCATAGTGTAGATGATGCATATTACTAGA
This sequence comes from Arachis ipaensis, assembly GCF_059453495.1. Taxonomy (NCBI): domain Eukaryota; kingdom Viridiplantae; phylum Streptophyta; class Magnoliopsida; order Fabales; family Fabaceae; genus Arachis; species Arachis ipaensis. Next base: position 54,863,755 of record NC_142439.1, on the reverse strand, counting down.
CATGTAGTTCAACTTGGCTTGAGTGTTTACGTTGAACTCTTTCCTATGTAGTTGTCGTCCTTCATTAAGTACAGTGAACTCATTGAATGCTTTCATCTGAGCTATTTGCCACTGATTGAGTTCCTGCAAATGCTTATCTTGACGTTCTTGCCTCTCAGTAACTTGGTGGATGGCTTGAGTGAGCTGGGAGTATTGTTCCTGTTGCTGCTCCATTTGTTGTTTCTGCCACTCTTCTTGTTGGCTCATCCAGTTGGACTAAAGGTTTAGTATTTGCTCTTGTCCTTCCATATGTCTCATCCCCGGATCTTCAATGGCCCTTGGAAGGTGATTGATATTCAAGTTGGCTGGGTCATGATGCTCTTCTTGTTGATATTCTTCTTGATGAGACTCCTCTTGGTGAGCTCCTTCTTTCGCTTTTAGCTTCCCTATTTGTGGCCTTCTTTGTTGCTGAGCAGGTGTAGTATAGACAAGACACTGGATTGTAAATAGCCTTCCAGGGTTCACCCAGTCTGGATTGCTATCCTTGAAGACCACCTTAGCCTTTGTACATAGTCTGAGAATAGTGCTGGGGTACCAAAGCCTGGCACCCGAATCAGCCTTCTCAGCTGACTCTTGAATCCCCTCAGCTATGAGTTCATGCACATTGATTTCTCCACCCTGTACTAGGCAATGTACCATAGTCGCTCGATTAATATTGACCTCTGAATTATTTGCAGCTGGGAGGATGGACCTCCTTACGAGTTCAAACCACTCTTTGGCTTCTGGGCTAAGGTCTCCCCTTTTGATGAACCAGGGTCTTCCATCTGTATACCTCTCCCAATCAGCTGCTATGACACAGATGTCAGTCACGACTTCTGTGAGCTCATCATTGTCAGGGCTCTTACTTATCCTTGCATGATAACTGGGTTCATCAAAAAGTGGTGATTTCAAGTGAAGAGTTCTTGTTATAGCATTTGGGCTGAAGTCTACCTCCTTTCCTCTTACATAGCTTTTGAAGGTTGGGGCCCTGGTTTTGTCTTCTCTAACCACATTTGCGTAGAACTCTTTGATGAGGTTTGCATTGATCTTCCCCTCTGGATTAGTGAGCCTTTGCCACCCTCTTTGTTCAATTTTCTCCCGAATCTGTGGGCACTCGTCTTCATTGATTTGGAAGGTTAACTCAGGCAGTATCTTCTTGATCTTGATCCTTTCAAATTCTTGTTCATGGAAGGCAGTTTTGAATCTCTTCTCATCGAAAGGAATGTTCTCCATTAGTTCCTTCCTCTTTTGCCTCTTGAAAATTGATGATGCCATGAATTTGAGTTGCTGTGTGAGGGGATTGGAAGGTAAGGATAGATAAGGAATTTGGTTGGTTAGGATGAGGTGTAATAAAGAGGTTTTGGACGTCGAAAGTGTGAAGTGTGGAGAGTGGGAATTTGAGTGTGAGGGGTAAATATGCACTAGGACTCACTTATATAGGGAGATTGTGAGTGAATGGAGGGTGTGGATTGATGGAATGGTTGCTTGATGGACGGTTGGGGTTGTACATGGAGAAAGGACAAGGATCATCATTTTGTGAGGGTTATTGGTTCGGTCTTCAAGAGTCTCCTTTCTTCAATGTTGCATGGCAACATTTTCCAATGCATTCCTTCTTGAGACAAGTGTGTAGTCCCTCTTCATGAAGTGGCCGAGCCTTTCTCATTTAATTGTCCAATCAATCTCCTTCAATGCTCCTCTCCTTTTCCCTATAAAGATCAAATAAGAAAAGTAAGAATTAATATCATAAAAAAATCAATTTAAATTTTACGGCTAGAATAATAAAGGGAAGAAAAGATTAGATTGTTTATCCATGAACTCCAACTAACTAACTAACTGTGTATCCTTATATGCACATTGGTGGCACCATGGGGTAACACCAAACTTAGTTTCGAGCATTGTGATGAAAAGGTTGTTGTTCAAAGCACCAGGACTAGCATGCTCTGGGTTGCATTCATGCTTTCTTGGCATGCTTTAAACACCAAACATGTTCTTCACTATATACTGCATAATAAGGATTTCACCAAGTGTTTGTCAAGTTTGGGTTGGAGTTCATAAATATTGACTTATTCACTATTTTCTAAAAGCATATAAAACATGGGTTACCTCCCATGAAGCGCTTCTTTAGCGTAACTAGCTTGACGTTTTGCCTTCATAAGGGAGGTTGATAATGCTTGAAGTCTTCTCCTCTGGCAGTGGATTTATATCCATTGGTTGTATTAATGATCCCTACATGTTCCAAGGAGAGAACTCTGTTGATAGTGAAGACCTTAGGTAACTGAGATGGTACAGTGGGGAGATTAGGGGGGATATCTGGGAAGTAAGCTTAGATCACTTTATCCCCTGGAGAGAAGTCTTCCGTAGGGATCTTCTTGTTCCTCCACCTCCTTGGTACATTCTTCTTTGTTCCCTTTGATGTTGCCTTACTCTTTGTGACCTCTTCTTCTAAGGGAATTTTGTTGTTGTCTTCACATGTCTCTGGTGGTTTAGGTTCCTCCAACTTTTTCTTGAGCTGTGACAATTGCTGTTTGCCTTGTTCATCAACAGAGGGCTTTCCCAGATGGGCTGGTTGTGCTTCAGTGCTTGCTTCCTCTTTCAGTATCTCATGATGATCTTTGCTTGGTTCTTTGTTCTCTTGATCTGCTTCTTGTGACAGTTGGAAGACATTGAAGCTGAGTCATTCGTCATGGATCCTCAATATTAGCTCCCCTTGCTCCACATCTATGAGTGCTCTGGCTGTAGCTAGGAATGGTCTTCCCAATATGATTGGGTGAGTGTGACTTTCTTCCATGTCTAGGATGACAAAGTCTGTTGGGAGGAAGTATTTCCCAACCTTTAACAATACATTTTCCACCACCCCTATTGCTTGTTTTTGAGTTTTGTCAGCCAGCCTGATGACTACATCTGTGGACATTATCTCATTGATCTGCAGCCTCTTCACCAGGGATAAGGGCATTAAGTTGATGCTTGCTCCCAAATCGCAGAGTGCTTTATCAAACATTGTTTCTCCTATGGCACAGGGGACATGAAAACTCCCTGGATCTTTTCTTTTTGTTGACAACTGTGGTTGAATGAGGGCACTGCACTCCTTGTTCATCACTATAGTTTGGCCTCCCTTGAGTGAGCTTTTCCTGGGAAGCAGCTCCTTCATATACTTGATGTATGCAGGCATTTGTTGAATAGTCTTGATGAATGGTATGTTGACATGCAGAGATGCAAACAAATCTAGAAACCTTGAGTATATTATCTTCTCCACAGCACCATTGAGCAGTTGGGGAAAAGGTGCATAGAGTCTCAGCAGCTCCTGTTGTGAGATTTCTGGTTCTTGGTAATTTTTTTCCTCCTTCTCTGCTGAGGTGTCTCCAGGTTGTTCTGCCGACTTGTTTTGCTTGTCCTCAGTCTCCTTATCACTTATAGTGACCATCTTGCAGTCTTCCCATCTTACTTTCTTTGTTTCACCTCTCGGATTCTTCTCTGTGTCTCTTGGGAACCCATCTGTGGGTTTGGGAATTTGCTCAGAGAGATACCCCACTTGAGATTCCAACCTCTTGATTGTGTCTCCTTGGTTTTTGAAACTGGCTCGCACTTCCTCCTTGAACACCTTGTTGTCTTGAATCTCCTTGCCTATGCCTTCAAGTAGATTCTCAATCTTTGAGAGTCTGTCATCCAATGATTGTAGATTGGGATCAGAGGTGGAAGGATGAGGTAAGTTATTTTGGTTTTGATATGAATGTGGAGAGGTGTTGTTATGGGGGTGGTGATATGGTCTAGATGTGAAATGTTGGTGGGCTGCATTGTTGGGATTTGGCCGTCTTTGATCAAGGCTTTGGTCTTGTTGATTTCCCCACCCAAAGTTTGGGTGATTCCTCCATCCAGGGTTGTAGGTCTTGGAGTATGGATCATGGTTCTGCCTAGGTGAATTTCCAATGTAGTTGGCTTGCTCCTGACTACCCTCTGCTTCTTCATTCACCCCTTCTTGGGTTGTTGATGAAGTGGCGATTGCTGCTACTTGGTTCCTCTCCATCTTCTTGGTGAGGTCAGCCAGCTGCTGGGTAATGAGCTTGTTTTGGGCCAGCAGAGCATCTACATTGTTTAGCTCCATTACTCCTCTCGTGTTCCCTCTTTCGGAAGCATAAAAGTAGTCATTCTCTGCTACAGTTTCAATGACATCTATGGCCTCCTCAATGGTCTTCTTCTTGTTCAAAGATCCTCTGGATGAATGGTCTACGGCCTTCTTTGACTCATAAGACAGTCCTTCATAGAAAATGTGCAGCTGTACCCATTCATTGAACATATCTGGTGGGCACCTCCTTGTTAGGTCTTTAAAACTCTCCCATGCTTTATACAGAGTCTCACCATCTTGTTGCCTGAAAGTTTGGACCTCAGCTCTCAGCCTATTGATTCGTTGAGAGGGGTAAAATCTTGCTAAGAATTTGTTCACCACATCTTCCCAAGTTGTCAAGCTCTCCTTCGGAAAAGACTCCAACCACTTGGCTGCCTTATCCTTGAGTGAGAATGGAAATAAGAGCAGTCTATAGGCGTCAGGATGAACACCATTAGACTTCACTGTGTCACATATTCTCAAGAAGGTGGTTAGATGTTGATTGGGGTCTTCTTGGACACTTCCTCCGAACGAACAGTTGTTCTGAACAAGGGTGATGAGCTGTGGTTTTAGTTCAAAATTGTTGGCATGGATGGTTGGCTTTTGAATGCTACTTCCACAGTTTCCTGGGTTTGGGTTGATGTAAGAGCCTAAAACTCTTCTATCCTCCCTAGCATGATTTGCTCGTCCTCCTCCGCCATGGTTGTGAGCTTCTTCTTCACGATGGTTTTCCATGTTTTCTTCCATATTTGGTTCAAAGTATTCCTCAAAGTGTTCCTCCTCTTCTTCAGCACCAACTACGCATTTTTCTCTTGCCTCTCTCCTTAGTCTAAGGAAGGTTCTCTCAGGTTCAGAATCAAAGGAAGTTGAAGCCCCGCTTCTTCTCCCTGTCATACAACCAACAAGTACAAGCAAAGAGAATAGGTGCAGAAAGTATATCTGTCAGAATTACTGTTAGTGTGAGTGATGCAATATATCAAACAGTTAGTGGGTTAGTGAAATGAATGGTAAATAACAAAGAAAAAGTAGGGAAAAGGGAAGAAATTAACTAAAACAGAAAGTAAATGACTCAAACAGAAGATTAAATCAAACAAAAATAAAAATGCTCAATCTAGTTATCCTCCAATTTAATCATTGTTGATGCACAATCAATCCCCGGCAACGGCGCCATAAACTTGATGCACGGAAAACTTGTCTCGTAACAAATTTCCCTTTGGCAAGTGTATCGAATTTATCGTCAAGTAAAAACTCACAATAGAGTGAGGTCGAATCCCACAGCGATTGATTGATCAAGCAACTTTAATTAGAGGAATGTTCTAGTTGAGCGAATCAGAATTTGAGTTGAGAATTGCAGAAAATTAAATGGCGGAAAAGTAAATAACAGAAAAGTAAATGCTAGAAATAAAAAGCTGAATGTAAATGATGGAAAGTAAATTACAGAATCTTAAATAGGAATGGGGTAATTGCTCATAAAAGTAAATGACAGAAATTAAAGAGAATGGGTAAGATCAGAAATGGGGAGTTCATTGGGCTCAGGAGATGTTGCATTCTCCGGATCAATTTCATTTTCATCTCTTCCTCAATCAATGCACTCATTGATCTCCTTGGCAATCTTAAGTGATCGAATTACAATTCCTTGTAATTCAATCTCTCAAATCTTGATCAATAGCCAATTCCTTGGTCAATTGCTCATGAGAAGAGATGAAGTATGGTCACTGATTATACCACATGCATTTCCCAAATCAAGTGTTGAGAAGATTATAGTCACATATCCATCGAAACCCAATTTGGTCCAGCATGAGAAAGCATTTCTAGCATGATCTTTTCATTCCTCTTTCAAGGTTCAGAAGAGATCCAAGTTTGAATAGCTTCTTTTCCAAACTAACTATCCAATTGGATGAAGATCCAAAGCTTTCAAGTAAAATCAAGAGAAAAGATAGAAGAAGAATAATGAAAACCAGTATTGATCCATCAAATTACAACAGAGCTCCCTAACCCAATGAAAGGGGTTTAGTTGTTCATAGCTCTCGAAAATGAAAACAAAGATGGAGAATACATGATGAAACTAGAAGTGCAGAGAAAGTAAAATATAGAGAGTAGTTCTATGCCAAGAGGCTCCCTATAATTTCCAAACTCTCAATTTAATTCAAAGCTACTCCTATATATACTACTCTTCTGTTCTTCTAGTTGGCTCTTCAAGTCTTGGGTATGGGCCTTTGGATATTGAGTTTGAAGCAGTTCTCTTCTTCATTGGGCTTGGCTTTACTTGCAGAGAGAAAGTGTGAAGTGGGCAGAAACTTTAGCTCAGGACGTTAGTGGTGTTAATGTTCAGTGAAAATATGGGTTCGAGAACGTTAGTGACAATCACCTTTTTCACTAACGTTCCTCTCCCAAGTAAGTGCCACGTTATCTTCAACGTTAGTGGCACAAACGTTGCCACTAACGTTGCCTCTTTGTCCTTCGCACACGTTATTGGGATTTGCCTTTCCCAATAACATTAAGAAGTCTCCTCCTTCCCTACGTTAGAGTCCACGTTAACTTAGTTAACGTGGCTCTTTTAACGTAGGCTTGCCAACCTTCGAGAACGTTAGTGACACTTACCATTGTCACTAACGTTCCAATGTGCCCCTATTTCTCACGTTAGAGTCCACGTTAACTAGGTTAACGTGGCTTCTAACGTGGCCATGCTAGCCATCTCCAACGTTAGTGACAAAGTTGAGTGTCACTAACGTTGGCTCATCATTCCCTTATCCACGTTAGCTTCCACATTAACTAAGTTAACGTGGGAGTTAACGTGGCTCATAGTGGCTTGTGTGGGCTCATTCCAACGTTAGTGACAATGTTGGGTGTCACTAACGTTGGCGATCACCTCCCTTCTTCACGTTAACTTCCACGTTAACTAAGTTAACGTGGGAGTTAACGTGGGTTATTGGGGCTTGTGTGGGTTCCTTCCAACATTAGTGACAATGTTTGGTGTCACTAACGTTGTCGACCACCTTGTTTCTTCACGTTAGCTTCCACGTTAACTAGGTTAATGTGGGAGTTAACGTGGCTTATTGTGACTTGGCCAACGTTAGTGATAAAGTTGAATGTCACTAACGTTGGCTTCCCCTTTACTTCTTAACGTTAGAGGCCACGTTAACTAAGTTAACGTGGCCACTTATGAGCTTAGTCCAACGTTAGTGATAATGTTAAGTGTCACTAACGTTGGCTCCATTTCCTTTCTTCCACGTTAGAGTTCACGTTAACTTAGTTAATGTGACTCTTAACATGGGCAATGATGGCTTCGAGAGCGTTATTGGCAATTACTTTTCTCATTAACTTTGCAAGTTACTCCCATTCAACGTTAGTGTTAACGTTAGTGTAACTAAAGTAGCCACTAATGTGGTTCTTCTTTGCTTCCTTTGTCCTGAAATCAAGCAATAAAGTGCATCAAAGTTCTAGTCCAAGTCATGGGAAATGCAACATCCAATTTGTCATTAAATTCATGCAAAATCCTCATGAAATCATGTAAAGTGCAAATGTATGCTTGAATCAAGATGTAAGTGAATATCTACCCAAAACTAGCTTATTTCCTAAGGAAATGCATGAAGCTACCCTAAAAACAGTAAAGAAAAGGTCAGTGAAACTGGCCAAAATGCCCTGGCATCACTTCCCTCTTTCTTTCTTACTTTATCTCTTTCACTTCTCATTCTTTTTCACCTTTATTCTATTTTACTTAATTTATTTGCATACTTTCATTCATTGCATTTTAATTTTGTGCATATTTTTACTTTATTTTCTAAATTTATTATTTTTCCGTTGGTGTTAAATTTTCTTATCTAACTGTTGCATCTTCTCTTGTATTATTTTGGGTGCTTAGTGATTTATTTTATTCTGAATGGGTAATATTATTTAAATCAATGCCAATCTTTTATATCTGTATTACTTTTGCATTGGCATGAGCTTATACTATCGTGCATCACCCACACTCTTTTTCCCTTTGTTACAATTTTTGCACTATTGATATGCCACGTGCTTCTATTGTTTTCTCACTTGCATGTTGTAGCTACCATGTAATTCAGACCCTTATTATTTGGCATTCACCCACTCGTATTTTATTTGTTTTTTTTATCTTTGTTTTGGGTTACTTTTCTTCCCTTTTTCTTTCAGGATGGCCACCAGGAAGAAAACCGGAAGACGTTTACATGGGATAGACAAACGAAGTTCCTACGCACATTCCTTGATGAGAAAAGCGTCAGTTGAAGCAACCCGTCCACTTGCACATCTTACCATGCACCGAGGACGGTGCAATCTTTAAGTGTGGGGAGGTCGATACCGATCTCCATGAGTTAGTTTATTTTCTTCTCAACACCAATATTTTATTTTCTTTGTTAATTGCTGCATTTGCATATTTAATTGCATGGTTGTTTGATTTTATGCATTTAGTTACCACTTGGTTGAAGTAATATTTTCTTTTTCAAGAAATTTTTATAGTATTTCACTAATTTAAAGTAAAACTTTTGTGTTAAATTTGTTTGAAGTTGTATTTGGAACATGGTTTTTTGAGCCAAAGAACACACAACCCGTGAGATTTTGAGCTTATTTATATGGTTACATTATTTAACCATAAATTTTTATTCTTGTGTATTTTCTTCTCTATGATTGTAATCTTTGCTTTGTTCCATTCTATATGTCCAATATTTAGTGTATTTACATGCTTGCATATGATTGAGGCCATTACTTATTTAGCTCACTTATCCCAAATAAGCCTACCCTTTAAATCATCCTTGTCAGCCACTTTGAGCCTTGTAAATCCCCATGTATTCTATATTTTATCACATCACTAGCATTAAGTAGAAAAATAATTAAATATCCCAATTGAATCTTTGGTTAGCTTAAGATAGAGATTGTGTAACAATTAAGTGTGGGAAAATTGTGGGAACATGGGTTAATAAGGGAATGTGTTATGTTTTTACCATGATAAAATAATGAGAATTTATGTACCTACTCATGTGAAACTATAAAAAATTAAAAATCTATGTGTATTGATAAGCTATGTTTATTTTCATGTTTAAACAAAATCCAAAAAAAAATATATCAACAAATAAGTAAATAAATAATGGGACAAAATTACCCCAATGCTAAGTTTAATAATGAAAGATCAATGCACATGTGATAAAATAAAAAGAGAAGTTGATACATGAGTATGTGATGCAAAAGTGGGAATTTTGGGTAGCTAGGCATGAATTAGAATTATATAGAGTATATGTATGTTAGGTGAAAGTTTAGGTTAATTAAAGATTCAATTTATAGCTCACTTAGCCATATATATACCTTTACCCTTACATTAGCCCCATTACAACCATGAAAAAGAACTCATGATATTTGCATTGGTACATTAAATATTTGTTGATTGGTTAGATGAAGAACAAAGTTTAGAAAGCATGATTAGAGAAGAGTAGAGTGAATTACCCTATACACTTGAGAGACTAGAGTGATATACACTACTAGTGAGGGTTCAATACTTGATTCTATGTTCCCTACTTTCATGAGCTTTCTTCTTACAAGTTTACTTGTCTCTTATTGTATAATTTGAATTAGTGAAATCTGATTTATGTTTGTCTTGGAAGATTTATTTGCTTTTAACCAAGTAAGTAAAAGCATTTAGCATGTAGTTGCATTCATAGGTTGCATTTCATACATTCTACCATTCTTCTTCACTCCCTTATAGCTTCTCTTGAGCTTAGCATGAGGACATGCTATTGTTTAAGTGTGGGGAGGTTGATAAACCACAATTTTATGGTTTATCTTGTGCTCAATAGAGTGGTTTTTATCAAGTCCTTGCCCACTTATTCATACTAATTGCATGGTTTTACGTTTTCCTTCCTGATTTTGTGCTATGATTGAAAACATACTTCTTTGGCCTTATATTTGCTAATATTAATCCTCTCTTATTACCATTAGATGCCTTGATATATGTGTTAAGTGATTTCAGGGATTACAGGGCAGGAATGGCTCAGAGGATGGAAAGAAAGCATGCAAAAGTGGAAGGAATACAAGAAGTTGAAGAAATTGCTAAGTTGTCCAGCCTGACCTCTTCACACTCAAACGATCATAACTTGAGCTACAAAGGTCCAAATGAGATGGTTCCAGTTGCATTAGAAAGCTAATATCCGGGGCTTCACAACGATATATAATTTGCCATAGCTGCCCCAAAGACAGATGATGCGAACGCGTGGATCACGCGGATGCATGACCTGGCACAAACGCAATCCACGCAAATGCGTGGACGATGCTTCTGCGTCACTTTCCCGCGACCTGTACGTACCAGAATACACTGGGGGAAATTTCTGGGCTGTTTTTGACCCAGTTTTCGGTTCGGAAAATACAGATTAGAGGCTATAAAGTGGGGGAATGCATCCATTCATGATACAACTCACAATCAACTTATAATTCACAATTTAGATGTAGTTTTTAGAGAGAGAGGTTCTCTCCTCTCTCTTAGGTTTTAGATTTAGGATTCCTCTTAAAGGAATTAGGATTTCTTATTATTTCAAATTAGGATTTCAACTCTTTATCATGTTCAATATTCCTTTTACTTCATATTTCTCTTTTTACTGTCAAATACTTTAATGCTTTCTTTTAATTACTTATGTTGCCAAATTGGCTTATGAACTCTTTATGTTTAGAATGATTTTCACTTATTAATGCAATTGAGGTATTTCAGATTTATAATTCTTATTTAGCTTTTTATATTCTTGGCTTTAATTGATTAACTGGAAGCTCTTGAGTTATCAACTTATCGTGATTGGTTGTTATGTAGACTAATTGACTGGAATTCCACTAACTCTAGTCTTTCCTTAGGAGTTGGCTAGGACTTGGGAATCTAACTAATTAGTTCACTTGACTTTCCCTTGCTTTTGTAAAGGTTAACTAAGTGGGATTAACTTTCATTCTCGTAGGAGTAAATAGGATAGGACTTCCAAAATTTTTCAAAACTTGCCAAGAGTTTATTTTACAGTTATTTATTGATTTTACTTGTCATTTAAATTACTTGTTCCTTACTTTCAAAACCCCCAATTTACAAAACTCATAACCAATAATAAGAACATACCTCCCTGCAGTTCCTTGAGAAGACAACCTGAGGTTTAAATACTTCGGTCATCAATTTTAAAGGGATTTGTTACTTATGACAACCAAAACGTTTGTAAGAAAGGATGATTGGTTGGTTTAGAAGCTATACTTACAACGCGATCATATTTTTACATTTCTTTACCGATAGAAAAACCGATTCGTCACACTCTTCACTCAACTCGAACTCTACATGCTTCTGAAGTAGACGGGATAAAGGCAGTGCTACCTTACTGAAGTCCTTGATAAATCGCCGGTAGAAACCTACATGACCAAGAAACGAATAGACTTCCCTCACAGAGGAGGGGTAAGGTAAACCAGAAATAATATCTACCTTTGCTGGATCAACAGATATACCAGTATTAGAAATAACATAGCCTAGAACAATACCTTGCTTCACCATAAAATGACATTTTTCAGAATTAAGTACAAGGTTTGAACTAGTACACCTTTCTAATACTATAGCTAAACTATCCAAGCAAAGGTCGAATGAATCACCATAGACACTAAAGTCATCCATAAAAACTTCCATACAATTCTCAAGAAAATCTGAGAAAATACTCATCATGCATCTTTGAAACGTAGCCGGTGCATTACATAAACCAAAAGGCATTCTCTTATATGCATACGTTCCAAAGGGACATGTAAAAGTAGTTTTCTCCTGATCTTCTAGAGCTATATGGATTTGAAAATAACTTGTATAGCCATCTAGAAAACAGTAGTGTGATTTATCTGACAAGCGATCAAGCATTTAATCGATGAAAGGAAGTTGGTAGTGATCCTTGCGAGTGGCCTGGTTCAGACGCCGGTAGTCAATGCACACCCTTCAGGAATTTTGCACTATTGTAGCCATGAGTTCCCCATGCTCATTCTTCACTCTGTTAATGCCAGAATTCTTCAGAACTACCTGTACTGGGCTGACCCATTGATGAACCGTAATATTCTTATGCCGGTTAGAAATTAGCAATGAATCCAATCGTGAGTATAGTCTAACCAACATGCAAATATCGCATCAAACAATTCTAAAATCTATGACCGAGAGTATTGATCCTGGGTTGTTCTCCCTAGGATTTGCCTTAGAATGCGCATCATTGATTAGGAAGTCTTTTGTGGTTTTGAGAGTTGGTGCAAGAATTCAAGCTAACAAAAGTAAACGACAATTAATTGAGATAAAAGCCTTGGCTAGGGGTAAGCATTGGAAGTTTCATCATTATAGTTTCCTTCAATTGAGATAAGAATTGATTATTGCTTCACTTAGTTAACCCCCTAATAATAGAGGAAAGTTAAGTGAAAATAACTAACTTGAGTCACAAGTCCTAGTCTCACCCTAGGGAAGTCTAGCTTTAGTGCACTCCAAGTCAATTAGCAATTCTCAATTCCTAATCAACATTTGATATCCACTACTCAAGTGTCTCCAATAACTCAACCCCTAAGCCAAGTAAGAGAAATCTACTCCATAGCTAGGGTTGTCATTATCACAAAAAATTGGTAGAAAATCATGGAAGACATGATGAAATTGAGAAAAGAGAATTGAATTAAAGTTATCTAACTCAAGCAATCATCAACAATCAAACAATTGAATGAAATTCCTCAATTCACTAATTAAAATCCAAAGTGCAAAGTCACAAATCTAGATCCAAAAGATAGAATCAAAAGAACACTAATTGAGAATAGAAGAAGAGTAGATCTACAACTTGTATCAAAGTAAAAGTGAATTAGCAATGGATCTCACCAAGAAATCAAAGGAGAATTGCAACGGAGAAAGTGAAATCCTAGAGAGAGGTTGGAGTTTCTCTCTCTAAAAGCAAAATGTAACTAACTACCCAAAATATCTAGAAGTATCACTAATTGTCCCAACCCCCCTAATCCTTGGTCTTCTTATGCTTTTTCCTCCAAAATTCTGCCCCAAAACAGGGCCTGGGACTCCTTGAAATCGCTGGTCACGTTTTCTTCTTTAAAAAATCACGTGCGCACATCGGCGCGTACCGGCACAGTACGCGTACGCGCACCTGGGGTTTTTTCACGACCTACGCGCAAGCGTGCAGTGCACGCGCGCGTCCAAGGAATTTTGGCTCAGCCATTTAAGCGCACCGGCTTCTCGTTCGACTCCACTGTGCAGGCTCTGGGTGTGCACATCTGCGCGTACGAGTACATTGCGCATTTCCGCCCATGCCCAAGTTTCAAAACTTTGATTTATTCCATGCTCCTTTTGTTCATGCATGCTTCCTTCACTCCTCTTAGCCATTCTTGCCCTATAACTTCTGAAACCACTTAACAAATGGATCATGGCATCGAATGGTAATAGAGGAAGATTACAATATATCAATTTTGATGTAAAAGAAGCATGTTTTCATCTATGAAGCAAAGTGGGAAAAGGAACACAAAATCATGCAGTTTTATATGAATAAGCGTGGAAGATTATTGATAAAACCCTTAAAATCTATACATGATAAACCCTAAAAATGGGGTTTATCACCCATTGATGACATGAGAATTTATCGTCGACCTATAATCAATCAAAACAAGAATCAATTCTTTGGTAGCATAGTCCAAACCAACAACGAACTCGCACGATTAAATGTTAAAATTCAAATCAAATATAAACCGAGAGTATTTAAACCTCGGGTCGTTCTCTCTAAGAATGCAATTGGAATGTTACTCTTTCGGTTGTTAGGAAAATGGGGGTTTTGATATAAAAGAACCAAAGATTAAAAGTACTGAGAAATCAAAGAACTAAGAAATGATCAAATTGGCAATTAATGCAAGTAAAAAGGAGCTAAGATCAAAACTAGTGAAAATGGTATAAATGCATAAAAGAGCCTTGACTTGGGAATGAGGATCCAAAGAATCCTATCATCGCCATAACCACAACTATGATAATTATGATGAGTCAATCTCACTTAGTCAACTCCAAACATGAAGGAGTAAGTAAAGCAAGCATAATTGACCTTAATCCATAAGTCCTAACTAACTTACCAATCTAGTTGATAAAAAGCTAGCTTTAATGGAAACAAGAGTCAACTAACTCCTCAAGAATTACCACTAAATGTCGGACATTATGACTCTAGTATCCTAGGAACTTAAACCACAAGCCAAGGTGTGAAAATCTACTCAAAATTACCAAGCTGCATTTTCACAAACACTTGGTGGGCATACAACCAAAACATGAGAATTTGCAAGGAATCTTAGAAAACTATAACCAACTATCAACAAAACCAAACATAAACAAGCAATCAAACATAAAGAAAGCATGAAACAGTAAATTCATCAGTCAAAACTTCAAGAAACTCAAAATTGCAAATATAAACAAAGTAACTTGAACCAAAAGAAAGTGAAAGTAAAAGTGCTTGAATTAAAGAGGAAATTGATAGTACTTACAATTAAAGGAGTAAAATCAAAGATCAAAGCTTGCTATAAAATGCTACAATGAAAATGGATATGAAACCCTAAGAGAGCAATCTACTCTACACTACTCCTACTCCTAATTACTATGTAAAACTATGTCTAAGTTCTCATTGTGTCCCCCCCTTTGATATGTGTTGAATTTCCCTTTTTATAGCACTTCAAAATAGCATTCCAGCCTTCCAAAATGGGCCAAGAGGCCTCAGAAATCGCAAAGCACGTATTGCATTAATGAAATCACGTGCAGGGACCTGTGCGTACGCACACTTGGCTGAATGTTGACCTGTGCATACGCACAGGTACTCGTGCGCACGCAACATGGAAATTCCTTCTTGTGCACACACACAGATGCTTGTGCACACGCACACTTTGCTGTGTATGCTTTTTCTTGTTTTCTTCATGTGTTCTCCCTTCTACATGCTTTCTTCCACTTTTGCCTAGCCAATCTTGCCCAAATGACCCAAAATCACTTCACAAAACATATCACGGCATCGAATGGCAATAAAGTAGAATTAAATTGTTCAATTTAAGCACAAAATTGTATGTGTTCACATTTAGGATCAAATTAGGGAAGAATCACAAAAGAATGCTATTTTGGTGTATAAGTGTGAGTTTTTGTGCTAGAATCCATCCAAAATTGAGTTAAAATATATCATTAAATATGCACTCATCAATTCTCCCACTTAAACAATACCATGTCCTCATGCTAAACAACAAGGAAAATGATCAAAAGGGACAATCAACTTATTAAATGCAACTATCTATATGCATGCAAGTATACTATATACTATCTATACCTATATATCTATCTATAGCTTCCTATGAACTTGGTGAAAACAAACAAACAAATTCCCAAGCAATAGTCTAGACATGTTGGGCAAAGCAAGGAAACAGTCCAATGGAAGCAAAATCTAGAGAATTGATTCAACTCATCAAAATGAAGCAACTTGCAAGAATTCATGATAAGAGATGTGGAAACATAGGATTAAGTAATTGAACCCTCACTAGGTGTGTATACACTCTAATCACTTGGTGTCTAGGGTTTAATCACTCAAATCTCTTCTTGATCATGCTTTCAAGGATTTGCTCTTCATCAAACAATTGACAAACAAGTGATGCATGAATGCAATTATCATGAGGACTTCATATGGTTGTAATGGGGTTAGGGTTAAGGTGGGATAGATATGGCTAAGTGGACTAGAACGATCGAATCCTTGATTAGTTTAAGTATCCAACACAACCTTTATCAATCCAATAACAAAAATGTGATCCTAACTTTCCATTATTTTACTTTTCACAAACATTCATGTATGCTTTTTCATTTCCTTCACATATGCATTCTTTGTCCATTTTTTTTCTCTTTGGGGAAACTTTCATCCCCTTTGTTGATGATTTTTTTTCTCAAGAAGACAAATGCATATGGTTTAGTAGTTCATACATGATTGTTCCCATTTTCCAAAATTTTAAATGAAATACCCAAATCAAACATTTTCCTTCACCACCAATGTTTCCCAAAATTCCCCCACACTTAAATCTTACACACCTCTCAACCTAAGCTAATCAAGGATACAATCCAAGGTAAATCATGGTTTTCCGTTTAAAGTTGTAATGTGCTAATATCAAGAACAATGGGTAAATAAAGCTCAAAGGGGTTTTACAATGGTAGATGCAAAGGGTAGGCTATATGGGAAAAGTGAGCTTTTAACAAAGATGGCCTCAACTATACTTAATGCAATTCAAAACATCAATCATTGGAAATAAAGAATCAAGCAAAACCAAGATTACAATCATAGAAGAGATATAACACTCAATGAACAAAATTAGTGGTTAAAAATTGTAACCACTCAATATGGCTCAAAAACTCACAAGGTATTTTGTTCTTTCCTCGTCTATGTTCCATAAAAATCATTCAAACAAGTTTTAAAAACAGTTTTCCAAATCAATTCAATAGAACACCCTAAAACAAAAATGTTGGAAAATTTGCGTTGTTTTCACCAAAATTATTTCCTATATGTATGTTTATATGTTGTGATGGATGCAGATTTTTCAAAATTTCCTATTCCTTTTCCTAATTTTCAACAAGCAAAAATTAACATGAGCAATTAGGATCAAAATGAACTAGGCACATGCTATTCACATCATCCAGTCACAATCCATATCTGTACTATATACCAAGCAAAATAAAATGCAATATATCTATATATACCAAAATGAAAGTGCGGTACTAAACATAACTAGAAACAATTAATATATATATATATATATATATATATATATATATATATATATATATATATATATATATATACACCAAAATACCAAACTGTAGCAAAAGATAAAGTACTGTAAATATCTACAAAAGCATAGTAAAACTGAAAATAAACTAAATAAGAAGGTGTTC
The DNA here is from genome assembly GCF_059453495.1 of Arachis ipaensis. Taxonomy (NCBI): domain Eukaryota; kingdom Viridiplantae; phylum Streptophyta; class Magnoliopsida; order Fabales; family Fabaceae; genus Arachis; species Arachis ipaensis. Next base: position 54,846,722 of record NC_142439.1, on the reverse strand, counting down.
AGGAGAAAATGTTTACACCCAAAAATTGTAAATCCTCATCCACACTTAGATGAAGCACGGTCCTCCGTGTCTAAAACAGACCGGGGTGATTAACTCTGCTAAGCTCCACCAGCTGGCAGTGGTGGGTGGTGATGACAGTGGTAGACAATGATGGCGCGGGAAGTCTTAGTGGTGGTCTCAGCTGTCGGCTCGGCTCCAGCTGCCGACTCCTCAGCTATCTGGACTATAGCCTCCTCAACCGTGGACTCCGCCACTCTCTGCTCAGGGTGGTCGACTGTCTGGCTAGCTTCAGCTGCTGGCTCCTTCGGTGCTGCCTCCTCAGTCTCAGGCTCCGGCTCTGGTGTATCCGGAGGAGGTGGCCCAGGGTCTCGACCCTCAAATTTTGCCACAATCCACTGGAAGCGACGAGCGTTGTGGTGCTCAAAGTGGTGAAGAGTCTCAAGGATCTCCCGACCCAGCTCATATGGTGTCTGAAGTCAGGGTATGGGCACAGGAGGTGCAGGAATTGCTGAAGGCTCTGCTGACGATGATGGTGGCTCAGTGGTCTTCTTCTTCTTCTGTGGCGGTCCCTCGTAATCACTGTATGGCAGAAATGGCTGTTTGCTAACAAGGACAGACATCCAGTCTGTCGAACGACGCTCCACCCCAAATAAAGCAGCTAATTTGGTGACCATCGATGGGAAGGAAATGTTGTACTTCTGCTGTTGGGTCACCTTCCACATCGAGTCTCTGATAAGGGGAAGAACAGTGATACTCTTTCCCTCCAAAATAGACCACAGTAATACCACCACACGGACCCTAATGTGTGTGGCATGCGTGCTGAGCAGGATGTAGTCGGCAATAATCTGCTGCCAGATCCTCGCCTCAGGATTCAGGTCAATGCATGCAATGCTTTGTGGTACCGCGTTCTCTCCCTTGCTGTACTCCCATCCTCGCATCAGGTGTGCCAATCTTCTTCAGGACGACATCCAATGACAGCTTGCCCGATAACAATTCCTTCACTATCTGAGGGTAAGCATCACGGGCCAGAGGAATATGCGGGATCTGCAAGAGGGCCTCTAAAGCATGATCAGAGGTGTCCAGTGTGACACCTCTCAGAAAAATAGTTGGGGCATCCCTCTTAAGCAGATTGCCGTAGAATTATTTAACCTGGTGTTCATTAATTTCCACCGGGTCGAATCCTATGAATTCCACTGATAAAAGTTTAGTCGGTTAAGAATTTGGTCCGCATATTTCTCTGGTAAGTTCAGCTTCCTCTCGTAGTGGAAGGCTTTATTTTCCATTTTTTATACTGTTCTTGGGCTTCTACATTAATGAATGTATCCGGTAAGGTACTTGGAGGCGCAGGAGGATGATGAAAAAATTATAGTATCACTACAAAAATCCCTTTCGGCAAGTATACCAAATTGTCGTCAAGTAATAACTCACAAGAGTGAGGTCAAATCCCACAGAGATTAATGGATTAAGCAATCAATAGTTGATTAATTAACCTAGTTAGACGATTCAGAATGAAGTGATAAGCAGCAGGAATTATAAATTAACAAAAAAGTAAATGAAAAGCAATAAAGTGTAGAAAAGTAAAATAACCAGAATGTAAAGTGATGTAATGTACAAGAGAAACAAAGTACAGGAATACAATAAAGAAAAGTACCAGGAGTAAATAACTAAAAGAAAAGAAAGAAAAGCATTGGGATAGAAAGGTATAGCAATCTCCGGATCAATTACTTTCATCTCTTCCTCAATCAATGCATTCCTTTGACTTTGCTTGGCAATCTTAGATGATTGGATCCCAATGTCCTGGCCCACCAATCTTTCTAAGCATGAACAATTGCCCAATGTCTTGATTTAATTGCTCATGGGAAGAGTTGAAGTTCGGCCACTGATTATACCACACAAATTCTTAGATCAAAGTATTGGTAGGATTAAATGTCACAATATCCATCCAACTCCCAATCTATTCCAATGTGAGAAAGCGTTTCTAGCATGAATTCCTCATCCCTCTCTCAAGGATCAGAGGAATTCCAATTATGAACAACTTTTCTGTCGGGACAATTGCTCAATTGAATTGAGATCGAAAGCTTTCTAGTAAAATCAAGAGAAAAGACCTAAGAAGATGAATGATAAAAACAAATTAACCCATTGAATTATGACAGAGCTCTCCAACCCAATGAAAAGAGTTAGTCGTTCATTGCTCTACTCAATAGAGAAGAAAAAAAATGCAGAAAAATAAAGAAAGGTAGAAAAATAAAGAAGAAGATTAAACTGAAATTGAAATTGCAAAATTTATAAATGGAAATTACAACTAGAACTACACTACTAAAAAAGCAGAAAAGAAAAGAAAAGAAAGAGGAGTGATGAATGGTGTGTGTCAGGGGATGTGTATGCATGACCCTGGACTCCCCTCCAATCCAGAATAATTCCTCCAATCCAGCTAATGCCTTTATATAGGCATACAAACTAAAAGATGAAAATACAAATTACAAATGAAAATTCCTAATCTAGATGCTTCTTGTGCCTTGGATTGAGTGATGTTTGATGGGCTTTGCTTGGTTGCTTGATCCAGGGGTGTATTGGGACCTTTAGTGGTGTTGCAGCGTGTAAAAATTGGTCCAGACCCTTCTTCAGCGTTTTTATCAACGTTGGCATGCGAACGTTCCTTCCAACGTTTTCCTAGTCACGCGTACATGTGCCGTACGCATACGCGTGGATGGTAGAATTTGCCATTTCACGCGTCTGCGTTGCCTGTGCGTGCGCATAGTTGGGATGAAAAAATATGTCCACGCGTACGCGTCCTGACGCGCACGTGTTGATGCAAAGTTTCCAACTCCAATTTTTGAAAGATTATCGCGAACGTTGGCCTCAACATTAGCTTGGCAACGTTCCCTCCAACGTTGGCCTATCCATATGTGTGCGTCACGCACACGTACGCGTGGATAGTTTTTTTTAATTTTCAGAAAGCAAAATGTTGGGGGTAACGTTGGTGTACCAACGTTCCCTCCAACGTTGGCACAAGAACTTTTCATTTAATTTTGTACATCAAGCCATGGAACGTTACTTTGTCCTCTTGTCAACATTGCCAATTTCATGCCCACTATAGACTATTATATATGATTGGAAAGCTCTAAATGTCAGCTTTCTAACCCAAATGGGATCACTTCAATTGGACCTCTGCAACTCAAGTTATGTTCCTTTGAAGGGGACAGGGTCGCTAGCATCGATGTGCAACGTTGGAGGCAACGTTGGCACACTAATGCTTACACCAACGTTGGTAAGTATGCCAGATTCGGAAGGTTAAACGTATCGTACACCCCATACTATTATATATTGTTGGAAAGCCCTGAATATCTTCTTTCCAATGCCATTGAGAGCGCATCATTTGGAGATCTACAGCTCAAGTTATACTCCGTCAAAGGTGCAGAGGTCAGCTGGCCTTATTACAAGTTGGTACTATGTTCGTCTATGCACTTTTCGGGATAGTTTTCTCCCTCAATTTTAGTGTCCACTATGTAGCACAATATATGCTTGAAAAGCTCTGGATTCCTACTTTCCAATGACTTTGAAATCACCTCATTTGGAGCTATGTAGCTCACGTTATTCTTGGTTGAGAAAGACCTCGTCAGGCTATCAGGAGCAAAGTTGGACTCAACGTTGGTGAGCCAACTTTGGCCACCAACGCTGCATGCTCTTCTTCTCTGCCTTTCCTTTGCTTCTTCTTACCTATCATCAACCCAATACGTGTATCAAAGTAATATACAAGATAATCTTTACTATACTAAATGTGCTAATAATACTCAATTTCATAACTTCACTTAGTGTGATCTATTTCATCATATTTACCTTGTATATTTAACTAGAATTCACCTATGCTTGAGATTTTGTTTCATGCAGAGATTTTTCATGCTTTTACTCAATTATCAACAAAATTGTATGAAAACTACATAAAAATCTATTGAAAAAGCATAGAAAAATAGGCCATGATGCCTTGGCATTAGAGGAGGATGAGCCAAAGGATTAGCTTTCTCCTTTCCTTTGCGAGGCATCCTGAAAAAGACGAAAATAGAGTACAACTCATGAGAAACAGATTAAATTCACAGAAATTAAGAGGAAATAGTCAAACAGTGTAAATTAGAGCCACTAAGGTAAACAAACACTTAATCGAGGAAAACATGTTCAATATAAGTGATATGATCAAAAGGAAATGTAAGTTTCCCCAATTAAGCAACCTAAGTCAACAACAAATGAGTAATCGAAAATCAAAGCATAAACAACTTAGGTTTTATCAATGCAAGTGAATTGAATTAAGACTTGGTCATTCTTCCAATTATGCCTTAAAAGTGTAATCAAGTTTAAATTAAAACTGGCACGAAAGGAATAGCCAAGTCAACAATGAAGGCATGCACTTATTCATGTTGAGGGATGAAAGACAATCAAACACATGCAGCCCTTGTTCAGAAAGTAATAAGTTGAAAAAGTTCAATTTGAATTGCTCAAAAATTTGAAGAAAAACAAGTGGCTATGCATGCGATGATCTATGTTTAAAAGCTTCATGAATAGGCAACAGCATCAATTCACTACACAAAATCATGCTATGCACGTATAATGCACCAAACAAAATGGTCACAGCTGGGTATTCCAACATAGCTGCAAATTTCAAATTCAATTTGGTCTTTCAGCAATATCAACAACCAGGTGCATGATTAAGTCAAGCTCAGGCAACATTCAAATCAATAGAATACTGCACAACTAGGAATTGTAATGCATAATGGAGGGAAAATTCAAAACCTATGCTGATCAAAGACAGAAATTGAATCAAAAATCCCATTCAGGCATTTAATTAGGCATGTTATATGCAGAAACGGGAAGTAGCATTCAAAGTTCATACATAGCAGTATTCATAGTTCAATCTAAGCAGCATTCAATCCAGAGAAATCGGAAATAATCAGCTAGCATCAACCATTCAATCCAGAAAACCAAAAATCATCCAACCTAATGCCACCTAGTTACTAGAATAGAAATAAAAAAGCAGCTAAAGAAAGTAAATTAAACAGAAATAGTAAAGAGCAGGTTACAGGGAAGGAAATGGAACCTGTAATGCAGAAGGAAGAAGAAGAAGAAATGGACGGAGAAAGAGAGTCGCAGCGGCACAGAGGTCCGCCGCTACTGGTGGCTACTCACCGGAACTAGAAGCACGAACTAGGGCTGGCACAACAGGGGTGCAGCGCAGAGACAGGGGAAATGGAAGAGAAATGGAGAAGAGGGAGAAGAAGGAAGAGAGAGAAAGAGTCGGCAACGGTGGTCGCCGGTGGTGGTGTGGTCGGCTGGAGGTGATGGTCTGAGTTGTGGGCTGAGTGGCTGGGGTTGGGTTCAAAGAAGGGAGAAAAAGGAGAAAGGGGTGGGGTTTGGGGAAACTGAAGCGCTGATGAGCGGATAATTTATACCATTTTTTGCATTGTTTTTAGATAGTTTTTAGTATGTTTTAGTTACTTTTTATTACATTTTTTTTTAGTTTTTATGCAAAAATCATATTTTTGGACTTTATTATGAGTTTGTGTGTTTTTCTGTAATTTCAGGTATTTTCTGGCTGAAATTGAGGGACCTGAGCAAAAATCGGATTCAGAGGCTGAGAAAGGACTGCAGATGCTGTTGGATTCTGACCCTCTTGCACTCAAAATGGATTTTCTAGAGCTACAGAAACCCAATTATCGCGCTCTCAATTTCTTTGGAAAGTAGACATCTTGGGCTTTTCAGCAATATTAATAGTCCATATTTTGCCCGAGATTTGATGGCCTAAACTGGCGTTAAACGCCAGCCAGAGACCCTTTTCTAGAGTAAAACGCCAGAACTGGCACCAAAACTGGAGTTAAACGCCCAAACTGGCACCCAAGCTGGCGTTTAACTCCAAGAATGGCCTATGCACGTGAAAGCTTCAATGCTCAGTCCAAGCACACACCAAGTGGACCCCGAAAGTGGATTTCTGCACTATCTGCACTTAGTTACTCAATTTCTGTAAACCTAAGTTACTAGTTTAGTATAAAAACTACTTTTAGAGATTCATTTTGTAACTCATGACATTTTACATCTCATATTGTATTTTCTACGGCATGAGTCTCTAAACCCCATAGGTGGAGGTGAGGAGCTCTGCTGTGTCTCCATGGATTAATGCAATTACTATTATTTTCTATGCAATCACGCTTGATTCTGTTCTAAGATACTCACTCGTACTTCAATATAGAGAATATGATGATCTGTGACACTCATCATCATTCTCAAACTTATGAACTCGTGCTTGACAACCACTCCCGTTCTACCTGAGTTCAATGTAGTCATTAGGCGACAGCTTGAGTGCGTAACTCTTGGGTCTCTAATCCACGGACCGGGTTCATGGGATTAGAACCTTCGTGGTAGAGACTAGAACCAATTGGCAGTATTTCTGAGATCTGGAAAGTATAAACCTTTACTGTGGTATTCAGAGTAGGATCTGGAACGGGATGACTGTGACGAGCTTCAAACTCACGAATGTTGGGCACAGTGATAGTGTGCAAAAGGATAGAGAGATCCTATTCCGACACAAGTGAGAATCGACAGATGATTAGCTGTGCGGTAGCTGTACCTGGTATTTTTCATCCGAGACGAGAGATCCGACAGTTGATTAGCCGTATAGAAACCATGCCTGGTATTTTTCATCCGAGAGGACGGATGATAGCCATTGACAATGGTGATCCACCAACATACAGCTTGCCAATGAAGGAAGCCATGCGTGTTTGGAGAAGAAGACAGTAGGAAAGTAGAGATTTAGACGATAGAACATCTTCGGAACCTCAACATGTTCTTCATTACTAAATCACAAGTACCATTTATTTCATGTTATTTACTCAAAATCATTTTTATCATCAATCTCCTGACTAAGATTTACAAGATAACCATTGCTTGCTTCAAGCCGACAATCTCTGTGGGATCGACCCTTACTCATGTAAGGTATTACTTGGACGACCCAGTGCACTTGCTGGTTAGTTGTGCGGAGTTGTGAAAAGTGTAATCACAATTTTGTGCACCAAGTTTTTGGCGCCGTTGCTGGGGATTGTTCGAGGTTGGACAACTGACGGTTTATCTTGTTGCTTAGATTAGGAAAAATTTATCTTTTTGGTTTAGAGTCACTAAAATTGAATCTTCTATTATTGTTTTTGTTAAAATTTTAAAATCCTTGTTTTCTTTTTCTAGATAATTTTTTAAAACTTTTAACAAATAGATAAAACCAATAAACTAGTAATTGAGTCTTCTGTTTGAGTTTAGTTTCATGTTTTAAGTTTGGTGTTAATTGCATGTTTTTAATTTTACTCATATTTTTAATTACATGTTCTTAGTTCTTTCTTGATCTTCAAATTGTTCTTGATAATTTTCCTTATTTGCTCTTTAAAATTTCTTGTTTGGTGTTTGTTGTTGTTTATCTTATATATTTTCGAATTATTAGTGTCCAGAGTATAAAAATTTTTAAGTTTGGTGTCCTTTGTGTTTTTATTTTCTTAAAAATTTTCAAAATTTGTTCTTGGTGTTCATCTTGATCTTCAAAGTGTTCTTGGTGTTCATATTAACATTCAAAGTTTTCTTGTTTGTTTTCTTTATTTTGATCTAAAAATTCTAAGTTTGGTGTCATTTTATTGTTTTTCTCTTTCCTCATTAAATTCAAAAAAAAATATCTTTTCTCTTTTTTTAATTGAACTTTCGAAATTTACATTAAAAAAAATTCAGATTTTTATTTTAAAATTTTTATCTTATCTTATCTTAGTTTTAAGTTTTAAAATTCAAATCTTTTTCAAAAATCATATCCTTTTCAAAATCTTATCTTACCTTATTTCAAATTCAAATTTCAAATTTCAATTAAATTCCAAAATTCAAAATTTAAATTTCAAAATTTAAATTTAAAATTTTAAAAAATCAAACTTTTCAAAATTTAAATCTTTTTCAAATCTTTATCTTATATTGTTGACTTTTTCAAAATTCAAAATTCAAAATTCAAAATTTAAAATTCAAATTTAAAATTTCAAATTTCAAATTTCAAATTTCAAATTTCAAATTTTCAATTTCAAATTTCAAATTTTATAATTCAAAATTTAATTTTCAAATTTAAAATTTAAATTTCAAAACTTTTTAATTTAAAAACTTATCTTCTCATAAAATTCCTTATCTTCTCTTACATAACTTATGTTATCTTTTCTAATCTCAAATCTTAAAATCAAATATTTTTCAAAACAAATTCTTTTTTAATTTTCTTTTTATTACTTTTCAAAAATCTTTTATAAAATTTTTTCAAAATTTTTTTCTTTTTTTATATAATTTTCGAATTCCTTGTCCTATTTTATTATTTTGATTGAAAAATTTTAAGTTTGGAATTTTCTTGTTAAGAAAGTTTCAATCTTTAAAATTTTAAAAACATATCTTTTTCAAATCTTTTCTTTTATTTATTTTCTTACAAGTATCTTTAATTTTAAGACATATCTTTTTCAAAACTTCCTAACCACTTTCTCTCTCTTCATTTTTCGAAAATCACACTAAAAAAATTTTCAAATCTTTTTAATTAATTAATTATTTTAGTTTTCAATTTTCTTTTATTTCTTTTCTTTTAATTTTCGAAACTTATACCATCTTTCCCATTTACTTTATTTTAATTTCTTTAAGTTCAAATTAGCATTAAATAAATAAAATAAAAACAAAAATATTTTAATTTTTCTTTTATTCTATTTTTGTTTTTCAAAACATAATCCTTCTTCCAATACCAGTGCTCTATATCCTGACATAGAGACACAGATATTTTCATTTCTTTGTTAACTGTGTATACAGAAACAAGAGAGGTTCATTATGGACTCAAGTGGAAATGAACAGTCCAGAAGGACTCTGGGGTCATATGCTAACCCCACTAATGCTTCATATGAAGAATAGTATCTGTATACCCCCTATTATAGCCAGTAATTTTGAGCTAAACCCTCAGCTTATTATAATGATGCAGCAAAACTGCCAGTATTCCGGTCTTCCACAGGAAGAACCTACTGAGTTTCTGGCACAGTTCTTACAAATTGCTGACACAGTACGTGATAAGGAAGTAGATCAGGATGTCTACAGATTATTACTATTTCCATTTTCTCTAAAAGATCAAGCTAAGAGGTGGTTAAATAACCAACCCACAGCAAGCATAAGAACATGAAAACAGTTATCAGAAAAAATTTCTGAATCAATATTTCCCTTCGAAAAGGATGATAAAGCTAAGGCTGGACATCCAGGGCTTTAAACAAGAGGATAATGAATCTCTTTATAATGCCTGGGAGAGGTACAGAGAGATGCTAAGTAAATGCCCCTCTGAAATGTTTTCAAAATGGGTGCAATTAGACATCTTTTACTATAGGCTTATAGAAAAAGCCTAGATGTCTCTAGACCACTCAGCTGGTGGATCTATACACATGAAAAAGACAATTGAAGAGGCTCAAGAGCTCATTGATACAGTTGCTAGAAATCAGCATCTGTACTTAAGTAGTGAGTCCTCCATGAAAGAAGAGGCTAAAGCACTATCCATTGAACTTAGTCCTCCAGAACAAGTTATTGAACTCAATCAACAGTTGTTTCTTATAACAAAATAGTTAACAGAATTTAAAGAGATGCTACAAGACACTAAAAATGCCAACAAGAATATGGAAGCACAATTGAACCAGACAAGACAGCAGCTATCTAAACAGATAACAGAAGAGTCCCAAGCTATTCTGTTAAGGAGTGGGAAGACATTGAATGTCTCAACTCAAGGCAGCAAAAAGCCAAGAAAGAAACAACTGACAGAGGATGACCAAACTACTGTCCAAAATCCCTCTGAGGACGGTAAGAGCCCAGAGAGGAATGATTCTGGCATTCTAACGCCAGAAAAAGGGGTGAAATTGGCATTAAACACCCAATAGATGGCCAGTTCTGGCGTCCAAACGCTAGAAAAGGGTGGAAATCTGGCGTTAAACACCCAATTCTGGCGTTCAAATGCCAATGAGGGATCAGACACCTGCAAGTGCTGATAACAACCCCCTTAAGCAGGCTTCTCCAACCACTTCTGTAGGAAATAAACCTGCAGCAACTAAGGTTGAAGAATATAAAGCCAAGATGCCATATCCTCAGAAACTCTGCCAAGCAGAACAGGATAAACAATTTGCCCGATTTGCAGACTATCTTAGGACTCTTGAAATAAAGATTCCGTTTGCAGAGGCACTTGAGCAAATACCCTCTTATGCTAAGTCCATGAAAGAGATCTTAAGTCATAAGAAGGATTGGAGAGAAACTGAAAAAGTTTTCCTCACTGAAGAATGCAGTACAGTCATTCTGAAAAGCTTACCAGAGAAGCTTAAAGATCCCGGAAGCTTTATGATACCATGCACATTAGAGGGTGCTTGTACCAAGACAGCTCTATGTGATCTTGGGGCAAGTATCAACCTAATACCTGCATCCACTATCAAAAAGCTTGGTTGGACTGATGAAGTTAAACCAACCCGGATATGCCTCCAACTTGTTGATGGCTCCATTAAGATTCCATCAGGCGTAATTGAGGACATAATTGTCAAGGTTGGGCCATTTGCTTTCTCCACTGACTTTGTAGTGCTGGAAATAGAGGAGCACAAGAGTGCAACTCTCATTCTAGGAAGACCTTTCCTAGCAACTGGACGAACCCTCATTGACGTCCAAAGAGGGGAGATAACCCTGAGAGTCAATGAGGATGAGTTCAAGTTGAATGCTGTCAAAGCTATGCAGCATCCAGACACATCAAAAGACTGCATGGGTGCTGATATCATTGACCCCCTGGTTGAAGAGGTCAATATGACTGAGAGTCTCGAATCAGAGCTATAGGACATTTTTAAAGATGTTTAGCCTGATCTGGAAGAATCATAGAAAATAGAAGAACCTCTAAAAACTCCTCAGGAAGAGGAGAAGCCTCCTAAACCCGAGCTAAAGCCACTACCACCATCCCTGAAATATGCATTTCTGGGAGAAGATGACACTTTTCCGGTAATCATAAGCTCTGCTTTAGAGCCACAGGAAGAGAAAGCACTAATTCAGGTGCTAAGGACACACAAGACAGCTCTTGGGTGGTCCATAAGTGATCTTAAGGGCATTAGCCCAGCCAGATGCATGCACAAGATCCTATTAGAGGATGATGCTAAGCCAGTGGTTCAACCACAGAGGCGGCTGAATCCAGCTATGAAGGAGGTGGTGCAGAAAGAAGTCACTAAGTTACTAGAGGCTGGGATTATTTATCCTATTTCTGATAGCCCCTGGGTGAGCCCTGTCCATGTTGTCCCCAAGAAGGGAGGTATGACAGTGGTTCATAATGAAAAGAATGAACTGGTTCCTACAAGAACAGTTACAGGGTGGCGTATGTATATTGACTACAGAAGGCTCAATACAGCCACCAGAAAGGATCATTTCCCTTTACCATTCATAGACCAGATGCTAGAGAGACTAGCAGGTCATGAATACTACTGCTTTTTGGATGGCTATTCAGGTTACAACCAAATTGCAGTAGATCCTCAAGACCAAGAGAAAATAGCATTCACATGTCCATCTGGAGTCTTTGCCTACAGAAGGATGCCATTCGGTCTGTGCAATGCACCTACAACCTTTCAGAGGTGCATGCTCTCTATCTTCTCTGATATAGTAGAGAAATTTTTGGAAGTCTTCATAGATGACTTCTCAGTATTTGGAGACTCATTCAGCTCCTGTCTTGACCATCTACCACTTGTTCTGAAAAGGTGCCAAGAGACTAACCTGGTTTTAAACTGGGAGAAATGTCACTTTATGGTGACTGAAGGAATTGTCCTTGGGCACAAAATTTTGAACAAGGGAATAGAGGTGGATCAAGCTAAGGTAGAGGTAATTGAAAAACTACCACGACCTGCCAATGTTAAGGCAATCAGAAGCTTTTTGGGGCATGCAGGATTCTATAGGAGGTTTAAAAAGGATTTTTCAAAAATTACAAAATCTCTGAGCAATCTGCTAGTTGCTAAAACACCATTTGTCTTTGACACAGAGTGTCTACAAGCATTTGAGACTCTGAAAGCTAAGCTGGTCTCAGCACCAGTCATTTCTGCACCAGACTGGACATTACCATTTGAACTAATGTGTGATGCCAGTGACCATGCCATTGGTGTAGTATTGGGACAGAGGCATGACAAGCTTTTTCATGTCATTTATTATGCTAGCCGTGTTTTAAATGACGCGCAGAAGAATTACACAACCACAGAAAAGGAGTTGCTTGCAGTGGTTTATGCCATTGACAAGTTCAAATCTTATTTATTAGGATCAAAAGGTGTATTGAATTGAGAAAAAACATAGTAAATAAAATAGAAATAGATAAAGAAATGGTGGGTTCCATCGTTTCTATGATTACTTTTTTAACGGCGAGATCCTCTATACACCAGAGCCCCTTCCCGAATCTGAGGTTTTGTTTAATTGTTCATAGGGTCTTAACAAGAGAATTCTTATCAATGCTAATAATAAAGAAGATGGCACTAAAAAAGTCACATTCTACAAAAAAATCAAAGAAAAAATGAAGTAAATAGAATATTCAAGAACACTGACCATGCTGCTCTAAAATATCTCCTTACAAAGCAGGATTCAAAACCCAGACTCATAAGATGGGTGTCGCTTCTGCAAGAGTTTGACATAGAAATAAGAGACAGAAAAGGGACAGAAAACTAAGTAGCTGATCACTTGTCCCCGATAGAACCAGTGGCAGGAGCGTCCCTCCCTCCTACTAAGATCTCTGAAACCTTTCCAGATGAGCAACTCTTTGCCATTCAGGAAGTACCGTGGTTTGCGGACATTGCAAACTATAAAGCTGTAAGATTCATACCCAAAGAGTACAGTAAGCAGCAAACGAAAAAATTGATTTCTGATGCAAAGTACTACTTGTGGGATGAACCATATCTCTTTAAGAGGTTTGCAGACGGAGTAATCCATAGATGTGTGCCTAGAGAAGAGGCACAGAAAATCTTATGGCATTGCCATAGATCGTAATATGGAGGACATTTCGTAGGTGAGCGAACAACCACAAAGGTTCTCCAATGTGGCTTCTACTGGCCTACTCTCTATAGAGACTCCCAAGAGTTTGTACGTAACTGTGACAGTTGCCAGAGAGCTGGTAATCTGCCTCACGGTTATGCCATGCCTCAGCAAGGGATCTTAGAGATTGATTTCTTTGATGTATGGGGTATTGACTTCATGGGGCCTTTCCCACCATCATACTCAAACACTTATATTCTGGTGGTAGTAGACTATGTATCTAAATGGGTAGAGGCAATTGCAACAGCCACTAATGATACTAAGACAGTGATGAAGTTCCTCCAAAAGTATATTTTCAGCAGGTTTGGTGTCCCTAGGGTACTGATCAGTGATGGAGGCACTCATTTCTGCAATAAACAGCTTGACTCTGCTCTGGTCTGATACGGAATTAACCACAAAGTGGCGACTCCATATCATCCACAGACAAATGGGCAAGCTGAAGTCTCAAATAGAGAACTAAAATGAATCATGGAACGGACTGTAAGTACCCATAGAAGGGAGTGGACAAAAAGTATGGATGATGCTCTGTAGGCATATAGAACTGCATTCAAGACTCCTACAGGGACCTCTCCATACCAGCTTGTGTATGGAAAAGCCTGTCATCTGCCAGTGGAACTGGAACACAAGGCCTACTGGGTAACTAGGTTCCTAAACCTTGATGCTAAGGTAGCTAGAGAGAAAAGATTACTCCAGTTGAATGAGCTGGAGGAGTTCAGACTCAATGCTTTCAAAAATGCTAAAATTTATAAAGAGAAAGAAAAAGGTGGCATGACAGAAAACTGTCATCTAGAGTCTTTGAGCTAGGATAGAAGGTTCTGCTATTTAACTCTAGGCTCAGATTGTTCCCTGGGAAATTGAAATCCCGGTGGAAAGGACCATATCTGATTACAAGTGTGTCACCATATGGATATGTAGAGCTTCAGGATATGGACTCTGATAAAAAGTTTGTTGTCAATGGACAGAGAGTCAAACATTATCTTGAAGCCAATGTTGAGCAAGATTGCTCAAAACTGAGACTAAATTAAAAGCTCAGCAAAAGTCCAGCTAAAGACAGTAAAGAAGCGCTTGCTGGGAGGCACCATAGCTATTATCAAAAATTAGATGTTTATAACAATTATATAAGCCTATTTAATTTTATTGTTCATATTAGTTAATATAATTCAGTGAATAAATCAGGAGAATGGAGGTTCAGAACATAAAGCAGAAGAATCACAGAAAAAAAGAGTTCACTAGCATCAAAATGCCATTAACGGGGTGTTTTGGGCGTTAAACGCCAGAATTTAACGCTAGAAAAGGTATCATTCTGGGCGTTAAACGCCAGAATAGGCAGCATTCTGGGCGTTTAACGCCAGAAATGGCAGCATTCTGGGCGTTCAGAAAAAAGCCCAGTAAAGAAGGATTCCTGGCGTTACCCTGGTTGGGCGTTAAACACCCAAAATGGTCACCAGATGGGCGTTAAATGCCAGAATGGGTATCATTCTGGGCGTTTAATGCCAGAACAGCAAGGGGGAGGTAATTTCATTTCCAATTCAAATTTTTTCGAATTTTCATGTTTTAATTCATAATTTTCTGCATAAAAATGTTACAAATATTCATCTTTTAATTTCCAATTTCAAAAATTAATAATCTTATAAATTCTTTTCAATCCTTTTTAAAATGTTTTTAAAAGAAAAACTCATTTACCTTTCCAATTTCTTTCCAAATCTTTTTAATTCATCCATCTTATCTTGTATTAAGAAAAATTCAGATTTAACTTCCTCATATCTTTTTCAAATCTTTCATATTTTACAAATCGTATCTTTTCTCAATCACATCTTCTTATCTTATCTTTTTCAAAAATAATTTGAAACCCATCCTCCCTCCCTTTTAAATACACATTCGGCCAGCCCCTCCTCCCTCATCATTCGAATCCTTTTTTCCATCTATTCTTCTTCTTTCTTTTTATTTTTGCTTGCAGGCAAGCAAATCTCTAAGTTTGGTGTGATTTTTGTGATCCCTTATCTAAAACAAACTATTCTCATGGCTCCCAAAAGAAGACAAACCACTTCAAGAGGAAAAAAAGAAAGTAATCCAAAGCCACTGTGGATGCATGAGAATTTCTGCACTAAAGAACATGCAGACCATTATTTCAAAATTGTGTGTAGAAGATCAGTGATCCTGAAAGTTAGGTTCAATCTGAAAGAAGATGAATACCCAGAATTCTAGGCAAATCTGTGGATGACGGATAAACAAAGATTAGAGGGAACTACTTTCCACTCCTTTCAGACCATTGTCAGAGGGAAGATTATTTACTTCTACTTTGACATGGTGAGAGAAGTTCTCAAGCTTCCTCAACTACAAGATGATCCAGAATCCTTTAATAGGAGAATGGCCAAAGATAAAAGGCTAGATCAGGTTCTAGAGGACATATGCCTCCCTGGAACTGAGTGAATTATCAATACAAAAGGTGTCCCAAACCAGCTAAAGAGAGGAGATCTCAAACCAGTTGCTAGAGGTTGGCTGGATTTTATTTGGCATTCTATACTCCCAACCAGCAACCATTCTGAAGTCACTGTCAAGGGAGCAGTGATGATTCACTGTATTATGCTGGGGAAAGAAGTAGAGATTCATCAGCTGATTCCTGGTGAAATTTACATATTTGCAAATAAGGAATCCACTGATGCTAAATTGGCTTACCCAAGCTTGATCAGTCTGTTATGTAAAGATGCGGGGATACAGATAGGCGTGGATGAATATATCCCAGTTGAACACCCAATCACCAAAAAGGTGATGGATGGACCTCAAGTTCAAGACAACCCCATCAAAAGGAGGGCACATGAGCTCTTCCCAGAAATTCCTCAATTTGAATATTGGGCCTGCTTAGAAGCATCTGTCACCAAGCTGCAAGAAGCTATGGATCAACTCAAGGAAGAGCAGTAGAATCAAAACAGCATGCTCTGCAAACTGCTCAAAGAACAAGAGAAACAAGGGCGTGAGATACAGAAGCTAAAGCGCCAGAAGCTGCCCCTTGAAGAGCTAGACGCCCCACAGATTGAAGGAGCAAGTATCTCCCAAAATAAAGGTTGTTGAGTCCTAACTCTGTGATAACTTTTGTTATTAGAGACCTATTTTAAGAGTTACATAAGCATTAGTATTAGAGTCGTTTATTTTTATGTCTTTAATTTCCTTTCTTTTATTGTTATTTGTCTGCTTTTATGTTTGGTTTCTCTTTTGTTTTTATCTTTATTACATGATTATTAGTGTTTAGTGTCTATGTCTTAAAGCTATGAATGATTCCATGAATCCCTGACTTTTCTTAAAAGAAAAATGTTTTTATTTGCAAAAGAACAAGAAGTGAATAATTTCGAAATTTATCTTGAAATTAGTTTAATTATTTTGATGTGGTGACAATACTTTTTATTTTCTGAATGAATGCTTGAACAGTGCATATTTTTTATAGTGAAGTTTATGAATGTTAAAATAGTTGGCTCTTGAAAGAATAATGAAAAAGAGAAATGTTATTGATAATCTGAAAAATCATAAAATTGATTCTTGAAGCAAGAAAAAGCAGTGAAAAGCACAAAGCTTGCGAAAAAAATAGAGAAAAATGGCAAAAAATAAAGGAAAAAAGAAAAAAGAAAGAAAAAGCAAGCAGAGAAAGCCAATATCCCTTTAAACCAAAAGGCAAGGGTAAAAAGGATCCAAGGCTTTGAGCATTAATGGATAGGAGGGCCCAAAGGAATAAAATCCTGGCCTAAGCGGCTAAATCAAGCTGTCCCTAACCATGTGCTTGTGGCGTGAAGGTGTCAAGTGAAAAGCTTGAGACTGAGCGGTTAAAGTCGTGGTCCAAGGCAAAAAGAGTGTGCTTAAGAACTCTGGGCACCTCTAACTGGGGACTCTAGCAAAGCTGAGTCACAATCTGAAAAGGTTCACCCAGTCATGTGTCAGTGGCATTTATGTATCCGGTGATAATACTAGAAAACAAAATGCTTAGGGTCACGGCCAATACTCATAAAGTAGCTGTGTTCAAGAATCAACATACTGAACTAGGAGAATCAATAACACTATATGAATTCTGAGTTCCTATGGATGTCAATCATTCTGAACTTCAAAGGATAAAAGTGAGATGTCAAAACTGTTCAGAAGCAAAAAGGCTACTAGTCCCGCTCATCTAATTGGAACTAAGCTTCATTGATATTTTGAAATTTATTGTATATTCTCTTCTTTTTATCCTATTTTGTTTTTAGTTGCTTGGGGACAAGCAACAATTTAAGTTTGGTGTTGTGATGAGCGGATAATTTATACCCGTTTTGGCATTATTTTTAGGTAGTTTTTAGTATGTTTTAGTTACTTTTTATTATATTTTTATTAGTTTTTATGAAAAAATCACATTTCTGGACTTTACTATGAGTTTGTGTATTTTTCTACAATTTCAGGTATTTTCTGGCTGAAATTGAGGGGACCTGAGTAAAAATCTGATTCAGAGGCTGAGAAAGGACTGCAGATGTTGTTGGATTCTGACCTTCCTGCACTCGAAATAGATTTGCAGGAGCTACAGAAGCACAATTGGTGCGCTCTCAATTGCGTTGGAAAGTAAACATCTTGGGCTTTCTAGAAATATATAATAGTTCATACTTTGCCCGAGATTTGATGGCCCAAACTGGCGTTAAATGCCATCCAGAGACCCTTTCCTGGAGTAAAACGCCAGAACTGGCACCAAAACTGGAGTTAAATGCCCAAACTGGCACCTAAGCCGGCATTTAACTCCAAGAATGGCCTATGCACGTGAAAGCTTCAATGCTCAGCCCAAGCACATACCAAGTGGACCCCGAAAGTGGATTTCTGCACTATCTGCACTTAGTTACTCAATTTCTGTAAACCTAAGTTACTAGTTTAGTATAAAAACTACTTTTAGAGATTTATTTTGTAACTCATGACATTTTACATCTCATATTGTATTTTCTATGGCATGAGTCTCTAAACCCCATAGGTGGAGGTGAGGAGCTCTGCTGTGTCTCCATGGATTAATGCAATTACTATTGTTTTCTATTCAATCACGCTTGATTCTGTTCTAAGATACTCACTCGTACTTCAATATAGAGAATATGATGATCCGTGACACTCATCATCATTCTCAAACTTATGAACGCGTGCTTGACAACCACTCCTGTTCTACCTGAGCTCAACGTAGTCATTGGGCGACAGCTTGAGTGCGTATCTCTTGGGTCTCTAATCCACGGACCGAGTCCGTGGGATTAGAACCTTTGTGGTAGAGGCTAGAACCAATTGGCAGCATTCATGAGATCCAGAAAGTCTAAACCTTCTCTATGGTATTCCGAGTAAGATCTGGAACGGGATGACTGTGACGAGCTTCAAACTCATGAATGTTGGGCATAGTGACAGTGTGCAAAAGGATAGAGAGATCCTATTCTGACACAAGTGAGAACCGACAGATGATTAGCCGTGCGGTAGCTGTACCTGGTATTTTTCATCCGAGACGAGAGATCCAACAGTTGATTAGCCGTACAGAAACCGTGCCTGGTATTTTTCATCCGAGAGGACAGATGGTAGCCTTTGACAATGGTGATCCACCAACATACAGCTTGCCATTGAAGGAAGCCATGCTGTGTTTGGAGAAGAAGACAGTAGGAAATCAGAGATTCAGACAACAGAGCATCTCCGGAACCTCAACCTGTTCTTCATTACTGAATCACAAGTACCATTTATTTAATGTTATTTACTTTTCATAAACAAAATCATTTTTATCATCAATTTCCTGACTAAGATTTACAAGATAACCATAGCTTGCTTCAAGCCGACAATCTGTGTGGGATCAACCCTTACTCACGTAAGGTATTGCTTGGATGACCCAGTGCAGTTGCTGGTTAGTTATACGGAGTTGTGAAAAGTGTAATCACAATTTCGTGCACCAAGCACGAGTCCTCTTTTTGAATTAACATTTGAAAAGGACCTCGTGCGCACGTATATGGTAGTGTGTGGTCGCACACAAGGAAAAAGGAAGGATATGCGCACGCACAGAAGCGTGCGGGCACTGTGGACAGTAAGGGCGTCGCGGCCTGTGCGAGTGCACAAGAGAGGCAAAAGGGTTTGTGTTCACACGCACAAGTGGTGCGTGCGCTGCGACCAGGGGGGTTGCCAAAGGATGTGCGTGCGCTCAGTGCTATGCGCACGCACGGATGGCTTTTTTTTAAGAGATCAAGGTGAAGTGTGCGTATGCACGCAAGGGGTGCGGACGCGCAGAGGTAAAAGAAGGCAGTGTTCACACGCACAAGCTGTGCGCGTGCTGCAAACAGAGGAAGTGTTTAGGGTTGTGCGTGCGCACATTGCAGTGTGGACGCACAGGAAATGAAAAACAAGGGAACTGTGCGGGCGCACAAGGTTGTGCGTACGCACAGGTCTCTGTTCCTGCAACAAAAATGATGCCTCTAAGGCATCAAACTTGACATTCAAAACAGGTTTTCAAGCCCTAAAATACCATAAAACTCCAAAAACACATTATTCCACTAAAATTGCTTGACCATCATCAAAATAAAACCAACCAACCAAGCAAAACAACTAATTATTCATGAAATAAAAGCTAAAAGAGAGAAGGTTAGAAGGATATTACCATGGTAGGGTGTCTCCCACCTAGCACTTTAGTTTAAAGTCCTCAAGTTTGACTTTTGAGGATATCCTTGTTAAGGTGGCTTATGTTTCCACTCCTCCTTGAATCTCCAACCAAGTTTGCTATTGATTTGACCTCCAGGGTCCCAAATAAATTTCATCAAACTCTTGAGAGACTTCAAGCTAGAAACTAGGATCCATGAGTGTTGACTTTTGAAACTGATGCCCGGATTCCATATTCTAGTCTCCTGTTCATCTTCTTTTTTATCTTCATTGTTGCACTTAGATGAAATTTGTCTTGAATCACCATTGACACACTTGTATACTCCCCGGAATCCACAAAATTGACTCTTGCACCATAATTGAGCTCCAAATGTTGAATGGCTTCCTTAATGAACTTCCTACATTTTTTCCAATTAACATTCTTCTCTTCACCATCCATTACTCTAAGAAGGGTGTGAAGTTGACAATCCATCTCTAAGAGGGCGTATTGATGTGGGCCTTGAAAGCTTGTTAGAGAAATCTTCACCCACTCAATTTGCTCTTGCACAAGTACCTTCACTTCTTGATAGCCACAATTTTCCTCAACCTCTTTTGAATCTTCCTCATTATCACTCAAATCATAAATTAGAGGTTGTGTGAGTCCACATCAACATCTCCTTCCAAATCTAACAAGGAAGGCTCATGAAGGTTGTTGACGGGATTGACCAAGTTGGACAAAAAATCTTGAATGATGGAATCCTCTTGACTGATTCCCACCAACTCTTCATTTGTCTCCTCTTGTGCTTCATATTGTGACTTGACATCTTCTACGTAATTTTGCAATTCTCTATTCACTCCAGACTTTTCACTTGATTCCACACATTCATTCACTAGAATTTCTTGGTCATGGTATGAGCGCAACAAAGCTAACCGGTCAAGAGTTTCCGCCAAGGTAGACATGACTTGCTCTTGCTTCTTCCGGAAGTCTTGTTGTTCTTGAATGATCATGAAAAGTACTTCTTGTGTGGCTTGATCCATATGTGAAGATGAAGATTAAAGTGATGAAGGTTGACAATCAAGCTCATGAGGATAAGGATCTTGGTTTTGTATATAGTGATGTGATGGTGTATATAATTGGTGACTAGGAAGGTGAGTGTTTAGGTTCCATGGGGGTAAATTATGGTAATGGTGTGAAAAAGTCATGAAGAAAGTATAAACAAGACCTAGTAATGAAAACAAACAAGCAACTAAAAAGTGCTATTTACACTATTAACATATTTACAACAACCTAAGATATAACACCGATTGCATCCCCGGAAACGGCGCCAAATTTGATGATGTGAGAATTTATCGTCGATCTTGAATCAATCTAAACAAGAATCAATTCGTTGGTAGTATAGTCCAAACCAACAACGAACTCTCACGATCAAATGTTAAAATTTGAATCAAATATAAACCGAGAGTATTTAAACCTCGGGTCGTTCTCCCTAGGAATGCAATTGGAATGTTACTCTTTCGGTTGTTAGGAAAAGGGGAGGTTTTGATATAAAAGAATGAAAGATTAAAAGAACTGAGAAATCAAAGAACTAAGAAATGATCAAATTGGCAATTAATGCAAGTGAAAAGGAGCTAAGATCAAAACTAGTGAAAATGGTATAAATGCATAAAAGAGCCTTGACTTGGGAATGAGGATCCAAGGAATCCTATCATTGCCATAACCACGACTATGATAAATATGATGAGTCAATCTCGCTTAGTCAATCCCAAACATCGAGGAGTAAGTCAAGCAAGCATAATTGACCTTAATCCATAAGTCCTAAACAACTTACCAATCTAGTTGATAAAAGGCTAGCTTTAATGGAAACAAGAGTCAACTAACTCCTCAAGAATTACCACTAAATGTCGGACATTATGACTCTAGTATCATAGGAACTCAAACCACAAGCCAAGGTTTGAATATCTACTCAAAATTACCAAGTGGCATTTTCACAAACACTTGGTGGGCATAAAACCAAAACATGAGAATTTGCAAGGAATCTTAGAAAACTATAACCAACTATCAACAAAACCAAACATAAACAAGCAATCAAACATAAAGAAAGCATGAAATAGTAAATTCATCAATCAAAACTTCAAGAAACTCAAAATTACAAATATAAACAAAGTAACTTGAACCAAAAGATAGTGAAAGTAAAAGTGCTTGAATTAAAGAGGAAATTGAGAGTACTTACAATTAAAGGAGTAAAATCAAAGATCAAAGCTTGCTATAAAATGCTACAATGGAAATGGAAATGAAATCCTAAGAGAGCAATCTACTCTACACTACTCCTACTCCTAATTACTATGTAAAACTATGTCTAAGTTCTCATTGTGTTCCCCTCCCTCCGCTTTGATATGTGTTGAATTTTCCTTTTTATAGCACTCCAAAACAGCATTTCAGCCTTCCAAAATGGGCCAAGAGGCCTCAAAAATCGCGGAGCACGTGTTGCATTAATAAAATCACGTGCAGGGACCTGTGCATACACACAGGACACTTGGCTGAATGTCGACCTGTGCGTACGCACAGGTACTCGTGCGCATGCACACATGGAAATTCCTTCTTGTGCGCACGCATAGATGCTTGTGCGCACGCACACTTTGCTGTGTGTGCTTTTTCTTATTTTCTTCATGTGTTCTCCCTTCTACATGCTTTCTTCCACTTTTGCCTTGCCAATTTTGCCCAAACGACCTGAAATCACTTCAGAAAACATATCACGGCATCAAATGGCAATAAAGTGGAATTAAATTGTCAATTTAAGCACAAAATTACATGTGTTCACATTTAGGATCAAATTAGGGAAGAATCACAAAAGCATGCTTTTTTGGTGTATAAGTGTGAGTTTATGTGCTAGAATACATCCAAAAATGAGTCAAAATATATCATTAAATATGGACTCATCACCCATTCACTATCCGAGATTGGATATATGATATCAGCTTCAAGCAGTCTGGTTACTTTTCTTCTTCACAACTTCCAAAATGGTGGGGTGCAATCACCTTTGAGGTTGACGGATAGGCCTCGCTTCTTCCTCTAAAAATATCCGGTGCTCGCAGAACTGAGGGCTTATACCTACTATGTCTGCCAAACTCCACCCAATAGCTTTCTTGTGTCTTCTCAGCACACTAAGCAGCTGCTACTCTTGTTGCGAAGTGAGTTCCTTTGCAATAATAACTGGGAGCTTTTGATTGCCCTCAAGATAGGCATACTTGAAGTGGGATGCAAGGGGCTTCAACTCTATTTTCAGCTCATGGCTAGGCACTTGATCATCCGGAATCACTGTAGGTAGCAAGGCATCTTCAGTATACTCAGAGGGATTCCCCACACTTTTACCTTACTCCATAGTTTCTTCTTCTACTATCTCTTGGTGAACTTCAGTTATAATCTCATCAATAATGTCGCACTAGAAGATGGAGTGATCTTCTGGTGGGTGCTTCATGGCTTCATCAAGGTTGAAACTCACTGCTCTGCCATCTATCTCAAAATAATAAGTACTCGAGAAGGCATCCAACTTGAACCGCAAAGTCTTCAGAAATGGCCGTCCAAGAAAAATAGACGAAGGTCTTCCGGAGTCACTAAGGGGCATCTCCAGAATGTAGAAGTCGATAGGAAACGTCAGCCCTTTGATGCTCACCAGGACGTCCTCTGCAATGCCAACCACTAAAATTATGCTCTTATCTACCAAAACAAAACATGATGCCGACCTTTTCAAGGGTGGGAGCCCCAAGGAATCATATACAGATAATGGCATAATAATAACATATGCACCCAAATCACACATGCAGTCAATAAATTGTACACCCCCTATAATGCAAGTTACCATACATGGACCAGGATCCCCATATTTTTCTGGTATAGTACCCATTAAAGCAGAAATAGAGCTACCTAAAGGAATAGTTTCTAAATTATTTATCTTATCCTTATGCATGCATAAATCTTTTAGAAACTTAGCATATTTAGGTACTTGTTGAATAGCATAAAAAAGGGGAATAGTTACCTCAACCTTTTTTAAGATCTCCACCATTTTGGGATCTAGCTCCAATTGCTTCTTGGGCCTCCTAGAAAGGTGTGGGAAGGAAATGGGGATGGCTTCTCTCACAGCATCATCTTGCTTAGGCACTCCATTCCTTGGTTGAGCAACTTCTTCTCCAACCGCATCTTGTACCTCATCCTCTTTTTCTACATCTTCCACCTCAACAACATCCTCAACTTGAATGTGTTCTCTTGAGCTTGGTTCCTCGGGACTCCTCTCTTGCAATGTAGTTCCAGACCTTAAGGTGATGGCATTAATTCCACCCTTGGGGTTGGGTAAAGGTTGATGCCAGGGCATCATGGCTAGTTTTACTAGCCATTTTTGTATGCTTTAGGTTGGTTTCATGCATTTTCTTAGGAAATAAAAAAGTATTTGGTTGAAAATGCATTCACACCATGATTCAAGCAAACATTGTGAATTTTGCACGATTTCATGAGAATTATGCATGAATTGAATGATAATGGATGACGCATAATCTCATGATTAAGAACAAGACTTTGATGCACTTTGTTTGATTGGTTTCAGGTAACAAGAAGCAGAGAAGAGCCACGTTAGTGGCTACGTTAGTGCCACTAACGTGGCCATTAACGTGGAAGGAAGGAAAGATTGGAACGTTAGTGGTAAAAGTAAACACCAGTAACGTTAGCGAAGGGCAAGAAGACCCACGTTAGTTTCCACGTTAGTTACATTAACGTGGGAGCTAACGTGGAAGAAAAAAGAAGCCCCAACGTTAGTGAGAAAGTTAATGGCATTCACTTTGAAGAAGGAGAGCATGGAACGTTAGTGGTAAAAGTAAACACCACTAACGTTAGCGAAGGGCAAGAAGACCCACGTCAGTTTCCACGTTAGTTACATTAACGTGGGAGCTAACGTGGAAGAAAATAGAATCCCCAACGTTAGTGAGAAAGTTAATGGCATTCACTTTGAAGAAGGAGAGCATGGAATGTTAGTGGTAAAAGTAAACACCACTAACGTTAGGGAAGGGCAAGAAGACCCACGTTAGTTTCCATGTTAGTTACATTAACGTGGGAACTAACGTGGAAGGAAAGGGAAACTCCAACGTTAGTGGAAAAAGTGAACGCCACTAACGTTTGCGAAGCAAAGAAGGCCTACGTTCGTGGCCACGTTAGTTACACTAACGTGGGCAAAAATCTCACCTGGCAGCCTGACCATGCCTTCTTCAAACAAGAATAACTTGAGTCACAAAGCTCCAAATGAGGTGATTCTAGTGGCATTGGAAAGTAGGGAGAAAACCTGCCCCGAAAGTGTAAAGATGAACATGGTATCAACCTGTAGTAAGGCTAGCTGACCACTTCACTTTGCAAGAGGTGTAACTCAGCTGTAGAGCTCCAAATGATACGATTTCAAAGGCGTTGGAAAGTAGACATCCAGGGATTTCCAAAAATATATATAGTATGGGGTGAACATTAAGTTTGAGCTCTAGAACTGGCAATATTAATCCCTTGAACGCTGATGTTATTGGCACTCACTTTTTCCAATAACGCCAGCGACTATGCTAGCGACCTTGTCCACTTCAAAGCAGCATAACTTGAGTTACAAAGGTCTAATTGAGGTGATTCCAGCTGCGTTAGAAAGCTGACATTCAGAGCTTTCCAATGATATATAATGCTTTATAGTGGGCACGAAATTGTAGCACAAAAAAGAGTCATTTTTGAAGCCCGAAAAACACCAACTGGGTAGCAATTGTGACGTTAGCCACACTAACTTCAGCACTAACGCCACACTTGTAGTGTTAGTGTGGCTAACGGTAGCACTAACATTAGCACCTGGACCTCAACTTGATTCACTTCTCTTTCATGGACCACCCAACCTCAAGCAAGCAAGCCCACAAGTGTCAACCAATCAAGGTCACAAGAAGCATCTAGAATAGGAATTTTTATTTAATTGTAATTTACTTTTAGTTTCATTTCATTTTGTAATTTAGGAGAGCCTATATAAAGGCCTTAGTTTTAACATTCAAGGCATTCGGGATTGGAGGGGGGATTGAAGAGGGGTCTTCGGACTCCCTCCCTTCACACACTTTTCCTTCTCTTTCTTTTCTTTGTACTTTTCATTTATGAATTTTGAAGTTTCAATTTCAGTTTTAATATTCATCTTTATTTTTCTGCACTTCTTTTCTTCTCTGTTGAATAGAGCAATAAACAACTAACTCTTTTCATTGGGTTAGAAAGCTCTATTGTGATTCAATGGATCAATTGTAGTTCTTATTCTTCTTCTTCTTTCTTTTCTCTTGATTTTACTAGAGAGCTTTCGATCTTCATCCAATTGGGTAATTGTCTCGGAAGAGAAATTACTCATACTTGGATTTCCTCTGAACCTTGGAAGAGGAATGAGGAAATCATGCTAGAAATGCTCTCTCACATTGGATTAGGTTGGGGGTTGGATGGATATTGTGACATTTAATCCTACCAATACTTTGATCTATGAATGTGTGTTGTATAATCAGTGACCAAACTTTATCTCTTTTCATGAGAAATTAAATCAAGGAATTGGGAAATTGTTCAAGCTTAGAGAGATTGGATTGCCAAGGAGATCAATGAATGCATTGATTGAGGAAGAGATGAAAGTAATTGATATGGAGATTACAATATCTTTCTATCCCAATGCTTTCTTTTCTTTTTACTTTTAGTTATTTACTTTCTTGTATTTTACATTCCAGTCATTTACTTTCCTACACTTTACATTTTTTGCACTTTAATTTCTTATAATTTACTTTTCTTGCCATTTTACTTTTCTGCACTTTATTGCTTTTCCTTTCTTTTCTGTCAATTTACAATTCCTGCTGCTTATTACTTCAATCTGGATCGTCTGACTAGGATAATTAATCAACTATTGATTGCTTAATCCATTAATCTCTATGGGATTTGACCTCACTCTTTTGTGAGTTATTACTTGACGACAATTCGGTATACTTGCCGAAGGGAAATTTGTTGAGAGACAAGTTTCCGTGCATCAAGTTTATGGCGCCGTTGCTGGGGATTAACTGTGATTAACAAACTACCAGTTGATTGATTTACTAGATTAGACACTTTTCTTTTGTCTTTGTTTTCTTTTGTTTCTTATTTTCTTTTGCTAACTAACTATTTGTGATATTGCCTCACTAAGAATCCCTCATTTATTACAATGGAGATTCCAATTTCTTTTGGTGATTATTGTTTGAGACAGAGCTTTTTGCAGAAAAAAGGAGCATCCATCATATTTTAGTCAATCAAATTTTATGGAAAACTCTCCACCACGACAGAATGATTCACTTTACTATGCTCATGGTGGGTGGGAGTATCAAGAACATGAAATGGGGTACTTTCCAGAGCCACAAAATGGTCCATATTTTGGCGAATTTGATCACTACTCAAATTGTGGCTGGAAAGATAAAAATCAAAGAGATTTCACTCATTCATACCCTATTCATCAAGAACCATCACCTCTCAATTATCCAACCTCACCTCTAAGTTTTACATGCCTAAATTCTTCATCACTTGAGTATACCTCAGCACAAAATTCTGTCCCAAATCCATATAATTCATTTTACCATCCACAAAACTCAATCCACTACCCACGAGAGTTATACCACTTTCAGAATACACAACCACAAAACAACCAATTCCATTAACAAGCCAACCCCGACCAACCATTACAACCTACCCAACATCCTTTAGATAGACTTGCTAGGATGGAACTCATCAAGGAAGAACTCAAAAAAAGTAGAGAAGAAGAGAGACTTGCTAGGATAGAACTCCTCCTTGAAAAAATGATAAAGACAAACGAAGAGGAGGAAATAGCAAAAAGAGACCATAAAGAAAAATTGAGACAAAATGCACAACTCTATTCTGAAGAACAATTCATTGAAGAGCTGAGATCACAAAGAGAGACCACTTCACTCTCTCCAGAAATAAAGGAGTTCATTCAAAGGTCAAGAACAATGGAGGAATCAGAAGAACAAGAAAAGGAGGCACCCATACCAAGTGAGATTTCTATCAAGAAGGAGGAGGTTATGAGAGTATATAAGCCCAAAGCTCTATACCCACAGAGGCTACTAAGGGTGACAAAGGAACATGCAAACTCACTCCCAAAAGACTCAATGCAACATCATGTAGAAGAAAGGGAGGAAGTCAATCAAGGGAGTCCACACTACTCCAATAAAATAGAGAGTTGCATAAAGGGTGAGTTCATTGAACCACCAATTCAAGAAGCACTTGATGAAAAGGATGCTCCAACCATCATACAACACCCAAGTCCTGAAATCAAGGTGGTGAAAGCAATCAACATGAGCACTAAAAAGAGGATGGTGACCAAAAAAAGAAGGACAATATCCATATGAAGAAGAAAAGGTCAACCAAAAGCCATCTTACCCCTACCCCAACAAGCAAGTTTACTCAAGCTAACAATAGAAGAAGGCTTGCTGGAGAGAGGCACTCAAAACAAGGGGCATTAACTGGCTCCTCTTTTCTCTTGAGGTCATTCCTCTTAACAAACTGGAAGAAGAAGAAGAAATTTATGAACAATATGTCAAGCTAATGACATTAAAAGAACGCTTGTTGGGAGGCAACCCAACCGTAGGTAACATTTTCTTTCCTTGCTTAGTTTACTTTCAATAATTTGACATATGATTGCATTCTAAGTTTGGTGTTGCCATGCAACAAAATGATTTTCAATCTTCACTAGGTATTTGCATCATTCAAAAATGACAGTGTCACACTAAGTTTGGTGTTGCCACTTAACTTTCATGCAAAGTACCATGCCAACACCACTTATTAATGCCATCACAATGTTGCTGTTTTTAGTTCTTGTGCCTTTATTATGATCCTTAATCTTGCTTGCTGAAACACATGCATACTCACACTTTATTCTAAGACATTCATGATCCATCATAAACCCCAT
The DNA here is from genome assembly GCF_059453495.1 of Arachis ipaensis. Classification (NCBI taxonomy): domain Eukaryota; kingdom Viridiplantae; phylum Streptophyta; class Magnoliopsida; order Fabales; family Fabaceae; genus Arachis; species Arachis ipaensis. Next base: position 54,818,088 of record NC_142439.1, on the reverse strand, counting down.
CACCACTGTTTTACTTGTCGCTTGAGGATAAGCAATCATTCTAAGTTTGGTGTGGGAAGGGGAAGAATAGGAGGAAAAGGACAACAACAATGAAGATGAACTACAAGGTGGTAAAGTTCCTTTTTCCTCTTACTTATTTCCAGCACTTGAAATTGCATGATTATCTTCTATTTATGCATGTGTGATTACTCCTTGTGAATAAGTATAATTTGATATTTGATTTGTAACATGTTGCTATAATATCATGATTATCATCTTGAATTTTACTTGCACCCAATATCTTTAAGACTGCAACAAAGAAATCATTCTTTTGAAAGGAAAATGTTGAAGAATTTTATAAATCTTAGGGCAAGCAAAAGATTAAGAGGAATGGAGGTTCTGATTGTATGATTGTGTATTGAGGTTGCATGTTTGTGAAAACTTGCATGGAGCTCATAGGCAGGAATTAAAATTTAGAGAAGTATTATGGAATTTCTCAAACATCTATTGATCCAAGAAGCAGCAAAAAAAAGAAAACAAAAGAAAAAGAAAAACAAAGAACAAGCCCAAGGCTCTGAGCATCAATTACTAGGAAGAAAAAGAAAGAAACAAGAACTCAAAGAGTAATTGTCCTAGTTAAATGCTTGTGGTGGATTTGTGTCAAAGAGAGAGGCTTGAGCAAGTATATCCTAAGGGGTGCTTCAACACCTAATACCTTAGACCAATTGGTTTGGGAGTATTGATTGAAAGCTTATCTTAAAATGCCACTTTGAGACATGATACCTAGAGTCGAGGCCAAGATACAAAAAGAAAAGACAAATGCTAGAAAATAAGTGCTGCTTCAAAGGTGACAATCTATAAAGAGGATTCCATAATATCATTTGAATAAAAGTCCTAAGATCTAAGACTTCCAAAATGTAAGGACTAATGAGCACTGGAATCCTTGCATAAGCATACAAATTAGAGTTAACCCCACTGTCACTTATTCACTTCACCCACTAAGGCATCATAAGCAATTCTTCAATACATTCCAATAAAGAGAATTCTTTGTGCATAGTTCTTTTCTTGCTTGGGGACAAGCAAGATTTAAGTTTGATGTTTTGATGCCAGGGCATCATGGCTACTTTTACTAGCCATTTTTTGTATGCTTTATGTTGGTTTCATGCATTTTCTTAGGAAATAAGAAAGTATTTGGTTGAAAATGCATTCACACCATGATTCAAGCAAACATTGTGAATTTTGAATGATTTCATGAGAATTATGCCTGAATTGAATGATAAAATGGATGACGCATAATCTCATTATTAAGAACAAGACTCTGATGCACTTTGTTTGATTGGTTTCAGGTAACAAGAAGCAGAGAAGAGCCACGTTAGTGGCTACATTAGTGCCACTAACGTGGCCATTAACGTAGAAGGAAGGAAAGTTTGGAACGTTAGTGGTAAAAGTAAACACCACTAACGTTAGCGAAGGGCAAGAAGACCCACGTTTGTTTCCACGTTAGTTACATTAACGTGGGAGCTAACATGGAAGAAAAGAGAAGCCCCAACGTTAGTGAGAAAGTTAATGGCATTCACTTTGAAGAAGGAAAGCATGGAACGTTAGTGGTAAAAGTAAACACCACTAACGTTAGCGAAGGGCAAGAAGACCCACGTTAGTTACATTAACGTGGGAGCTAACGTGGAAGAAAAGAGAAGCCCCAACGTTAGTGAAAAAGTTAATGGCATTCACTTTGAAGAAGGAGAGCATGGAACGTTAGTGGTAAAAGTAAACACCACTAACGTTAGCGAAGGGCAAGAAGACCCACGTTAGTTTCCACGTTAGTTACATTAACGTGGGAACTAACGTGGAAGGAAAGGGAAACTCCAACGTTAGTGGAAAAAGTGAACGCCACTAACGTTTGCGAAGCAAAGAAGACCTACGTTAGTGGTCACGTTAGTTACACTAACGTGGGCAAAAATCTCACCTGGCAGCCTGACCATGCCTTCTTCAAACAAGAATAACTTGAGCCACAAAGCTCCAAATGAGGTGATTCCAGTGGAATTGTAAAGTAGGAATCCAGAGCTTTCCAAGCATATATGGCACTACATGGTGGACACTAAATTTGAGGGAGAAAACCTGCCCCAAAAGTGTAAAGATGAACATGGTATCAACCTGTAGTAAGGCCAGCTGACCTCTTCACTTTCCAAGAGGTGTAACTCGAGCTGTAGAGCTCCAAATGATGTGATTTCAAAGGCGTTGGATAGTAGACATCCAGCACTTTCTAAAAATATATAATAGTATGGGGTGGACATTAATTTGAGCTCCAGAACCTGACAATATTAAACCCCTGAACGCTGACGTTATTGGCACTCACTTTTTCCAATAACGCCAGCGACGATGCCAGCTACCTTGTCCACTTCAAAGGAGCATAACTTGAGTTACAGAGGTCTAATCGAGGTGATTCCAGTTGCGTTAGAAAGCCGACATTCAGAGCTTTCCAATGATATATAATACTTTATAGTGGGCATGAAATTAAAGCACAAACAAGAGGCATCTTTTAAGCCCTAAAAACACCAACTGGGTAGCAATCGTGACGTTAGCCACACTAACTTCAGCACTAACGCCACACTTGTAGCGTTAGTGTGGCTAACGGTAGCACTAACATTAGCATCTGGACCTCAACTTGATTCACTTCTCTTTTATGGACCACCCAACCTCAAGCAAGCAAGCCCACAAGTGTCAACCAATCAAGGTCACAAGAAGCATCTAGAATAGGAATTTTCATTTAATTGTAATTTACTTTTAATCATTTCATTTTGTAATTTAGGAGAGCCTATATAAAGGCCTTAGTTTTAACATTCAAGGCATTCGGGATTGGAGGGGGGATTGAGGAGGGGTCTTCGGACTCCCTCCCTTCACACACTTTTCCTTCTCTTTCTTTTCTTTGTACTTTTCATTTATGAATTTTGAAGTTTCAATTTCAGTTTTAATCTTCATCTTTATTTTTCTGCACTTCTTTTCTTCTCTGTTGAATAGAGCAATAAACAACTAACTCTTTTCATCGGGTTAGAGAGCTCTATTGTGATTCAATGGATCAATTGTAGTTCTTATTCTTCTTCTTCTTTCTTTTCTCTTGATTTTACTAGAGAGCTTTCGATCTTCATCCAATTGGGTAATTGTCTCGGAAGAGAAATTGCTCATACTTGGATTTTCTCTGAAACTTGGAAGAGGAATGAGGAAATCATGCTAGAAATGCTCTCTCACATTGGATTAGGTTGGGGGTTGGATGGATATTGTGACATTTAATCCTACCAATACTTTGATCTATGAATGTGTGTGGTATAATCAGTGACCAAACTTTATCTCTTCCCATGAGCAATTAAATCAAGGAATTGGGAAATTGTTCAAGCTTAGAGAGATTGGATTGCCAAGGAATTGGGATCCAATCACTTAAGATTGCCAAGGAGATAAATGAATGCATTGATTGAGGAAGAGATGAAAGCAATTGATCTGGAGATTGCAATATCTTTCTATCCCAATGCTTTCTTTTCTTTTTACTTTTAGTTATTTACTTTCTTGTATTTTACATTCCAGTCATTTACTTTCCTACACTTTACATTTTTTGCGCTTTAATTTCTTATAATTTACTTTTCTGCACTTTATTGCTTTTCCTTTCTTTTTTGTCAATTTACAATTCTTGCTGCTTATCACTTCAATCTGGATCGTTTGACTAGGATAATTAATCAACTATTGATTGCTTAATCCGTTAATCTCTGTGAGATTCGACCTCACTCTTTTGTCAGTTATTACTTGACGACAATTCGGTATACTTGCCAAAGGGAAATTTATTGAGAGACAAGTTTCCGTGCATCAAAGGTTGAGAGGAAAGTGCACTAGAACTTGAAGCTTGATTTTTCGGGGTAGAAGGTGGTTCTATTCAGGATATAAGAGCTTGTAGAGTAGAGGTAAGACCGGTAAGGCTAGAGGTAAGTGAATTCTGAAGCTCTTTTTATCCTTGAAGGATAGAACATAGTGTTTCATCTTGGTTAGAGAAGGGGGAGGGTAGGTGATTTGAGGGGCTTGTGGTTGGTTGAATTGAGGAGCTTAGGCTTGCCTTTGGTGAGGTACTCTGTATGGAGGATTCTGTTGATTTTGGTTCTGTTGATAGTTGTTGTTATTCCACCTTTGATTTTCACCGTTGTCTCTGCCTCCTTGGTTGTAGTTGTCCCTCCAACCTTGGTTGGAATTATCCCTCCAACCTTGGTTGGAATTATCTCTCCATCCTTGGATAGTGTTGTCTTGCCAAACCTTATTGTAGTTACCACCTTGATTATAATTACCCCTTGTTGATAGTACCCTTGATTCGGACAGTTGTAATACGCATTTGTCGCTGCCAAGGTGTTGTCCTCCTGTAGTTATGGACATTCATCAATGTAGTGGGAGTAGCAAGCGCATATTCCACACACTCTCTGAGGGACTAGTTGTTGACACTGCTGCTGTGGAGGAGGCTGAGGTTGTTGTTGATTCAGCTGGAGCTTCTTTAGTATATTGGTCATCTCTCCCAGAGTCTTAGTGAGAGTAGCGATCTCACTACTAGAAGAAACTTTTGCAACAGCCTTAGGATGATTAGTCCTTTGCCCTGCATTGCCGGTAGACTTAGCTACATCAGTGATCAGTTGCCACGCTTCTGTCACCGTCTTGTACTTCGTCAGAGAGCCATTACTCACAACATCTAACAAAGTCTTCTGTTGAGGCATCATGCCTTGGCAGAAATAGCTAATCAACACCAACTGGTCAATTTTGTGGTGAAGACATGAGTCTAGGATATTCCTGAAGCGTTTTCAATAATGGTAGAGGGTCTCTGATTCACCTTGAATGACACAGGAAATCTCCTTCCTCAATCTATCTGTAACTTCTGCTGGAAAGAACTTGTCCAATAACTCCCTTCTTAGCAAGCCCCAATTAGTAACAACAGCTTCCGGTTGAGTGCAGAACCACTCCTTCGCCTTTCCCTCCAGATGAAACGGGAAGGCATATAGCCAGACGGCAGTCTCATCAGCACCATGCCGCCTAGTAGTTGAGCAAGCTGTCTGAAAATTCCTAAGGTGCTTAATAGGCTCTTGAGCAGGTAAGCCATGGAACATAGGCAGTAGATTAATCAGAGCAGTCTTCAGTTTAAAATCTACAGTCAGATTCAGATGACATGCCTGATATGGTTGCAGGGTAAAATCCAGAGCTCCCGCTTCCTTGAGAGTAATCCGTCTAGGCTCTGCCATAGTAGCTGCACTCAAATCAACAGAAGAAGTGTCAATAGAATTAACAGGAGAGGAACTAGTTTCTTCCTCAAATGATGCTTCAAACTCGTCTTCAGATAAGACTGGTGAATTGGGTAAAACCCCTTCACCACCCTCAGAGGCTAACTGACACCGATCTTGCCTAATACGTGAAATAGTTCTTTCGATATCAGGATCAAATGCGGCTAAGCTCAGATCCGGTAATGAACGTGTCATTCAATGAAAGAAACATATAGCTCATGGTAATAAAATATATTAAGAAAAATGCAGTTATGTAAATAAAATAATGTTTACACCGACCAATAATTTAGCACACCGTTGCAACTCCCCGGCGACAGCGCCAAAAATTGACGGGTGAAAAATTGCCGGTTAAGAAATTTCAGTAAAAATCAGCGTTGCAAGTACAGTTCTCAACCGACGAAAATTCCACTGTCAATTTGAAAAGGGTGTCACAATTTAGAATAATTAACTAGGAGTAGGATTCTCAGGTCATCTCCCAAAAGAGTTGACAAAAGAGGGCAATTTATTGGTCAGGGGTTTTCTGAGAAATTTTTAGAGTTGGAAATGGGAAAATAAATAACTGAAAATTATGCAAGGAGCAATTAATAAAAGATGTTGTGTATTTAAAATAAAAAGCCTTAGCTAAGAGAAGATTAGTTGGAGTTTCTATCCTCATTGAATTTCTCAAGTGTAATAGTAAAAAGGTTGTTGCTTCTACTTAGTTATCCTCTGACTAATAGAGGAAAGTCAAGTAGGTAATACCAACTTCACTTTACAAGTCCTAATTACCTCCCAAGGAGGGATTAGAGTTAATAAAAATCCAATTGGCAGCAATTTCCAATTACCTATTAACACTTGAGTATTCCAACTCAAGGGTTTCCTATTAATCAACTCCAAAGCCAAGTTGGGAACTCTACTCCATTGACATGAATGCCATTTTCACAAACATGTAAAGGGAGTAGATAGAAAACATGGTATTTGAAACTAAGTTAATAAAATTAAAATTGACTTTGATAATTAATTGAAGGAAATTCAACAGGCAATGGGATTAAATATAAAAATAGTTCATGGTATTAATAAATTCAAAATTAACAAAATACAAATATGAGTACTAATAACTAAATGAAAAACAAAAGAGTAGAGTAATAGAGAAGCAAACTAAAATGATGAAAGCTTCAATCGAAGGTAGTAGCAACTCTCTCCAAACCCAATACGAAAGCAAAAACTAAGGAAATACTAAGAACCCTAGGAGAAGTAGTGTTTCTCTAGAATTTAAAAACTAAAACTAAAAACTAAGTGAGAATGAAAAGTGTCTCCAAGTCTCAGCTACACTCATGCCTCTAATATGGACTTTCGAGCCTGAAACTGGGTAAAAAAGGAGCCCAGAAATCGCCCTCAACGAATTCTGATATCTGCAGCATGTGACGGCATGTAACGCATACGTGTCGCTCCACGCGTACACGTCGATGCGCAATCTTTCAGTCACGCGTACGCGTCGCTCCACGCGTACGCGTCGCTGCTCACCCATAAAATATTTAATTTCTTGTGTTCCTTCCTCTTTTGTATGCTTCTTTTCCACCCTCTAAGCCATTCCTGTCCTATAAACCCTGACAACAATTAACACACATATCACGGCATCGAATGGAAATAAGAGAGGATTAAAAATAGCGGATTTAGGGCCAAAGGAGCATGTTTTCAGTCATAGGACCCATTTAGGAAGAAAAATATAAAACCATGCATTTTATATGAATAAGTGTATGAAAGATTGATAAAATCCACTCTATTTAGCAAAAGATAAACCATAAAATAGTACTTTATCATTGGTCCTACCAATCACGGCCTCAGATCCAACTCAAATCAACTCGACCTCCGGCTCAAATTAAATCAACATCAAAACTCCATCACAAAATAGAATCGATCACAAGCACAAACAGTGCAAGACAAACACAATCAGAGAGCAATTACATCAAGTACAACAAATAACACTTAGACAAAAGTCATCAGATAGGCAAACCAAAATACTTAAGCATACCCAAACAAAGCAAAACAAATGCAATATGATGCATGCATTTTCTAATGGCTGTGAGATCACGTGTCGGTTACTTTGCCAGAGCCCGACACACCCGGTAGCCAACCCGGATATTGTCCTCTTGAAAGCCGGTGGGTGGTATACCACCACAAATCCCACCTGGGCGATACACCACCACGAACCCCACTATTTCGATTGGTACAACACCACAAACATCGCAAGATCTTCAATTGGAAAAAATAACACACACGTTGGTGATAAATAACCACGATCCCCACAAACACATTCACAACCCGTGAGCGGTAAACAACCACGATCCCCATGTCCATCACGACACTGGGCAAGCGGTACACTACCACGATCCTTGCCAGGTCATAGCTCAAATTCAAAACCACAATCTTTTAAAATCTTGACCTGGAGCAAGTAGGACTAAGCCACAACCCTTGCGTACTAATGAATGAATTTTTGCTCGATGCTTTAGAATTTCTCTTCTAGAAATAAGAACTTCGTTGTAAGCATAGTTCTAAATCAACAAACAATTTCCGCATAAAAAATTTGAGTTGTCACAAGTACAAATCCCAATAAAAATTAACCGGAGTATTTGGACTCCGGGTCATCTCACAAGAAATTGCAATGAAGTGGTCAATTATTGGCTATGAAGAGCAAGGGGGTTTGGTTGATAATTGGGCAAGAAAATAAATGGCAAGAAAAGTAAATGAACAATTAACTAATAAAATAAAGGAAAAGTACTCTTGGCTAAGACATGGGAAATTTAGATCACCATCCTTGTCAACAAACCATATATTGATAATTATGAGGTACCAACCTATTAAGTCTACCTCCAAAAGCTTTAAGTTTGTAATATCTACTCCTAGGCATGAAGTACGTCAAATAGGTTTGATCACATCAACCCATAAGTCCGAACCTACCTATTAATTAGATTAGTAGTGGGTTGGCATCAATGAGTATCAAATTGATCACCAAGGGTTCTCAAATCACCAATTCAATGAGACCCAATGACTCAAGGTCACTCAATTCCCTTAGCCTAGGCCAAGAGTAAAGAGAACTAACCAAAAACTAAAGGAAACATTCTATCAAACACCTAGTGTGCAATAAAAGTAAACATCATAAAATGCAAGAATTAAAAGAACCCATAACTATCATGAACAAGAAATCAATAATAACAATCATGATCAACATCAAAGAGCATGGAAACATAAAATTGCATTGAAAGAAAATGGAAATCCAACAAGGGTTCATCGACATAAAAGTAACAAAATAAAGGAAATGAACAAGAGAAACTAAGAAGATTAAGATGTAACAACAAGAAATTAAAAGGAAAACTAAATCAAAACAAGAATTAAAAGTGAGATTCAAGAAAATTAAACCTAAACTACCCTAAATTCTAGAGAGAAGGGAGAGCTTCTCTCTCTAGAATTCTACCCTAAAACATGATGAAAACTAAACTATGACTCCTTGGTTCATTCCCTCCTCAATACTTAGGTTCAATAGCATCAGAAATGAGTTGGATTGGGCCCAAAATGAGCTAGAAATCGCTGGCCACGATTTCTCTTTAGTGGACCCACGTGCTCCATCAGTGCGCGCACGTACATGGCGCGTGCGCGCCCCTATGCGTCAGGCAACATATAACAAATTTTTTATCATTTCGAAGCTCCGGATGTTAACTTTCCAACGCAACTGAAACCGCCTCATTTGGACCTCTGTAGCTCAAGTTATGGTCGATTGAGTGCAAAGAGGTCAGGCTTAACAGCTTTACGGTTCCTTTATTTCTTCATGAGTTCTCCCAATTTGCATGCTTTTCTCCTCACTTCTTCCATCCAATACTTGCCTTATGAACCTAAAATCACTCAACAAACACATCAAGACATTGAATGGAATTAAAGTGAATTAAAATCACTAATTTTAGGGCCTAAAAAGCATGTTTTCACATTTAAGCACAAATCAAGGGAGAATTGTAAAACCATGCTATTTCATTGAATAAATGTGAGAAAAAGTGATAAAATTCCCAAAATTAAGCACAAGATAAACCACAAAATCGGGGTTTATCAAATCTCCCCACACTTAAACCAAGCATGTCCTCATGCTAAGAATAAAGAAGGACAAGAAAAGGGTATGAACATTTATTCAATGCAAATAAACTATATGCACATATCTATATGCATGCAACTAAATGCAATATGACTCTATCTACTTGGTTAAAAGTAAATCAATCCCCAAGAGCATGTATGAACAAGTAGGGCTAAGATCATATGATGATTCATGAATCCTACCAATTCAAATATCAAAATGAAGTACAAGTAGACTTGCAAGAAGAAAAGCTCATGAAAGCCAGGAACAAGGAATTGAGCATCAAACCCTCACCGGATGTGTGTCCACTCTAATCGCTCTAGTGCATAGGGTTGATCACTCAATTCTCTTCTAATCATGCTTTCTATGATTTATTTTTCATCTAACAATCAACAGTTATTCAATGCATGCATACATTCATCATGAGGACTTATTCATAGGTTGTAATGGGGCTATGGTCAAGGTAGGATCATATGGTCAAGTGATCTTGGAATTTGAATCTTTGATTAACCTAAGCTCTCACCAAACACATATAACAACCTATACAATTCTAGTATAATGCCTAGCTACCCATGATTCGCACTTTTCACACACTCATGCATTCTTTTTAATTCACATTCCATATGCATTGATTTTTATTGAACTTTACTTTGGGGCATTTTTATCCCCTTTTTATTTCTTTTTCTATTTTTTTCTTTTTTTTATATTTTTTTTCTTTTATATATATATATTTTTTTTCTTTATCATTTTTTTTCTAAAGTATATACAAACGTATCAATGCATATGGTTTCACATATAGTGCATGAATATGTACCCAATTTCCAATATTTTCAACAAA